>NC_141917.1:6002803-6305833 GCF_057802395.1 Ceratotherium simum simum
AGAGCCAAGGTACAGACCCACAGAAATATAATCAACTGATATTTAACAAAGGAGCAAAAGCAATACAATGGAGCAACGACAGCCTTTTCTACAAATGCTACTGGAGCAACTGGACATCCACATGCAAAAAAATTAATCTAGACATAGACCTTACAACCTTTCACAATTATTAATGCAAACTGGATCACAGATCTAAACATAAAAGGCAAAACTGTAGAACTCCTAGGAGATAATGTAGGAGAAAATCTAAATGACCCTGGGTATGGGGATGACTTTTTAGGTACAACAACAAAGGCACACTCCATGAAAGAAACAATTGATAAGCTGGACTTCATAAAAATTAAAAGCTTCTGCTCTACAAAAGACAATATCAAGAGATTTAGAAGACAAGCCATGGACTGGGAGAAAATATTTACAAAAGACACATCTGATGAAAGACTGTTTTCCAAAATATACAAAGAACTCTTAAAACTGAACAACAAGAAAACAAACAGCCCAATTAAAAAAAGGGACCAAAAACTTTAACAGATACCTCACCAAAGAAGATATACAAATGACAAATAAGCACAGATGACAAACAAGCAAAGATGCTCCATATGTCATCAGGCAAATGCAAATTGAAACAACAATGAGAAACTACTACACATGTATTAGAATGGCCAAAAGCCAAAACACTAACCACACCAAATGCTGGAGAAGATGTGGAGTAACAGGAACTCTCACTCGTTGGTGGGATTGCAAAACAGTACAGTCACTTTGGAAGACAGTTTGGCTGTTTCTTACAAAATTAAACATACTCATACCACACAATCTGGCAGTTGTGCCCCTTGGAATTTACCCAGATGAATTGAAAATTTACGTCTACACAGAAACCTGTAAACAGTGGTTTATAGAACATTTATACATAATTTCCAAAACTTAGAAACAACCAAGATGTCCTTCAGTAGGTGAATGGATAAATAAACTATGGTACATCCAGACAATAGAATGTTATTCAGTGCTAAAAGGAAATGAGCTATCAAGCCATGAAAAGACATGTAAGAAACTTAAATGCAAAGAAGGCAACCTGAAAAGGCTGCATAATATATGATTCCAAATATATGACACTCTAGGAAAGGCAAAACTTTGGAGACAATAAAAAGATCAGTGGTTGCTGGGCATTAAGAGCGTGGGAGAGGGATGAACAGGTGAAGCACAGGGGATTTTAGAGCCATGAAAGTACTCTGTATGATACTATAATGATGGACACATGTCATTATACATTTGTCCAAACCCATAGAAAGTAGAGTACCAAGAGTGCACCACCATGTAAACTATGGTCTTTGGGGGATTATGATGTGTCGATGTAGGGTCATCAATTCTAACAAATACACTACTCTGATGGGGATGTTGATAGTGGAGGAGAGCTACGCATACGTGAGGGCAGGGTGTATTTGGGAAATCTCTGTGCCTTCCACTCAATTTTGCTGTGAACCTAAAACTGCTCTAAAAACAATAACGTCTTAAAAAAAAGAAATGTCAAAGAAAAAGTCATATTTTCCACCTGTATGATCTCTGCTGGGTTAAAACATATTTTCTTTGTCTCCCAGGTTTGACAGGGAGTTTCCACATGCTAGTCTTCTGAGATTTAGTAAACAAACATATGTTCATCTTCCCCATAAATTGCATTGTCTTGTAATGTTTGAACATGGGACAAGGAGTGGCCCCTGAGCTGCCTGTAGTAAAATTTCCTAACATTTCTGATCCAAATTCATAAAGAGTGTTTTGGTGCTTGCTTCAGTGGTGGCTGAGATTAATTGTGCCCAAAGTGTCTAGAAGACTTTCCCATGCATGGCAGGTGCTCTGTAAGTTTCACAGCTTGTGGTCACTGAGGTCTTGTGTGGGCACGAATCGTATATTCTGGTGCTGAGCAATTGATGGGAATCAGGGAAAGGAGCCTCCTCTGCTGAGATTTTTTTATACTGAGGGAAAAAGAGAGATCGTATTGAATTCACAAAAAGAGGTTAAGGAGAAAAGGGTGTTTGTTTATTTATTTTGAATTAGGGAGATTTCAGTTGAGTTTTGGAACCCTCTGAGAGTGATTCAGTCACTCAACTTAGACGTTGACCCTTGTGTCCACTTTGTGAAGTCTTGAGGTCTTTTGCTACCGTCCCAGGGACAAGGAGGGCTTCAAGATCCACAGTAGCAGAAATGACACAAACATTTCTGATGGTGTCCTGCTATCTTTGTGATCCAGAAGACACCAGCAGGGGATGTTTTTGAGACCAAATTCTATGCAGGACCCTCTCTCCAAATCCCTTTTCTTTTTCCTCTTGTAGGACCATGACTCATCTGTAATACTGAGGTCAGAATGTTTTATAAAAGGAAAATATCAAATTAAAATCCTCAGTAAGACAAAGAGACATTTTTGAACCTTTCTGTTAGCTGTAAATTAGAACTTTTCTTGCCTAGAGCATCACAGGAAACTATGAATTGTGGTGTGCTCTCCAGTGAAGCAGTTCAACTTAGAGGGCTGTGTTGTTTTTAGAGGAGAAAGTTGGAGAAATCTAGAAGCTTCAATCACGTCAAGCCTAAAAGTTTGGCAAAAACAAAAGCATAATTTGCAATCATACTTACAGAAAGTTAAAGTGCACAGAAATCTAAAATGGACAAGTTTTTGAATTTTCTCCCAAAAAGATTATAAAAATGTCTTGGGCGTCTAACTGTCGTGTCTACTGCCATGTACAATAAATTTGATAGTCTCAGCTTGGTGATTTGATGGAAAGAAAGTGAACAAATCAGAATAACATGGGATTGTGGATAGTCCATTGGCCAGATATCTGATTGTCCTTGCAGTGGTTTTATTTTGCAACATTGTAGAATCCTAACGAGATACGAAGAAAGCAAGCCTAGAAGACAAGTGAATTTCCATATTGGCATGGACAGAGGAACGTCAGCTGAAAGGATGTAGCAAGGGCCATGAGCCCCACTGGAGTTTTTCCTGACCAAGCATTTCAAAATGTCTTTATTTTAAAGCCCCTGATTGCAGACTATTAGAAAGTTGGCAGGACACATCTTCAAGAATGGAATAGGCAACATGACAGCAGGGTTACCGATGTAAAGAAACTTGATTAACTCAGACCAAAACCTACTTTGTTTTGTTTGATGGTCTTAAATATTCAGAAAGAATAGGGTTGGATAATATAGGAAGACAGTTTGTAAAGTAAAGTAACCTTCGGCATATTGGCTGAAAAAGGCCAAGCAAGAAAAACAGCTAATGGTCTCATTCCAGGAACAAAGGAAAACAAACGTTTATTTATAGTGAGCTTATAAAAGCTAAAATAGCATAGATAAATAGCCTGTACATATAAGTTATGATTTATGTTGGTGTTTTTTCTTGCTGGGAGCAGAACAGCTCACATTTTTCATCCTATGTACTAGCAAGGCATTTACATATCCAGGTGGTTCATCAGCTCCTCCCCAAATCCCTGTAACACAGGCCAGTGCCCCCACATTTTATAGATGAAGCAACTGAGATGAGAGAGGTCAAGGAACATGTTGGACCATGCCTCCAGTCAATGATGGAGTTGGCGTCTCTCTGGGGCATCCTCTTTGTTGGGAGGTGGCTCTTGAGAGACTGGCTCCGTTGGGTTGATGGGGGCCGGGGTCAGCACGGAGGTGTTAATGCATCTCTTGTACAGTAGCTCCCCAAGGCTTAGGCTGGGGACCATCTTGGAGGGGCTTCTGCGGTCATCTTTAAATTCTGCTAATCTTAAGAACCTCCTTTCAAAAATACAGATTCCTTCACCCTACACCCCAGGAAATTTTGGTTCAATGGCTCCGTGTTGTGATCCAGGAATCCGTATTTTTGGAAGTCTTCTGGAGTTGACCTCATGCGAGCAGGTCATCTCTGGGCTCTGTTGAATTTAACCACTGTGCCTGGTGGCTGGCCTTCATGCCAATGGTCGTCATCATGGTTTTCTCTTCTTCACCTTCTTTGTCTTGGTCTTCTTCATCTTTGTCTTCTGTGTCTCTCTTTTTAAGTTAACAAATACAAAAATAAAGAGAATTATAAAACAAACAGTCATGCACCCATGACTGGAAATGTCACCTTTTCATATTTGCATTATATTTTAATTTGGAACAAGAGGAGTACAGCGTTGGTGATGAAGTTGACATTTTCCTTCTGCTGCTGCAATTTGCTCCCTTTTTTTTCACCCTTTCTTGGCCTGGGTTGTCTTCTTGACATTATCGTACGACTATTTCAAATGAAAAAATGGCCACATGATTTGCTTAAAAATCAATATCACTCCTCAAGCATCATTTGATCGAGCTCTCACCTGCAAAGAAATGGAAACAAACACAAAAGCCCTCCCTTTACACAAACCAATGGGTCAGATCACCAGTCAACACCCAAACCCTTCTTCCTGCTTCTCAGAGGAGGCAGAGTGCAGAGACCCCAGAAATGAGCCTGCTTCCTAGAGGAGGAACAGATTTTCTGAATTAAGTGAGACTGAAACAGTCCTGCACTCTCAGTTCTTTGAAAATGCATTTTGTGGACTGCTGTTAAATAGAAATGTACAAACACATGCACTCTTCAATTAGCATGGCACAACTCAGCCTGAAGCTTCAAGTCCCTCAAAATACGCCTTTGAACTAATCAGCACAAATTTGTGTTACCTCCCAGAGTCAGTCTGAATTCACAGAAATTGCATTTTATGATCTCCTGCGGTCACTGAAAATTGCCCACTATGAACCTTTCTTACCAATAAATCACTAGAATCGCTGAGTAATTTCAGAGACATGTGGGTGTTTGAATGAAGCGCCAGCACTTTTGCAAGAGATCCCATAATGCAGATTTCTTCTAGGGATTCCAAAGAGACCCCATTTTTTTTAAATCTCAAGCATTTCACTACTTAACTTACAAGAACGAGATGAACGCTGAGCTCAGAGGCAAATGCAGTATCAGCAGTTTCACATGCTTTTTATCATTCGGTGTAAATCTCATGTGATCTCTACTACACCCACGTGGCTGGAGTGAGGGGGGCGTTTTCATCCCTTCCATGCCCATGAGGAATGTAAAGCTCAGAGAGGACATGACTCAGCCGAGAGCACAACTAATAAATGATGAAGCTGAAACAAAACCTAAATTTCCCTGAGCCAGTATTTTTTCCTCTTGGATCATTACACTTCACCAGAAACTCTCCTCAGATTATTCTGTTTCTAAGAGCAGACAAAGGTAAAAATAGGAGAGTTTAGCAAGGTCCTTCTGGAATGTTCAGTAGATTATTACTAGAGAACATGATTACTGCTATCTTATGAGTGCCCAGAAGGACTACAGAGCAACAGTTTCAACGTAAACCTAGTCTATTTGGTATTTACTCCTTTCCTTTTCAGTTCCTTTATGGATAATAACGGGGCAAAGTACTTCATCTGCTTGTCTTTGGTGTGTCCCTGAGGAAGTTAACCTTAGAGGCTTCACAGGGAAGCTCTGATGATGCTCAGAGCTAGTCCCGGGATGCTTCCCTGAGGTTGTCTTTTCACTGGGGTGGGCGTCTGACAGAACATGCCCTCACCTTTACCCACCTAATGCCATTTCAGCAACGCTGGGGGGACTTGAGGTGTGAAGCTGAGACTTCAGCCATTCTCCGTCGTGTGCAGCGGAGCAGATTCAAAACAAAATTCTAAAGACGACCCTAGCCTTGCTGGTGGGACTAGACCCCTGGTCCACCTTGTGCAGAGGGGGTATGGTCGTCCATCTACTGTATGCAGAGCTGGGCTCAGCTGCAACTATAAGACACCTACTGTCTGCACATGGATGGAAGAGTATTTTTAATATCTCTCTATACAACCTTCATCCAAGACTCAACTGAGAAAAAATAGTATTCCTTGAAAATTAGTTAAATGATACACAGACCCAGACGCTCGAAAATAAGTCCTGAGATCACGGCAGATCAGCAGATAGCTGGGTAATACTACTGGGTCAGCTTTTCCACCCCTTCTAAGCATACATGCTCACACACTCACATATTCACACACCCCACACACATACACATGCATATCCACACACAGGCACACTCGTGTTTAGACTCACACGTGCATTCACACATACACATATGCACATCCACACACACGCACCCACACTCATACACACACTCACACAGTCACATATCACACACATATGCAATACACACCACACACACTCAAGCATACGTACACATCACATGTGTACACACCCTCACACACAAATACACTCACACACCTACACACCACATAGACACCACACATACATGCATGCACATGCACACATACACACAGCATTGCTCCCACTGAATGGCATCATGCCAGAGCCACCCGCCTGTCCTGAGGCTTCGTAAGAACCAGCCTGACCCCCACAGTGGTGACCCCCGAAGGGCAGCCTGAGCAGTGGTGAAGAGCATCCATGACGGCTGACATCGACGGATAATCCTTTTCTGATCTCGGTGCCAAGAACAGCTGAAGATTCTCAGGGCCCGGATTGGTCCGGGTTTATCTTGTTTATTTTCAACATTTCTGCAGACTTCATCCACTGTGAGGTGAGGCCCGCACTTCCTGCCGTTATGTGTGTATTTCATGGGCATTTGTGTGTATTTCAGCCTTGGCCCCATCCCCTGTTTTTAACCTTCCTCTCCCCACCTTCAAACTCACAGCCCTTCGCTGTGGGCTGGCTGTCTTGGTAGCTCTCGCCAAACCATTTCTCAAATAAACAAATGAATAAAGGAATGAAATACTAAAACACAAGTCTTTGGGTGGAGACTAGGTGGACTTTTTTATTAGAGTGTATGTATCGAATCTTTAGTTTTGAAACTTAATGGAACTGAATGATTAAGAATGTCAAGACAAAAATTGTGTTAAATAATTTATTTTACCTGCCTGCTGTATTTACTACTATAATATTATAGTTTTAAAATTGATTTGAATACAAAATACATATTTTTAAATATGATAACAACTTCTCTTCATCATTTTTAAATGTCAATTTGGGATACATTTTAATTGAGTTTTAGTAAACTTCATTTTAACTTTATAAAAACAAGATAGTCAATACTCAGTAAAAAATAAAACAAAGTAGTTTCACAAATAACTGAATTAATTCTGAGTACAAATATTAAAAGTTGAGAAAAAGTCATCAATCAGTGACTTTCTGTCCTTAGTGTCTGGGTTGTTGTGGAGAAAAAGAAGCTTAATTACTCTGACTAAATTCTTCACTTGTTCATCAGAAAGAAAATGGTGTCTGTGGCCAAATGGCCCAGTCTGGGCATTATAACTAAAACTAGGTACTTCACCTTTCTCTTGTCCGTCTCCTTGTTTCACCCCCAACACATGTGCACACAGAGACACACACTCAGTTGCTTTCCATTGGATTTACAGCTTTTGTGTAGTTGTGCTGTGGAGTCAGCTTAGAACGCCCCAGCAGGCGTTGGATAGCATACAACCACTCAGCTTCCTGGACAGGCCTGGCAGCTGGCTCTTTTTCCCTGGGTCCCTCACTCCTGGGCATCAGGGCCCATGTTGAGATTGGCAACATTCAAGCCTCTCTTTCCAGCCCATCCTTTCCTCCCGAGATCGAGACCCACATTTCCAATTCATCTTCCATCCAAGTGATTTACAAGCTCAACAAATCAGAGGTTTGTGAACCTAAACCCCGCCCCTCAAACTCCTGAACTGCTGCTCCTCCTAAATTTCCCCAAAGGAGAAATAAAGATGCTATTCTTTAGGCTTCCTGTTGTTGAGATTCGTGTTGTTTGTTGAAATGCCTCTCCCCCACCTCTGTTCGCTAGTTAATGGCTGAGTGTTTCTTTATTTTGTGTCCTGCACATAGCACACAGCTCTACACACAGTAGGTGCTCAATAAATGGTTTATTGAATGAATGAGATTTACCCATAATAACTTGATAAAAATTGGACACTTGCACACATTTCAGAAGAAGGCAACAGTGAGAATGAGGCAACGACACCCATGAGCAATATGTAATCTCTGTGAATAAAGAATGGAAACACAGCTTTACGTTTGGAGTTTATTTTAAAGGTATTGTGCAGGCTTTCAGAGCGTGATCATGAGTCATCAGTAAGAATTTCTATATCTACCAGCTAAAAGCAATGGTCTTCCTTGTAAGACAGCTATAAAATATGCTATATTCTTCTTCCTTGTTTTGTAGAGGGAACCTCCTCGAAAATGTAAAATGTTACAATTATGTAACATATATTTACTACTCTTGTGCTTTGTCACTAATTATAAATCATTTGTTTTGATAAGGTGCCAATATGGTTTTGGGGGACAGGTTGGTTAAAAAACCCAATCAATTCAGTATTTTTTGCTAAGCATCTGCAAGCAGTGCATTCTCAGAACTTCTCCCAGATGATCTGAACTTCTGTTTTGGTTAAGATATTCAATCCGAGGGAAACGTCAGCATCTGCTTGCCGTGCTCAAACTTTGCCCAGAATTAATTTCTAGATAGACTTATCAAGATTCACAGAGAAATTTGCTGGGTAGAAACAAATTATGTCATCGATATTATTTGTTGGACGTTGCATCATTTAGAAGGAAAAAAAACAGGTTTAAAGAGAAGCTTGCACAGAACAAAATTCAGGAAAATCGATAAAATGAAGTTCTTTTCCCTCCTGGTGTTCTTAGTGTCCGTGACCAGGACAGTGATGGTGTTGTTATGAGGAATTCTGTTGGGTAAGAAATGCTGTGAAGGGAAGCACAGGCAAGAATCTTTTTACTTCAGACTCCCATAATTAAGGAATTCTACAGCGAGGTCATCTAATTTTTCTCTTTTGTATATTAAGGATGAGGAAATGGAATTCTAGAAAGAAAATATTCAGTCAAAAGCTGCTAAGGAGGCAAGGAGCCAGGTGGACCCCAGACCTGCTCTCTCTTTAGTAGGTCCTGCACTCTAATCTCCCTTAGAGAGTCCTGATTGCAGGTCAGTTTCTGGATAACTGATGTGGCCCCACTTGGAGAAGGTTTTAGGCATAAAACCCAATATAATGACCCTTTGATCTCTCAGGACTCACCTGCTTTGTGCCTCATTCTTCTCAGACAACTCCCAGGTACCTTGGCAGCTAGGACTGCTGGTCCCCTTTGCAGCATCACGTGGGCCAATTCCTATGCCTATGGACACATGACCCCTGGTTGTTCAGAGATTCCAACGTACACGTTAGTTATTAGCCTCTACTAGAGCTCTGGGCTTTGCTGAAAATTCTTTTTGAAATAAACCTGATGCAGACAGATATACAAATTTCAATATTAAATTTTGACATGTTTTGGGAAAACTTTCTTCCATTTGAGTCAGATTATCAGGACAGATCACCTGTGGAATCTAGCAGCAATTATTAGTATAGATGCCGTGACAGTGAAGTAATGTGTGCTTTTCACAAGACATGAGTTACAGAAACATAAATGTTTCTAACAAGGCGAATCTTGCAACCTTCTGGTTGCATCCACTGTCCTGCGTGGGGGAAGGAGGCGGGTCTAGGTCCCGTGTGCTTCAAAGACGAGGCACCTCCCGCTGTTCACAGGCCCCTCCCCTTAGAGCCAAGTTCCCCCACATTCCCCATCTTAGAGCAGGCTTGGTTCTTTTTTTCAATTCCTTTAGAGTTCTTTCCAGTTTGATTTCCTTTTGGATGAGCTTACGGCCACCCAGCAAGTCTAACAAATTTTGTTAAGTGTGTCCGTTGTTAGTATTTCCAGGATCTGGGAGTGGATATGTTAGGCTCTTATGTGCTTTGTGGTGCTCTGCTTTGAGTATGGGAGTGGCAATGCAGGCGACAGCCCTTGTTCGCAGGGATCCTGTACTGTTTTAGAAAAGAATTGAAACCGTTGTTTTTTTCTTTTGGATAACCAGTCTGGTAGGAGCGCAGTAGACTCAAAGAGGAGGCAGGACAGAAGTGAGCGGAGGAGGTGGGACTTCCCTGGAGACATTCCCAACCTTTAGAGCCACTGGTCCAGGAGATGGTGGTTGAACATGATATCCATCAACCAGCAGGAATGGCAGGCAGATCCAGAGGGGCGCAGACCAGGGTTACTTGGGTGCCCGCAGACACACTGGCGTGAGCGAAAGATTAGTAACCTGCGTGATCGGGCACAGCCCTTCTGGAGAGCAGGGTTCTGTCCATCCCTGTCTCTAATACCCTCACCCTCCAAAGACTATACTCTCCTAAATCATTGTCAAATAGCGTGTTTATCTCCTTTGACGGAGCAACGTTCTACCTCCCAGAACTTTTTCCTGACTGACTTCACCCTACACTGGCCACTTCTTTCCTTTTATTTGTTGTTTTCTCCTTCTTCTGTATAAATTTCTAGTGCTCCTCTTTATTATATTTTCTAGTGGTTTCTTTCAGATTAGGCATATCAATAGATTGAAAGATCCATTGTGGCCAAAATTACAGCATACATGTTCCGATTTTCCCCTAATGCCTTTGCCAGCCCTGCAGGGTGTTCTTAGGATTCAAGTTCAATGGTGTTGAGTCTCCTCCTGCAATGGCTCTGTGGACAGAGAGAGGAGCCTGTCTGCTTGGCTTGGTAATATACACAGTGATCATGACACAGGTAAGCACTCAATAGCTTTTTGTTGAATGAGTGGTTGAATGAATGAGTGAGTGAATGAATGAGTGAGCAAGTGAATGAATGAAAAACTGTGCAGATGAACTAAGCAATACCAGGGTTATCACCAGAGGGCACCACTGAGCCACATAGGACTCTTCGCTTGGCGATTTCACACCTTCCACCTTAACTGGCATTGAAAACGCAGCTCACTTGGCTGGCTCCTAACTCTAAAATTAACGTGGATTCCCGTGGCTGATCCGGAAAAGACAGGAAAAAACTTTGTAATGTTTGAAAACTAATGTCTGTAGCTTGGTTTTCATTTTCTCCTTGTGATAAATTAATGCATGCTCATTGTGGACAATTAGGACTAAAATAGCACAGAAATTGATTACAGTTTGATAACCCAGAGATAACAGTGATTAAGGTTTCACATTCCTGGTGAGATTTCTTTCAGTCTTTTTTTCTGTGTCTATATTCATTTACACTATTGGTGTCATTCTACAGAGGCATTCTTGGGTTCTTTTTCCACTTACCATGTGTTCTTCCAAATTGCTGTAGCTGTGTTAAAATTTTAGATTAATGCTGACATGTCAATGCATCCATTGCTTAAATTTTGTGAGTGTGCCTTAAAGGTGAAAGGTGTGGATGTGCCTTAAGGCTGCAGTCTTCCCTAGAGGAGACTCTCCCAAATCTTACAGCCAGAGCATCTTGTGTGGATCAGCTTGGCCAGCCTCAGAGCAAGCAGGTTCCACCACCTGAGATGCAGATAATGTGCTTAGCCAGCAAAATATCAAACTTCTCATCTGCTGTATCTCTGGTTACAGAAATAAATAGTACCTTCCTTTCCCTTCTACACAGTCTGCACACTGGAGAATATACATCTTGCAATATACATCCACTTTCCTGTCGTGTTCCTGAGGTGGCCTCTAGTTTTTAAGCTGAAGAGACTGCAAATCCATGGGAATGTTATAGGGAGGAGAACTTTGACAGGTTCCTCCTCTTCCCAGTAGTGGGGAAAACCAGTCTTTCATCCTGCTTTATGTTGTTATGGTGGTGTTTTTTTATTTGTGGCCACAATTAGACAGTCTTGTTTTAAACACTGTGTTCTATTTTTATAACAACACAAGACTACGTCCCAGAAATACCCATTACAATATTATATTGGCAGTCCCATTGGGTACATTTTCTGCATATTTGGGAAAACGGTCTTGGCCAAATGATTTCATTTATAGAAAAGCATCTTCATTAAAATATGATGTAATCTCTTGTATAAACTGTGCTGACAAGTTTGGTTGAAATTTTCTCTTCTCCTTGGCATTCTTTTCTTTAAAAAATACACTGCTTTTTTCTTCCAATGTTGCTTTCTTCTTTAACTTTCTTTTTGAAAAACAATATATCCATTTGATAGCAATGAGAGAAAATACTAGCAAGAGGAATAGAGTGAGGGAAAAGGAGGAGGAATAACGTATGGCTCTTTGGGGGTAAATATGAAGAAATTTAAGCAATAAATAACTTATAAGCCAAACACAAAAAGTCGATGGCAGAAGGAAAGTCCTAGCCTGTGGGTTATTCAACTCAGATGAGGAGCCGCCCCCCTCTAGGGACATGAGGATGTGGAAGGGCTGTTATAGCAAGCGTGGTCTTTGGTCAGCTGAAGAACAGGTCAAATCAGAGTAGAGAAGTAAATCATCTCCCCTTGCTATTTTAGGTTCACCAACACCTACAGTGAATGCTCTTTTGTGAGATTATAATGAAGAAGCCATTAAAGGAAGTACCATTGCTTTCACCAATACGGCAGGGCAGCACCGAATTTTGGTTGAAGCTGCTCCTATTCCAGGGAATCTAGGATCAATCCTATTTCCTTTTGGGGGAGTGGAAACCAGCCACCCCGTTGGAGACTATGTCTGTTTAATTTTGTTAATATTGCTAGTATTTACTTCTTGGAGAACTAACGAGAAATGAGACTCAGTCTACACCGGTTCTGTTGGTTCCCTTTCCTGATGGCTGATCCTGGGAATTAAGGTCCAACTTGGAGCAAAGCAGTGCTTTTAGATGTTCCCTCATGAACTCATCACTCCAGAAACAGTTATTTTGTTGTTAACATTATTTGAACTTTTCCTTTTTTTTTTTTTTTTGATGAGGAATAGTCTCCCTGAGCTAACATCTGTCGCCAATCTTCCTCTTTTTTTGCCTGAGGAAGATTGACCCAGAGCTAACATCTGTGCCAATAGTCCTCTATTTTGGATGTGGGTCACCACCACAGCATGGCTGATGAGTGATATAGGTCTGCTCCTGGGATCTGAACCTGCAAACCTGGGCCACTGAAGCAGAGCATGTGAACTTAACCACGGGGCTGGCCCCGAATTTTCCCATTTTTAAAAAGATTTTAGAAGAGTAAAACAAAGTGAGAGATGAATCTGACTAGCTCCATAGATCCGTTTATCACTCTCATTTCAATTAAACTATAGGGCACCTCGTATGTGTAAAGAGCTCTGCAAAGTGTCAGGGGGAGGAGGAGAGTTTCAAAAATCCATCACAAACTATTCTGAGAACCTCAAAGTCGGCTGTGTTTGCATTACTTGTAATGAGATCAACCTTACTTATGTCTTCAGTGTCCCTGAAACTAGACTTTTTCCCAGAAACGAGGGGG
Source organism: Ceratotherium simum simum (assembly GCF_057802395.1). Classification (NCBI taxonomy): domain Eukaryota; kingdom Metazoa; phylum Chordata; class Mammalia; order Perissodactyla; family Rhinocerotidae; genus Ceratotherium; species Ceratotherium simum. The sequence continues at coordinate 6,016,024 of NC_141917.1, forward strand.
ATAGGCAGCCACACATGTGAGAGCAGTGAGGATGCTCAAGGAGAGAGGGCGGGTCTCAGGGAAGCATTTACATCTCTGCATCCTGGAGGTGTCTCTGGGGACATGAGGATATGGTAGGGCAAGCAGCTCCTCTCCCATCTTCCCTAAATACGTTGAGTTTCCCCTTCTGTGTCCTCACGAAGGACTCAGCAGGGAGCAGACAAGGCACCCCTACTCTCTCCGGAGCAGCTTCTCTATCGGGGAAGGTAGAAAACAGAGAAGGAGATATTCTCGGTAATGAGCAAGAGCTCTGAAGAAAATCGAACAGAGTAACTGGATGGCGCGAGTGGGTGAGGGCTATTTTTTTTAGAGAGACGAAGAAGAAGACATAAGCAGTAAGTTCTGAATTCTGAGAAAAAAGTAACTGTATAAAGATGTGGAGGAATTCACCTGAGTGAGAGGGATAGTGAGTACAAAGGTCCTGAGGCTGGAAAAACACAGGAATGGACCAGGCGTATGTGTGTGGACGCCAGGAGAAGGGCTTAACTTAAACTTCTCAGAGAACCTGTTCATTATGCAAAGCGAAGTGGGGGGAAATGTTTCTTTCTAAGAATCCATAAACCTCCAGATTGAAACAGCAAACATTGACCTATTGATTCAAGGACAATTGGTCAGATGTGAATTTGCAGGTAAGATCCGACTAAGATGATCTGCAACGTTTCAAATTGTTTTTGGGAATGTAGCCCTCTTTAAAGTATGGTCTCTAACCGCTGCTTTCTCTTAGCTCAGCTGTTATGAGTGTTCTCATTTGAATTTCGTATGGCCCATTTACCAACACGTGCAACATTGTTGCAGCATTTAGCACTGTCTTCCATGAAAACAGACATGCCACCTAAAAAGATGTGCGTGCAGGGGAGTTAGTCGATCAGAGAGAGTACAATGGAAATGAAGAGTTTTCCTCAATGACCTTGAGAGTAGAAAGCAATGGCTATTTTATAATTACGTGGATATGGGTGCTGCATGTGCTTAGCTGTTCTAAGTGGGGTAGAATAGGGCACTAGCCTGATTCTGTTATCTTACAACTGCTGGGCTCGGGTAGAAAGTGGCAGTCCTCCCATCCGCCATGGTGCCCCCCTCCCACAAGAGCTGGGCAGGATCCATGGCTGTGCATTTTGATGTCGTGTCCTTGGCAGCCCTTGGGCACGGTAGCTCAGAGAAGACAGACTTTGAAACACTGCTCCCTGGCCTTTATGGAAAATCTAAGTCCTCATTATAATTACTTATCTTAGGACCAAGCAGCCCAAAGTTTCCTTGGGACTCAGAATTGCACTTGAGAGGAGCCCCTGGGAGCAGCCCATTTATTTACCTTTCCCCAGCCTGTCTCAAGTCCCTGATGGATACAGGATGTGTTTGGGCAGGTGAGGGTGTTGCCAGGGGCAGCAAGAACCTGGTTTCAAAGCCCTGAAAAAATAATGTCTGTCAATCAGATGCCATGCTAGTGATTTCTTCCCATCCACAGAGCATCCGGTGCCTCTTACCAGCTCTAGGGAAACTCCAAATGGAGCCAGACGCTCATGTTGGTCCAATATCTTCCAAATTTTTGCTCTTCATGTTGTCATGATTGAATTTTTAAAATTCTTTGTCCATGTGGCCCACAAGCATTTTACTACAAAAGAAGCAGTTTGTTCATATTCATTGGTTCAACAAAGAATCTCTTCGGTGCTGAGCACCATGCTAGGAGTAAGGGGGGCAATGAAGCCCCCAACTGCCTCTGTAGAACTCAGGGAATAGAGAAGGAGGGCAGCACAGATCCCACTAACTAAGACCCAGCATGGTAACTGCTTTTGCTAGAATGGGAGTACCATGCCCAGGTGACACAGATGAGGAGGGTGGCTTGGTGAATTCTGACTGCTAAATTCTCAAAGAAAAGTGTGATCACCCCTTATTTGGTTTTCATGATTACAACTGGGTCTGAGGACCATGCATTTGGAGAAGAGAATGAACAATTCAGTTTAATACTCGAATGCTAGCATTTTTAACGTCTGAGCCCACAGCCCACTGCTCTAACTCTTCAGGGATAGGACAAAAAATCTTTGTTCTCCTTTCTTGCTGTTGCATGCTCAACGCCAGTTTCTCCAAATGTTGAACTGAGAAGAACGGGAAATTCACTGGGTCCCAGACATCTATCCCTTCACACTTAAGGTGGTTCAGGCTCACCCAGCTCCACACCTGGATCTTGTTCCAAGTGTTCATTTTTATCAGTAAATCATCAGCTTTCCATTCTGCTGCCCAAGGACTTAAGTTTGGGATTCATGTTTAGATTTAGAAATAACTTATACACTGATAAAATAAGTTAAAATAGACATAAAGTTTTCCATTATGGTAAATTTTTGTGTGACATACCGAGATTTTTAACACAATCCTATAATTTTCCATTTCATTCTGAAGATTTTCCTAGTCATAATAGACCTATGTTGATAACAGGCATAAGGCCTATGGTAATTTTATTATGGTTTTTCCTTGAGTCTATAAAACAACATTCTTTTACACTCTGATTTAGTTTTGTGATCTGGACAATACGATAGACAGGATCCTGCCTGTGTTTTGGTGCCCATGCGCCTCCTGGGGTCTGTACTGCTGTGGTGCTTAAGAGTGGAAGGCTGTTTCGAGCCCTGGGATGTAGTGTTTTTCTGGAATGGGGTTATAATTACTCTCATCATTCAAATAGTGATTGGTGCCTGTCCTTCCCCCACAACATGGCGCCCTTCAAATGATGGCCCCACGTTTGCTCACACTCTCAGCTGCGCTGTGTATTATCCTTAGTCAGCAGCTGGTGGCAATCTACCTTCAAATAATGCTTAATTAACATCGTCTGAAATCACAGAAGCATTAGCTGACCAACACAAGTGCTGGATACAGCTGGTCATTACTTCCCTAAACATGTCTTATAAGCAAATGGAAATTAAGAATGAGATAAACAGCCAGGAGTTTCAAATCCCTATAGTTCTCAAGTTTGAAATTCTCTTATGGGAGATGTGATTTTGGAGTTCTTTAAAAACACATTCAACTGCCTCCCAAATCAATACCCAAGATCCATGTTATTGGTTTTCAGCTACTTCTTATTTTTTTTTTTGCTTTCTGTTTTTCTATTCTTTTCTGTTTGTTTTCAGCTGTATTTATAGCCTATTGCTTGAAATTTTAAAATTCTGATTTCTCTTTCCCACAAAAGCTAACAGGCTCGAATCTGCAGACGCACGGCTTGTGCACATCTCTGCTGTGTTGTCTTATCAGCAGGTCTTTGGCAGGGCCTGATAGTGTTTTAATTGGCATCACTTATCATTCAAGTTTTGGTGGTTTGCACAGAATGTCCTGTGGCTGGTGTTACCAGGCCCCCCTTCATTTCCATTTCAAAGCCTTTTACCCGCAGGGACAAAGGATGTCTTCTAGGCAAGCCAACAAGCAGGTAGAAGGCAGATAAGAATCGCTCTCATCACCCAGGCTGTGGCAGCTGTTTTAGAGACATAAATCCCCCTGTCCAAGAACAGTGCAGGCAAGGAGACAATCACATTACCAATGTGGATACTTTTCCTAAATTGCAGGGCCGTCAAATAGACATTGTTCAAATAGATCTGAAATTCAGAGGGATTATTCAGGTCAGCCTTTATTTTGTTTTCCTGAGAAGTGTTAGCAACAGTAAATAGTAAAGAGCAATGGATCATTGTTCATCAAATAAAAGCAAAGAAAAGCAAATCATCAACTCATTCACTCATTCATTCATTCATTCATGGAGTATGCCCTATGTACCTACTCTGTTCCAGACACTGTTCTAGATTCTGGGGATGAGGCAGTGAATGATACAGTCTTAGCCTTCACAGATACAGAGCAAGGAGGAGAGCAAAATGGAAAATAAATAAATATAATCTCCAAAATAAAAAATAAAAATAGACTGCAACGCAGCATGGCTGGGGACTACTTTTGATTGTAGGGTCAGGATAGTCCTCTCTGAAGGGGTGACATTAAAGCTGAGACCAGAATGATGAGAAGGAACCAGTCATGTAAATGCAGATCTAGAAGACGAGCATTCCAGGTAGAATCAATGGCCTGAAGAGCTGGAGCCTGGCAATAGGAACAAGCTGGTCTGTTACAGAAATGCAGCTGGAGAAACTAGGTAAGAAGGAGAGTCGTTGGTACTAGGTGGTGAGGCCAGATAGGTGAGAGAAGGACAGAATATTCAGGACTTAGAAATACTCAGAACCTAACTAGATAGTGTTAGAACATCTCTAAGAGTGGTGGATACGTACAGGATTCCATCAGACAGTAAAGAGAATCATTGAAGTATATCATCTGTAATCAAGGATGGCGATATTGCTGAATTTCAACTATCCTACTTAGAGGTTAAAATTAGAAGAAGTTACAGAAGAATTATATCAGGGAGTAACTTTAACCCAAGAGAAATTGAACCCCATCAAATTCCCCTGTGAGACTGTAGTGGAGATTATTAAAACGGGCTCAGAGTGCCTATTGATCACACAGAAGTATGATCCAGGATGTATGGAATTCCATGTTCCATGTCCCAGCCTCAAAATCAAGGCGTATAAGTACCCTTGCGTCTCCAGATATGGTCATCCTACCGGGATCTCAGATCCCTTGAAATGGTAAAACTGTTCCCTTAGTAGGTAAACATCTTTTTCGTCTCAGAAGGGTTTCCAATTAAACATAAAGATGATGAAATAAATTAATCCCATATCAATATTGTGTGTTAAAATTAGAAATAATTTGGGGCCAGCCCCCTGGTGTAGTGGTTAGGTTCCGTGTGCTCCACTTCAGTGGCCCAGGTTCGTGGATTCAGATCCTGGGTGCGGACCTACACCACTCACTAGCCATGCTGTGGCACTGTCCCACAAACAACATAGAGGAAGATTGGCATGGATCTTAGCTCAGGGCTAGTCTTCCTCAAGCAAAAAAAATAGAGGAGGATTGCCAACAGGTGTTAGCTCAGGGTGAATCTTTCTCAGCAAAAAATAAAAAAATAAAAAATAATTGAAATAATTTATATATCAGCTGTTTAAAATATGTGAAATGTTTAGGAGAATTTGGCGTTTTAGAAAACCAGACAGATTGACCCTATGATGATAATATCCAAGATTTCTGTAGCACTTAATGCCTATCTGTCACCATTCCCAAACCTTTATACCATCTCATTCAATTCTCAAGACAATCCTACAAGGCAGGTACTATTGTTATCCCCATTTTGCAGATGAAGACACTGAGCCATGGAGAGGAAAACTGCCCGAGGTCACATAATTAACAAGTGCTGGGATCCGAAGTGCAGAATTCTGACCCTAGATGTGCACGTCACCAATTCTCAGTACTGCCTCTCTAGATGGTGATCAAAATGGAATATGTACTTCCATATATATGACATTCTGAAAGGGGCAAAACTATCAAGACAGAGATCAGACAGTAAGGAGAATCACATAAGGAAGGTCAGTGCTTGATATGAAGGAGCAGCAAGAGGGAAATTTGGAGTGATTAACTTCTCTGTGTCTTGATTATAATGGTGATTACACAACTTTATGCATTTGACAAATCTCATAAGACTTGCTACCAAAAATAGCGAATTTAAATTTAAATTTATAAATAAATAAATAAAAACTTAAAAAAATAAACACCCTCTGAATTGACATAGGCACAGTTGTCAGATCTCTTCAAATGATATATTTAGTATTTAGTATGCAAATTAAAATAAAAGAATCCTAAGAAATATTGAACACTAGTTAAGGACATACATGCCGAAGTGTTTAGTGGTGAAATATACTAAGCTATAACTTTAAAATGCATCAAAAAAAAAAAAAAAAAAGAAAAAGACAGAGATGAACTGATGGGCAGATCAAAGGAGAGATGGATGGCTAGATATGTGATCAAACACATATAGCAAGGAGTTAAATGTAGAATCAGGCTGGTGAGTGCTATACAATTCTTTAACTTGCCTGTATTTTTGAAAATTTTTAGAATAAAATTGGGACAAGATAATGTGGGTCAAAAATTTGACTTGTCATTTTAAGTTAAATGGAGTTAAGAAGATTTGATTTAGTAAAAAGTATGGTAATATTTAGAATAATTTGGAGAAAACTGTAATAAAGAGCAATCTTGAGATAGTAACATTATATGTCTCTTATCTTAATCTGCCTTAGTTCATCTTTTTGCATAATTATAAGAGATGATGGAACTAATAAAGACCTAAAAGTTACGCCAAACCAAAACTCTTTAAATGTCATTTTGCAGAGAATAGATGGGCCCTTCACCCAAAACGTGGTTTGGGTGTTGGGGCTCATGACACTCCACACATCGAGGGAATTGAGGAGAAATCTTCTGGGCAGGCATAAGCAGGTGCAGGCTGGCTTGAGCAAAGAGGAAAGAGAGGCTTTGACCTTTAGAGCAGCTGGAGGTGGGACTGGGGGAAGTTTCCACGTGCGGGAGGTTTAATTTCCCATCAGTGCAAAAGGATGAGGTGCAAAGGTGGGCTTTCTTATCTGTCTGTCCAGACATGGGCAAAAGAGGAAAGGGATGGTGAGGACTAGAAAGAAGTCAGTGGTCGCACATCAAAAATGGAGACAGACTCTTTATTACAATAAAGTGAGTTAGAAATAGGATTGGTGGACTTGCTGGACAACTATAAAATGACACACTACATAATACACCTGAAGCTCTAATCTTAGGAAAGGTCTCTTCCATATGACTTAGTCTTAGAGGCAGGATAATGTGTTAAGAGCAAATTGGAACAAATTGCTGGAACGATTGAAACAAGACAACCCAGTTTAAAGTTGGCCTTTCACTGGCTCTGTGACTCTGGGTAAATAATTACTCTACTTATCTTGGCCTCAGTTTCCCCAGCTGTAATATGTTGATGATAAGAGTACTCGCTTCATAGGATTGCTGAAAGAATTGAGTAGGTTGACAAACATAAGCACTTAGTGTTTGGCACATTTTAGCACTTACTGTGTATTATTCAGTATTGCTGTTATTAAAATGATCTTTTTTATACAAAGTCAGTGGTAATCTTTAGACTCTTTTCAAGATGTCCTACCAGAACAAGTAATTTAAAGCAAATACATAAAGGAACTGGCCGAGAACTTTAATAAGTGACCTATTTTATTTCCTTTTAGAAAAAGCTAGAGAAGCCTATAGAAATCAATGAATCTCTGTATAAAATCTGGAAAGAACCTGGAAGTCCCATCTGGGAACCATGTGTCCTTGGGAGAAGGGCTTCATTCTAGCATCCGAAGTGAGCCTCACTAGAAGGCCAATTCCTACCATAGACGACAAGGAATCACACACTTTTCCTTTATACTATGTAGTCTCAAATTAGCAAAACACTGCTTTTAAGGGAAGCACTCTGGGGAGCCTATATAGAAAATCAGGCCAAGGATAAGAAACTTCAAATGCCACATGGCAGAGGGAATGCACAAGGAAATGTATCCGTTACACCTAAGGAAAAATGTGAACTCCGTGTGGGATAGAGGGCCTTGTTGTTCAGAGTCCCTTTCTCAGTGAGGAAAGGCATGTTAGGGGCAGGAGTGATGCTTCTCCAGAAGGTCTCTGGGGCCCATTGAGACAAGTCCCTTTCAGGTAGAGCGGGAAGCTGTGGCCCCTTGCAGCCCCAGTATAACCTCACACTGGGCAGCCTTGGTGAGAAGAGTCTTGAGAAGGAGTGTTACAGATTTCCCTGTAGGGAAGGTGAAGAGCATGCCATCTTTCTGCATCCGGGATGAGTGCAGCCTACTTTACCTGGAATTATAACCACAGAGACCCTCACCAGGCAACATATGTCAGCAAAAGTGATATTAGATGGGTTTTTATTTGTAATATTCGTATAACAATGTCAAGTTATGGGGGAAAGGTTTTTCTTTTCTTTTTTTTTTTTTAACAAGATCCTTCAATAAAAAGAACTATAAAGAAATATGAAACACTGGTTGATGAAATGCATGCAGAAGGTTTAGGCAGGATGTGTGCCAATGCCAACAACTTACTTTGTAATGCACAAAAATTAAGATAGATTGATAATGGATAGGCAGATGGATAGAGGGATAGAAACGTGGTGAGGCAAATATAGTAGAAAATAGTAAAAAGAAATTAGAATTTAGGAGGTGGTTGTATGGATGTTTCCCATATAATTCTTCTAACTTGTCTATATGTTTGAGTATTTTCTAAATAAAATATTGGAGAAAAACTAAAAAGGCACTTTATATTATAATTAGGTTGAATCAAATGTTTAACCCCAGTGAGTAAGTAGCTCATGATTTCAAGTCCAGGACAGTCACAAAGAGCAATAGTTTCTACTAGAAAATGTGTGTAAATAAAATATTGGTAGGCCTTAGTCTCTGGACCAGTCGAGTCAGCCGTGCTCAGCACCAAGGACAGTGACCAGCTCCACAGATAACTTTGTCTCCAGGCACTAGCGTAGTGCTGGAAACCTGCTGTCTTGACAAAAGAAAACACCCAATCTGTAAATTGGATTTTGTTTTCAATCAGAGTAGAAATACTCTAACAACTATTTGTCCAACTTATCTTTTGTTTTGCACCTAAAAGAAACTGTGATTGGAACTGAACATTATTTGGACACAAAGAACAGCAGGAGTTGACCCTAAAGGAGTTACAATCAAAAAGAAAAATGAATACATGTTACTATAGACTCTGTGGGAGACGTGAGCTGTAGACTCTGTGGGAGACGTGAGCGGGTCTGGTCTCACTTGAAGTACAACCTTCGTGTCACGTTGCAAAGCTAATTGCCTGAACATCCCTACAAATGCTAAATGCAAAATGAATACAGTGAGGTCCTCATATTCATATGTTGCTGAATGACTTCCATTATATAATAATAATAAAATAAATATATATAATAACGAAAATAATAATATATATTGTACTACATATATAATGATGACTTGTATTACATATTTGTATTATATATAAAAAATATATACAGTAATAATAGTCAATAATATAACCATTGTATTATATGTTAATATAACTACATTATATGATTATAAAATATAAAGATAAATATATAATAATATGTAATATATAGTTATGATATTATTGTTGTACATGTAAAATAAATATAAAAATAACTATTTAAAAATGTAAGCTTGCCAAATGGTTGAGTGTAAACATTTAAAGAACCATTCATTTAATTACAAATTTCCGGATGTTTCATGTCATTTTGGTTCTTTGACCTACGAATGTTAAAAATTCCTTTGGGAACTTCTCATGTAATTATCTGAAAATGATATGAAGTGATATAGACGAAAAAGACTTGAAGGTCAGACCAAGATTTAGAGTTATTGCTAACAACTTGGAGATTAGGATGTTATGAAATTCTTGTTAAGTTACTGGAACCAACATTTTTCTTCACCATCCTTAACATAGATTTTTGCTAACTTATTAGGTGATGAATTTGCTTTTAATTTAAATGAAATTGTATTGTAATTTTTTTCTCTCTATATAAATTGATCTTTCCCCTTTTGATCGTCTTTGAGGGAGCTCTCACTTTCTGAACTTACAGAAAGGAGAAAAAATTTATTCTATTAGAAAAAAGAAAAAGAACAACAAAGTAAATGAATTACCTTCTTTAGTTTGCTAGAAGGTCACTGTGTCCCACTTTGATTGTCCCTTAATGTTTAATCGTCTGGATGCCAAGCAAAATCTGGCTGAAACACTTCATCAACAAGATGTAAGCCAGGGTGGTGGGCCAAACAGGATGGTTAAAATTAAATCTGAGTTGGAGAACATTTAGTGGTTGCCAGGGGACAGGGACGGAGGTGGGGATGGGTGCAACTCTACAGGGTAGTGTGATGGAGTGCCTTCATGGTGACCTAACAGTCCTGCGTCTTGACTGTGATGGGGCCACATGTGAGATCAGATTGTACAGAACTACATGTGTGCGTGCGCACGCACATACACACACACAAATGAGTGCATGTAAAAATTGGTGGAAACTGAATACGATCTGTAGTCTAGTTAACAGGATTATACGAAGGTCAGTTTCCTGGTTTTGATATTGTCTCACGTTCATATAAGCTATCATCATTGGAAGAAGCTGGATAAAGTGTACATGAGACTCCCTGTACAGTTTTCGCAACTACCTGTGAGTCTAGACTTATTTCAAAAAAAGAGTTTAAACTTAATATTCAAAAAAGGTAATGATATTGAACCCTAAAAAATATTATTTTTAATGAAAGAATGCCAGCCTTTCATTCCAAAAAAAAAAAAAAAATTGACCATGGAAATTGATGTCTGATGAAAATAATCATAAATAGGTGAAGTGTTTTTAAACGAATGCTCAAGCTCATTTATTTTCTTCTTTAGTTGTTTAGATCCTATTTATTTATTTTAGTTTTATAATTGCTCAAGCTACTAGTAGCTAAAAAGTTATTTATTTATGACCCAGTAACTAAATATTCTATTTTAAAAGACAATTAATTTCAATGGTTCATGTAGAGTCTTCATGAGTTATGGACGTTTAAGATAATATTCTAAGTAGTAAGAGATAGAGAGGTTTTATAGTGACAGTTTAAATATTCCAAGGATAGCATGATAGAATTTCGACCTTCCATTCTCCTTAATGAAAACAGAATTTGTCAGGTTGAAATTCCTTGTCCTTCTTCATTTACAGTCACCTTGAACAGTCTTCACCAGCTAGATGGTGCACATCTTCAGGGTAAGGGCACGAAAGCTATAATTTTCTTTTGATTTCCAGCCTCTGGCATAGGACCAGGCACATAATGCAGTCCCTACATGGTGTGTTTGCTGACTTGCTCATATAAACCCCTGTGACACGAGCAGGTCCAACAAAGCCATGCCTCTCGTCAAGCTATGATCCCATCCTTGCTTGTATAAAAGCTGTAGAAAAGAGACTTTCCTGATTGCTCAGAGAGATAACAGTGTTAGAAATCATCCATTTCCTATTTATAGCAGGCATAAAAAGTGACTTCTGCCAGGAGTGAGTTTTATAAATAGAACAGCAAAGGTGACCTGGCTCTCTAGGCACAGAGAGCAAGGACTCCATGTCACTCAGGCCTGCCCGTTATTTCTGTATCTGATCCTATATTTTCCGCCTGAATCTTCCCTCTGAAGTTTGTTTCCTGCTGGCAAGTGAACACAGTCTGACTTACATTTAGACACGTAAGCTTAAAATAATTTCATCTGATCTGTTGGTGACAGCAAAGAAGTGAGGCAATCCCCTTTTCCTCCTGTTTGAGTCCTGTGAAGCCAAGGTGAACCCGTCTGGAAGTGATGTAATGGGTTATGTCTATAGAGAAAATTGCCTGTCAGTTGGAGGAGAGGAAAAAAGGAGGAATTTTCCTGCAGGGATTCCTGTCTAGCTGTGCAATTAGACCAGGGTTCTTAGATCTCATCTCTGTGGTAGGTCACTCTCTCTAGCAAGATGGACAGACTGATTCATCCTTCAAACAAGGGTGACTTTCAGGGACCAAAGCTCTCCTACTACCTCTGGGGGTTGGATCTGAGTGGGAGAGGGCCTGTCCTGGGCTTGACCCCAAATAGCCATAAAGCAACCATCAATGATTCTTTTCCAGATAGCAACAAAATACTCTTGCAAAGAAACGCTGCAGATTAGAGCAAAAGCAGAATTTGTACTTTGTTCCTAAAGCTTTCTTATATTAAATATACACAGAAATATGTTCTGGGAGTGTGGCTAACTTGCCTTCCTTCAGCACTGGGGAGTTCTGAGTAAAATGGAGAAATGGGGCAATGGGCCATGCTGAGCTGCAGGTTGGGACATTTTCCTCTCTGGCCGTGAAACTTTCCAGGATTCAGACTTGGACCATCCACACTATTCCAAGAATAAAGAGTTTCAGAAGTGAGCTAAAATCAGAGCAATGGACCACTTTGACCTGCCCTTTGCTTGTCATCCTGTCTTCATTATCTTGGTGAGTTCATGGAGTCCCACAAGATGGGGCGAGGTTGGGGTGGATCTGTAGGTGTCACTGTAGGGTGGGTACAGTCACTGAGATGCACGTGGCTGGGGGTCCTCAGGGTGATCACCTTCATGGGAACAGCTGCGAGCTGGAGTAGGTGTGCAGGGCTGAGCATTACCCCAGGGGAGAGATCATGGGCCAGGAAGACCGAGAGGGTCTCAAGCCAGAGGTGAGTTTATCGGGAGAATGCAGGTGCTGGAAGAGAACCTGAATGCCAAGCAGGAAGCTGGGGCAGGACCAGTCCTGCAGACTTGACTGACAGTTCAGCGATGCATTGATTCATCTGATGAGAAAATTCTGCTTCGTGGTAGAAAGGTAGCACTGCACAAGCCAGGCCCGGTCTCCCACTTCGTGGAGCTTACATTCTAGAGCATGTGACAAATATATCCACAAGATAGCAGCTGCAGATGCTCACGGGGTGGTGAAGAGAATAATGGGTGGGTGAGACAGATGGCCTCCAGGGGAATTACTTCAGCCAGGGTGGTGGGGGGGATCTCTGAAGAGGAGCCAAGGAGCTGCTGCCGGGGAGCTAGGACAGAACATGTAGGAAGGGAGAAGAGCAGAGGCAAAGCTGGGAGGCAGGAAAGGCTGTGGCAGTTTTGGGGAGCAGTGAGGACCCCTGTGTGCCTGGATGTTGAAAGTCAGCTGTGACCCCGATGACACCAGACACATGCCTTAGGACAGCACTGCTAATTCATGCAGGGCTCCTGCTACCCTCCAACCTGTTGGGGCTGATGAGGCCCAGGCAGGGCTGGGCTTGTGCACCAAGAGCCTTGATGGCCAGGGAAGCAGGAACAGTCCATCTTCTCACCTACCTTGCTGGTCTACTCCATCCCCCCAGATAATATCACGCCAGCATGTCAAAGCTTCAGCAAAAACAACGGGGTGGGGGAGGGGCACAGCATTTAGGTTCTTTTTCCTCTCAATTACATTTTTTAAACGTAAAGAGAATAAACTTTTGCATCTAAATCATTTCCATTTCCTTCCCAACTCTACAATGAGTATTTATGTATTTATACTAATAACGAAAGAAATACAAAAATACACTTATTCCTTAAATCAGCCAAGGCAACTATATTATTAACTGTTGCCCCCAAAAGGAATCATTTGATAAAAATTAAAAAAGCTAAACCTGCAAAAAGATGCCCAAGATAAAGTGAAAAGAAGGTCTTTTAAAATAAAGATACTAGAGATTTGCTGTAAAGATAAACTTGCAACTTAAGATAGAGAATTGAAATTGCTTTACAGAATCTCTCCTTTGTACCTAAAGAGCAAAAACTTAGTAGAAACCAGAAGCCCAATCCCAGAGTACTTACAGCACCAAACACAGAGATAGATATAACCAGGATCCATAAACACCCCAAACTTGAAACCAAAGAAATAAATAAAAGTGATTTTGAGTAAAGTACAGCACAGTTCACTCCTAACTCTGTTCCATTCCCCAGAGACCATAGCAGTGATTTAGGAAATTGTGAGAATTTTTTTGTCTATCTTCCCTAATTCTGTAGAGACTCAAACTGAGAGCAATCCTTATGTTTCTTAACAAAGGGGTGTTGGAAAGAGCTGCTTGAGAGAAACTAGTAAGGGGGTGGGAAGCTAGCAAGGGAAGTAAAAGGGACTTTTGGGGGGCCAGTCCAGTGGCATAGTGGTTAAGTTCGTGTGCTCCACTTGGGTGGCCCCGGGGTTCGCAGGTTCAAATCCCGGGCACGGACATACACACTGCTCATCAAGCCATGCTGTGGCAGCATCCCACATACAAAATAGAGGAAGATTGGTGCAGATGTTAGCTCAGGGCCAATCTTCCTCATGCAAAAAAGGAAGATTGGCAACAGATGTTAGCTCAGGGCCAATCTTCCTCACCACCCCCCCCACACACACACACAAAAGCAACTTTTTGGAGGACTCCATGGTTCATTGTTTAGATCCAGGTCTGAGGCTTTGGTGCACCTCCACAGGCCCTGACTGGGTCCAGGGCACTTAATACAAGGAACAGCATGAGAGAAGAGACACCACCACTTTGGCCAGATGTCTTTCCCTAGGACATGCCCTTAGGCCACAGAAGACCAAATGGTACCCCTCATAACCAAACCTCAAACTGAAGCTCAGATGGAAAAGCAAATCTGTCCTGGGTCTGATAGGAAGTAGGTCAAATGCCCAACACCCATCAGAGCAAGGAGAATGTGCTAGCACAGCTGTTCAGTCCCGAGCAGGACAAAAGAGAATTCTGTGGGAAGTCTACAATCACACTTCATCACAAAACATACAAGAAAGGAGCACACCATGTAAATGACAGACTAAGAAGTTAATAGGAAAACAAAATTCAAGGAGCACTAGAGAATTTGTCACAATTGTGTCATGCTGTGTGACAAGTTAATGAGACATGCATTCAAAGAAATAATAGCTCAAAGACAATATGAATAAACAAGAGAATGAGATGAAAAGAGACATGCTCAAGGAAACACATTTGAAGAATAAAATATTCTTACTGAATTAATAAATAAACATAAACAGTGAGGAAGAGAATGGAACCCATACTAAAGTCAAATCATTCACCAAGAAGATTTGAGATGATCAGAGATGATCAAAGTGCAGATAATTAAAACAAATATTTTATTATAATCAGAAAAGCTAGTATATATGGAAAACAGATGAAAATGATCTAATATAATTGCTGGCCTTGAGGATGAAATCACAATAGACTTCAAAGCTACCTGAAAAATCCCTGAATTTGTGAAAGAACTGAATCTACAGGTTGAAAAATCACACTGGGTTCACAAAAATTGATATGCAATCTTCAACACTAAGACAATTCTGAGGAGAATTTCAAGGACAAAGGATAAGAGAACAAGTCAGCCTTAAAGGGGAAGTCGGGGTGGGCCCCGGCTACTGCAGTGCCAGACTTAATATCCGAAAAATGCTCAGGAAATAAAATAATGAAAGAATATTAGTGTCTGCTGAGTCATCATTGAAAAATAAAGACATTTAAGCAGCAAAGAGCTTAGGATATATGATCCCTACAAGCCTTCTTGAGAAAAAACTAAATGATGAAATCTACCCAATTAGTGAAGAACTAAAGTAAATAACTCAGGTACAGAGATGCCATAGGCAAAGCACAGAATCCATATAACTCTGAGCAAAAATGACTTATAGGGTCAGGGCTAGGGTGAGGTGTATTTTCATTTCCAAAATTTAAAAAACTTATAATATGAAATTTTCTAACAGAACAATGTTGGAAGTACAGTTGACCAGGTGGAGACTACGACTTCATGTTAATTAAGGTCATTCTTTCTCTAAGATCATTGTTCCCACTTCCATCTACAGTTTTGTGGTCTCTTCATGAGACTGGCTCCTATGTTTGGCCCTCATAACCTTAGCTGACGTGTGGCTCCAGCTTGTCAGTCTTTTCTCTTCTCTGATGGTTCTCTTACCCCCTAATCATTCCTCTAAGGCTTCCACAAAGCTTTCTTCACATTTTTGAAAGAGAGAAAAAATCTTTGTGGTACAATTGCTGTTGCAATACCATTTGGAAGCCATCCTTTCTATGGATTTAAGTGGGCTACCCCATGAAAAGTAGTAATTCTAAGAGAATTGCAATATTCAAATCAAAGCCAGTTTAAAACTTCCAAATTCTTATGTCTAGGCTTTCATCAATTCTTAATTGTTCCAATTCCATACTCAAGCTAATAACAGCCTTGATTAAGGGCAAAGTTGCCAGGATCTCTTCTCTTCAGAGAGTGGCTACTTTGGAACTTTCTACAAATCTGTGAATGGTACCTGCCCTATCCCCTCTACTGAAATTTAGTTATGACATTTCTCTGAATTATAACTCATTTATTTTAATAGAGTGTATAGTAACACTCTGATGGGTAGAATATGCTCAGGGAGAGTAGTAGGAGGTGGGCTTTCTCTGTATCACTCAGTAGGAGTCCTAGTAACTGAATAATAATATAAGGACAACTAACAAAATCCCAAATGTTTAACTTTTCTTTAATTTTTGCAACCACATTTAGTGTGAGTGAAAAATATTTCCACACCACATTGTGAGTTTGTTCATTCATTCATGCATTCATTCACTCGTTCATTAAATGAGCATTTATTGAGAATTTGTTGTATGTTAGGCATTGGAGATAGGACTATTTATAAGGAATTACCCTTGTCCTAAGAAGACTAGAATCTAGCGTAGAGACAATCAGTTGACCATCCCACAAAGTTGAAGACTTCAAACAAGGGCAACCTTAGATTATAATGGTCAGTCTCCCTAGTTCAAATCCACGTTCACGTTTACCATCTATGTGACCTCAGAAAAGTTACATCACTTCTCTGTGCCACAAATTTCTTAAAATCAGGACAATAATATTACCAAACTCATGGGGTTGTTGAGAGCATTAATAAAATGATACACGCATAACCCTTAGTATAGTGCCTGGCAAATAGCACCTAGCAAGAGCTATTTATTTTTATTTATATAAAATATTTAAAGATAAGTAAAATATTTTTATTTTTAAATAAAAATAAATAGTATGTGTACTACATTTTAGAATTATTTCAGGGCCAGGACAAATACTTCAGATCATTTAGTTTGACTCCTTTAGTTTCCAATGGAAGCAACTGGAGTTCAGAGAATGTAAATAATTTGCTCAAAATTTCTTGATTCATTCTCATAGCAAATACTTAGTAATCAGCTACTCTGTCTCAGAAATGGCATCAGTTGTTAGATACAGAATGGGGGAGGAAAAGGAAGTGTACAGCCATTGCCTTGCTAGGTTACAGTCTTGGTATAAGCCTATTTCCTAAGAGTACTTAAAACCACTCTACTGCCACTATAGCTATACCCCATGGAGAATATTAGGATTGCTACGGATTTGCATAACCCCTTACAGTTGTCCTGGGTATTTCACAAACATCATCTCACTGAATCTTCATATTTATTCTGTGAAGTGGCATGGCTTGTTGCTTAGTTATCTATGACTGTATAAAAAATACCCCAAAACTTAGTGGCTCAAAACAGTACACATTCATTATCTCACAGTTTCTGTGAATCAGGAATTTGGAAGTGGTTTAGCTGGGTGGTTCTGGCTCAGAGCCTCTTAGGAAACTACATTCAAAATGTGGGCTGGGGCTGCAATCATCTGAAGATTTGACTTAGACCATGGGGCCACTTCTAAGAGAGTTTACTCCCACAGCTGTTGATGGGAGGCCTCAGTTCCTCATCACTGGATCTCTCCATAGAGAGATCCTACTTGAGTGTCCTCACAACATGGCAGCTGGCTTTCCCCAGAGCAAGTCATTCAGAGAGAGAGCAAAGAGAAAACTGCCTTTCATGACTCTGAAGTCATCACCATTAGTATGCTACATTCTATTTTTAGAAGCAAGTCACTAAGTCCAGCCCACATTCTAGTGAAGGGGAAACAGGTTCCACCTTTGGAAGGGAGAAGTATTGAAGACTTTGTAGACATATTTTAAAACAAACCTCATGTATTATCTCCAATAGACAGGTTAGGTAACAGAAGCTCAGAAAATTTGTCCCATTAGACTGAGGTCATTGTAGCATCAGAGCTTCTTGCTTCTGGCTTCTTATTTTTGTTCCTTCCCCTCTGACATGCTGAACATCCTCATTAGAGGCATATCATCTTTGTCTCCATTCCAGAGAATCTGGTGTTTATCCTCTCAATTGCTCTTAAGGAAGATTCTTCTAAACAAAATTTCTCCTTCAACACTACTCTGCCTTTAAAGAAGTTTCTACTCTAAGGCAACTATAAAAATAATTTGTTCAAAATTTGCCATTTAAATATTTTTCAACTGTCTATTTTAGACTTTTCTCCAGGGATAAAAGCTTTTTCCATCCCTCTCTTCTCTGACCCTTCCAAGTTGGCTCTAAGCAGATTACGATGTCAATGAATCATTCTTATTGCCAGAGATATCCGAGTTCCTTTTTAGAAGAATTTTAATACACTTTTTGTTTTGTGCACACAGGGTAAAGACTCCCAGTAGGATTTGACATATTTTCTATTCCAGAGAGAAAGCAGAATTAGGATGAGAAGAAAGAAGGATTAGGATGTCCAGCTATAATCTGGACGTCTCTTACTCTGGAGAGATCTTAATTGACACGGAAATAATGCAACAGGAAAATTCCAGATCTTAGCCTGGAAAATCTCTTCAAAGGTCCTATATTTCCTCCCATCAGCCCTGAATGATGTCACTTCCTTTTGACAGAGATAAGAGCTTGGGCAGGGCCTTCAAGGGGCTCCTCAGGGCTCTCTGCCCTGCCTCCTCTGTCTCCTGTGATTCCTCCCCTTTTTTTCACTCCCTGTCTTCAATATGTGAAGGGAGAGAAAGGTAGTCTATACTATTTCCTCACTTTATATAACTTGATTTTAAAGTCTCAATATATAGGCAGTCTCTAGCTACCAATCTTGTCTAAATCTATGTCTATTTTGTAATTCTCTGTGCTGTATCTAAGACTCTAATTCCCATCCTCCATTCTATTAGCTTTGTTTTTGTGGCTCTGTAAGTACATAAAGTGAGAAAAGACTCTTGTCGTTCTAAGGACATTTTTTTTTCCAGCAGCAGCAGACTCTTGTCAATTATCTCCGCATTCCTCAACTTCGGTGACACAGCAAATGTGAGAGAACTTGAGAAATAATATGAGGCATTTCAAACAGTATGAGTTTAACTCAAATGGTTCTGTAGATATGGTTTAAGGTCCTTTAGTTTCTGGATTTTTCTTTATTTTGTTGTAAATAATTTAGAGTAAATTTCCTGACACTTCTGTCTGAACACATCTAGAATGATAAGCATTCTTTTCCAAAAGGAGTACCAATATAGGATGCCCTTATTTAGAAAAGAGGAATATATATAGCAGATTCACGATGATTAATCTGCCTTTCATGAGTACAATTGTCTGTGACATGTGTGTGTTAGAGCATATTAGCAGGCCATATGCTTAAACTGCATGGCCATTCTTGTTTTTTTAAATTAGGAAGAGGTGATGTCTAAGCTTGATTCTGTTTTTCTCAGAATGTAATGGGGGCAATAGGTAGACAAGAGAAATTGAAGTTTTAATGAAGAAGTGCTTAAAATCATGTTTTTTTTCTTGTTGGTTTCTTGGTTTTGTGGAAAACTTGATTTCATCAACCTCCTGAGTGTGCTTGATTTCATTGTCACATTTCTGCACACCCAACAAAAACATGCCACATGTGTTTTCGATTTTATTTTGGAATTAGTAATTCACCCAATTTAAAGCCAAAATGTCAGGCGGCAGGCTTCCAGCAGTTTGCTCAATCATTTCTGAAGTGGTTTCCTGGGAAGCAACCTCTCTCTAGTTTGATCCTGGAGACCCTGGTTGCCAAGTCCCTCTTTGAACACCATTTTCACAGTGTCCTGTCCTCCCAGCTAACTCAGATGGCTCCTTTAACCTATCCAATCAAGTCTAACCTTCCCCAGCTGGTCCTCATTTCAGCATTGAGGCTCCTCTTAAGTCATCAGCTTCCTGTCACTTTTTCATCCTGGATTTGTCCTCAAACCCAGCCTGACTCGCCCTGCCCTCCATTGCTACCATCACACCATTTGTTCTGACTTTCATACCTCAGTTCACACATTTCTCCCTCATCTCCAGGCAAAATAGTCTCTCCCCACTCGGCATTCTGAATCTATATTCCTTTCAAGGCTCAGTATGACTTACCCTTTTCCAGAAAGCTTTCCTAGACAAGTACTTATTCAATTAATATTTCTTTTTCTTTCTCTGTCTTTCTTTCTCTCTCTTTCTCTCTCTCTCTTTCTTTCTCTCTCTCTTTCTTTCCTTCTTCCTTCCTTCCTTCCTTCCTTTCTTTTTTCTTACTTTCTTTCTCTCTCTCTCTCTCTCTATTTACCTACTTATCTGTCTGTCTATCTATCTATCTATCTATCTATCTATCTATCTATCTATCTATCTATCATCTATCCCTTTTGTTTCACATGGGTCATATTGTATTCTTGGGCCTCTTTTATACTTGTACCATCATCTACACACATGCATGTCCACATTCACACTTAAAAGCAAAATGACATTTTCTTAACATAGAAAGAAAACTGATATGTTGCTTAAACATATCAGTCTCAGTATTTTATAACCTCTGATCATAGATATGTCATATTTCCCTATTTAGTATTTAAGTTCCTAAAAGAGCTCCTTTTTTCTTTCTCCCTGTGCCTAGCACAATGCCAAGCACAACAGTATATTTTTAATATGTAATTTTAACACGTTTCATATATAATATACTTTTAGTACATCACAATTATTTAATATATAATATTATATGTAATTTAATATACAATTTCATATATAATATATACTTAATATATAATATATTTTAATGTACATTTTTAATACATATATTTTGAATTGAATATGTTTTTCCTATAGACCAAAAGCAGTGTTTCTCAACCTTTTATTTTCATATAATCGCCCTAAGGAAATTTTTTAGACATGTTTTCTCTAATTGGCCCTCTTATGAAATTTTAGTACCACGGATGGACTTTACATATGTTTATGTATTCTGAGTATATATGTGCTTTATATATATAATAAGAGTAATAATTTTTGCTTTCCCCCCCAAAAAATGTTTTCTTCTCCTTGGAATGATATCATCCCTATTGTGAATGCATGCTCTATAAAATATTTGTCATATCAACTAAGATCTAAAGTTATTATAACTGATAATATATGTTTCATAATTATGACAAGGGAATCTTATTAAGTCTTTAATATATATTAATATTTCTTAGTTTCTCTTCAAAATCTTGCTCTTCTTTTCCAAGTATTTGAGGAATTAGATCAAAAATATCCGGGATGGGCCGGCCCCGTGGCTTAGCGGTTAAGTGATCGCGCTCCGCTGCTGGCGGCCCGGGTTCGGATCCCGGGCACGCACTGACGCACTGCTTCTCCAGCCATGCTGAGGCCTCGTCCCACATACAGCAACTAGAAGGATGTGCAGCTATGACATACAACTATCTACTGGAGCTTTGGGGGAAAATAAATAAATAAAATTATAAAAAATAATAATAATAATAATAATATCCGGGATAATTTTCCCTCCCTTTCAAAAATAATAATGGACTACATTGATCCAGGCAACATCTAATTTTAAAAAGCAGTCCATTGTAAATGCAGCTTCTACAAGGCTAACGCTATCTTTGTTTCTTCTGAAAGATAAGAATGAGTTCCCTCCAAAGCAGCATCTCACTGCCAGTTCATATCTCTTGAGAATAATCTTTGACCTACATGACAGTTTTTCTCTTCTCTAAAAGAGTTTTCACTGTAGAACTGTAAAATCAGACTATTATCCTCAATAGACTCATATTTCTCTTTTATAGCAAAGATGAATTCTCCTTACAGCCATTTTCCAACTGACCACACAATGTCTACCAGTTTTGTATCACAAATCCAGTTGATTTACTGTGCCAAACAAGTGCCTACAGGCTCAGTAAACTGAATTTAGGAGGGAGAATGATTTGTCTTGCTCGATTTTATGCTTCCTAGAGGTTTCTACTGTGACTTGTCACTCATCCAAGCAAGGAAAATCCCTCATTGGGCAGTCTTCTTTAGACTATTCTATTTACATCCTCAACCTGGGCACCAGAATATTTAATGATTAGGGTCTACTTGTTTATTTATATGAATATCTATAAAATTGTGATTTTACACAACAATCCATAAACAAGATACAATTCTGCCTTCATACTAACATCTAATTCCTCTTACCAATGAGGTGGTAAACAAAAAAAATCTAAGCGAGAAATGGCTAACGCAAATCCTGCTGAATTTGTCTTTCAACATTCAGATTCTGCTGAACCTCTTCTTCCTGACCTAGGCCACTGTGGGCATATGTTAGTTCAGGATACATGGTGTTTTAGCCAAGTTCCTTTAGAAAGAACCTGAAACAAAGATTAAAGTGCTAATATTTTATTTGGGGGTGCAAGAGCAGGGAAGATGTGAAGCAGTGTGACAGGCTGCACTACTGGCTGGATACTGATTTGTGCCCCAGTACATATGGCTGCTTCTTCTTAGGACCTGCCAGGCTAGTTGCATCTGTACTTAGAGTTCAGATTTTAAATGGGAGTCATTATTGCATCCAGTCTAAGGAGGCCTTACTTTCTTCCAAAGTGCTCACCCAAATTCCTGCCACCAGGTGGCTTCTCTGTGTGGTCTTGAAGTTTTCTTTATCTGAGACTTTTCTAGACTTTGAGCACTTAAGGGCCACAGACCTTATCTTATCCCCCACCCCCCACTGCTTACTCTGGAATGGGGTAGGCACACCATGTAAGCTTGTTGAATACATGAGTGAATGGATAAATGAATGGCATTCTTTGCTGTCTCTCTATTCTATTCCCCTCCCTGAGGATGCCACCCCATCATGTTGTAGTGACTTGACTTATATCTCGTTACGTTAGGCAAGAAGACTAAATCCTCACCTAAACCTGTGCAAAATAGGATTCCTCGTCAAGCAAAATTGTAGACATTACAATATTTATAAAGGTACTCAACAATTTCTCTGGATGCAACAGTCTGCTGCTTACTGTTATGAATAATGATAGCTATTGTCTATTGCCTGCTTATTATTATCCAAGAATTGTGCTAAGCACTTCACATAGGTGGTCCAAATTATTCCTCAAAGTGACCCTATAAGATTTGTCCATTTGTCCATTTTCTACATGGGCAAACAGGCTGTGATGTTAGCTACCTTAACTTGTTAAGTAAATGATAAGCTATATATCGTTTAAACGTAGGGTGTGATTTGAACCTAGGTATATCTGACTCAAAACTTGTGATGACAACCAATCCTTTGCACTACCTGGCATGTGGTATAAAAGAAATTAGTATTATTTTACAGCAATGATTCTCAACCTGCGGCAATCCCGCTCCCCCAGGAGACATTTGTCAATGTCTAGAGTCATTTTTGGTTGTCATAACTGATGCATGTCATAACTGTTAGCATCTAGTACATTGAGGCCATGGATTCTCCTGAACATCCTGCAACACCCAGGACAGCAGCCACCATGATAAATTATCTGGCTGCAAATGTCAGTAAGGCTGAGGTTGAGAAACCCCGATCAACAGGAGAAAACGTCTTCCCTAATGACCATGTGGACAGACAATCCAAACCCAAGAATGCGTGCAATTTAAAGATGATCTAGCTTTGTTTTAAAATTCACATACAGGTTCACAGACTCTAAAAATGTCCATTGTAAACTGTGTCTTGTGCGTCCATTCTTTCTGTGATAAAATTCACTTTTGTTGTTGTCATCTCTTTTGGGTCATTGCTAATTTACCTTCTCCTTTATAAAACTGAATTGACTATTGTTCTTTAAATGCAAATCTATATGCATTATTCTATCTTTGTCAGTGCTCTTAGAACATCTAACAATTATTTGTTGACCATCAACTACATCATCAACATTTTGGAAGGGTGGTGGCGACTCAGAAACTGGGGGAATAATAAGGGATGCTGCAGACACTGGAGACTTTCTGGAGAAGTTGGCCCTGAGCAATGGGTAGGGTTTGAATAATCAGAGAGTGTGGCATTCCAGGAAGGGAAGCATTACCAGGGAAGACACCAAAGTAAGTGAGATTACGGGAAGTCTGCAAGACATCAAAAGAACAGTCCAAGATCAACAGAGGGGATGTTGTAATAAAATGTTAAATGAAGTTGAGGCATTCTTGGAAATCAGACTCAAAAATTCATGCTTGGCTCAATGCACAATAGGATCCCTTGTGCTTCTTGTCTTCCTGGCAGCAGGCCGCCTGGGGAACATCTGCGTTCCTGACTGTTGTAAGTCGCCACCTGGTCTTCCTTGACTTGAGATGCCTGCGGAGTGGATCTGCTTTCTCCAGACCCCAGGCATTGCTGCTCAGTCCCTCTGCCCAACAACAGGAAGATCTGTTTTATTTCAGGGCCTTTAGCTGTTAATTACACAGAATAAATAGACAGAAGATATCTTTTAATGCTTAAAGTAACTAATATAGTTGTTTAATCTTTACTCCTAGTCTGCAGTTCTAGCAAAACTAGAATGTAGAATTCCACTTTCCGCAACCTTAGAGGGAGGTGCTAACTTTCTTTCCAACACCCCTGTTCCTTTTGATCACTCCTTTACCAAAGACCATGCTAAGCCTTTCTGCAAGATAAAGTTCCCTTCCCAAAGGCAGGTCTGAAGATAGCAACCCCCAACCCACCTCCCACACCACACAATGCCTTCCCATCACTCTGCATCTCTGACGCCCCCTTGCTAACAAGCCCTAGACAAAAGGAAGCCTGCTCACAGAAATACTGACCCTAAGAGAAATGGACACCTCTGGGGCATTTCTTAACAAGGGAAGGAATAAAGAATATTCATATTCAACTAACATTTCCTCACTATGTATTATAAACCAGGCTTTGAGTTTAGCACGTGGATGTGTATTAATCTATGCAGTGCTCTCAATAGCCCAGTGAAGAAGGTTAGTTTCTATCATTGTCATATTAAAAAAATTGTCTTACTCAAAAAAGTAAAAAGCTTATGTCCACAAAAAAACATGCATATGGATGTTTATAGCAGCTTTATTCATAATTGCCAAAACTTAAAACAACCAAGGTGTCTTTCAGTAGGTGAATGGCTAAACGAACTGTGGTACAGCCATACAATGGAATATTATTCAGCACTAAAAAGAAATGAGCTACCAAACCATGAAAAGAAAGCGGAGAAACTTTAAATTCATATTACTAAGTGAAAGAAGGCAATCAGAAAAGATTACATACTGTATGATTCCAACTCTATGATAATCTGGAAAAGGAAAAACTATGGAGACAGGAAAAATATCAGTGGTTTTCAGGAGTTAGGGGAGTGGGAGGGATGAATAGGAGGAGCACAGAGGATTTTGAGGGCAATGAAAATACCCTGTATGATACTATGATGGTAGATACGCGTCATTATACATTTGTCTCAACCCATGGAATACACAGCACCAAGAGTGAACTGTAATGTAAATTCTGGACTTTGGGTGATAATGTTGTGTCAATGTAGGTTCATCATTGTAACAAATGTACCACTCTAGCGGATGTTCTTGATAATGGAGGAGGCTGTGCGTATGTGGGGGCAGAGGGTATATGAGAAATCTCTGCACCTTCTGCTCAATTTTGCTGTGAACCTAAAACAGCTATAGAAGGTAAAGCCTATAAAAATGGTCTAAGGGATGTTAGTTGGGAACTAAATGGAAATATTTTATCTTGTAAATGCATCTTAATTATTGTTCTGGTTTTGTTTTGAATCTCCATGCAATTCACAATAGTTAGCAATATAATGTATATAAAGTGTCTCTTTTTGTCTTTGGTAATCTGAAAAGTATTTGACAATTCCACAGCAATATGCCTGCAATATAATTTTCATAACATTTGTTGAACAGTTAATCTCCCTCCTGCCTATGGTTTTTCATCTGCTAATTTCCTTCTGTTTTGGAAATTTGGAGATTCGCTTTGTGAGGAATCTCGCAAGTATTTTAAGAGACATTAAGTTCAAGAGAATTTCCTTTGATTCAAACAATATGTTTAAAAAATCACTCTCATGTTTGTGATAATTTAGTGAGTAAATTATCAACACCAGCATCCTTCCAACTGTGCAAGACAAATAAGGTTAATTGACAATATGGAGAGGGCGAATTCTGAAACTGCAGTAAAAACATTAATGAACACATGAAAACTCAGCCTTCATATATCAAGACGTTTTCAAACAGGAGATGAGATAATTTGGTCCAAGAGACTGTCCATGTTAACCATCATCATCCCCAAGCTTGGGTTCTTCCTTGCTCATTCCAATACATCTTTCTGTCACTAAGATCTAGTGGCCCAGTCAAGTGGCCAAGGAAAATGCTGTGACAGTGGGAGTGACTTCCCATGGTGGGATGGAGCTATCTTTGTTGGTAGACCTGTTTACCGGAGCACTGTCAATATTTCTTCATTGTTCTTGCATCTTTTCTCCAAATTGTTGAGTGGCTTCAGTGTTTTGAAAATGGTTTATTCCTTCCTTCCAATGTCATAGTTTCTTTCATTTCTCTGTTTACCTTTTTTTTCTTTTAGTTTTATTTATCAGCCTAACAGTTTCTTCACACTTAGTTTGGATTTCAATCTGGTCTACTCTCAGAAATGAACGAGGGGTTTACTTGACTTGACTTAATTGGGTGGCAATCATTTTCAGTTGTTTTGTCATTTTCTTCCAAGTTTCTGAGTATTTTTCTTATTCTTATATCTTTTCAGGTGAGATATTATCAAGAGAAAACATTACTAAGGGATCTGTCATTGGTAGCCTTCCTTTTTACCCCTTCAGATATGAACTAAGATAACAGAGATACAGTCTCAACTTTGACAATATTGTAAGTCAAATATTTGTGTTTCATTGTGCTTTGCCAAAACAGTAACCCTGCCATGACCAGCTGTTCAAGCTGAAGCTCCCTCCTGAGCCTTTTGTGTCTCCATAGCGTTTGTCCCCTCCTGTCTGCCTGTGAGATTGACAGAGCAGAGATTGCCGTGTGTTTTGATGACTGCCGCTTTCCTGGTGCATAGAACAGAACAGAGATTAGTGTATAGTAGTATAGAATAATATATCGTATGTTACACACATATAATATATTATATATATTATTGTATTATATGTGTAATATGTGTATTACAATATATGTATGTGTAAATATATATGTACATATGTAATACATACTGTAACACACATATAATATGTACATTATACTATAATAGACATATAATATATATTCCTAAACTAAAATAAAATTGAAAGTTTATTATAAAAAGAGTTTTGGAGGTTTGTGTGAGTCGGTGGAGTAGGAAGGCTCAATTATTGCAAGAAAGGCCAGACTTTTGAATCGATGCCTTTCCTCGGTGCTCCAGCAGCAGAGTTAACCCGGCATCAGCCACCTCTTTGCAGATCCCAGTGTCCAGGCTCAGAGGCCTGCCCTCCTTTTCTATCCTGGGAACAGTGGGTTTGAGTTCCAGGACTAAGTGAAATTTCAGTTTAATTTAAATTCTACCAGAACTCAGCTTTTATCTATGAAATTAGGGTTGGGAAAGATGATTTCTGATTTTTTCTTGCAGATCTAAAGGTGCATTTCCTTTCTCATTAAAACACATTTAACTATTAAGTCAAGGCCTTACAAAAGGTTGGTCTATCTTCTGGAAGCAACACAGTCTTACGTGGACTAGATCAGCAACAACAAAGCATATTTTAAGGCGGTGACTTATTTCTGAATCAAACGGTTTTGAAATGTTTGAGTATATAGATATTTTTTAAAGTACCTGACTTCTTAGCCTGCCGACCCCCATGTTGTTCTCCCTACACTGCAGACATATGCCTATTCTTCCTGAGAAGGCCTGGAACAGCATGTGGAGGATGGAGCATGGAACGATAGTCGTGGAATGAATTCGTAAATGTTCTCTCACAAAATCTTGTGATGTTAGTCATGTCAATGCTAGCTGCTGCTGATATTTTATTAAAATTAAAAATAAAGTAAAATTCAATTAAAATAAGAATCTATCCAAGAATTTAAAAGGAAATAATGAGAAGAAATTCTCACTGCATTGAGAAGTGGGTGCTTTGTGACTCAAGTGCGCACGGAACTCCGCTTCACGTGCTACTTTGCCACACTTCATCCAACCTAAGATTTCACACTTGTTGGTCTGTGACCATTATCAATTAATTGATTAAATCATAATTCTTGCTGGGCTTCTGGCTTTTTTTTTTCCTATCTATAATGCATTTTATTTTGAACATTTCATCATAAACTTTAGACTGATTGGAGCCCTTCTCTTCTACAAACAATCCGTTTTTTGACCACTAGTCTCTGCTTGCGATTTGGGCTTTTATAACTTGAATGAGCACCCTCCACAGTATTCTTTGTGGTTTTTAACCTCCCCAGACATTAAACCATGCCCTTCGCTCTTACGTTGGCCCATTAGAGTGTTATTGGGTATTGTGGACCCTCATTTGCTTCCTGTGTTCCCTGAGGAAGAATTCAACCACACATGTACTTAGAAGAACATCAAGTCCATTGGAAAAACATCAAGGCCACTTGCATTAAATCCTCTCTGTTCTCTGTTTTCCTTTTTATGATTTAATTATGTGTTCTCTTAATGATGTTTGTAACTTTTAAAAAGATTTTGTGACACATTATATGAAAGTAGTTATGTAGATTTAGTGTTTTCCCCTTCCCAATCAGGAGCAAATGACTGCTGTGTAAATATTGAGGCACCCACAATGCATTTTAAAAATGTTCTCGCGTATACGTATATACATATATATCCGTTTAGGAACAGTGCAAGCTGAAATATGTTCTGTCTCTCTCTCTCTCAGTCTCTGTGTGTGTGTGTGTATGTGAATACAGGTACACATGCACAAATGTTCACATTATATTAGGACTTTCAACATAAAAAGTGTAAAAAGAAACAGAAAAGTATTTTATATATCTGCCACCAAAATACAGGCATTGTTAACTTTCAGTTGTATGATTTCTTGTGTTTATAATGAGGTTTTTTTTCATGTTGTTTATTCAAATTTGCATCTTGTTTTTTCCATTTAGCATTGCCATAGTTTTTTTGTAGTGTGACTGCATAAATACTATTTTCATGGCTGCAGAGTATTTTAGCAGTGGGGATCCAGAAGCCAGGCAGGAGAATCTCTCTACGGGAGAAAGCAAAAACGGGCACCTCTCATTAAGAGGTTGAGTCCATTACTTCACCCTTGAACCTGGGCTTACCTGTGACTTGCTTTGGCCAATAAAATGTGGTTGACAGGACATTTTGTGAGTTCTGAGGCTGGACCTCAAGAACTTTTGCACGTTTCCACTTGCAGTTTTTAATTCCCAAGGTAACCTGCTGGAGGATGAAGACCATGTGCAGAGAAGCCCCAGCCACCCCCATCTTCCCAACTGAGGCTCCAGATATGACATCAAAAACACCTGAGAAAGTAAAATCCAGAGGAATCTAGAAGAACTGGCAAGCTGAGACCAGCCCAAATTGTCAAGCCGTAGAATAAATGATTTCTGTTTTAAGCCAAATGTTCGGAATGGTTTGTTATGTACCAAAAACTGATACATCACCTACATAAGTGACTTAGGGATCTAAATCAGTACCTCTGTTTAATTCTCTCACTCTCCTCATCACTGTTCTTGCCATTTTCTCCATCTTCGTCATCACTGTCATTCTCAGATCTGTCTTCATTCTCTTCATCATAAGCTCCTCTTTCTCTTGTTCTTTCTTTTCCTCAGCCTCACCCCTGTTGCCATCAGAATCATTATCCCTCCTCCATCATCATTTTCCTCTTCAGGAAATTCTTCACACATCGCTTTTGCTCTTGCTCAGGGTGAGTCACTCTCTTTCATTTTCATTTTTTTGATACTGTAATTTGTGTGATGAGAAAGACGTACTTTCCTTGAAGATGGGAACACTTCTGAAAATTTCTGCCTCCCCCATTAGCTCGTATGCTTAGAACACCTGGTCAGGCAATGTAGATACGTAAGATCTGTAGAGATTTAACACACATTTGATCCTCTGAACCAATAGGATGCATTATGACAATGTGCTTTGCGTCCTCCTTGTGAGTTTGTGTAATGACAGAATAGTAGCACACAGGACCATCCTTTCATAGTCATCCTTATTCTATCTATATCCCTAGCTTGAGGTAACTTATGTCACGTTAAAACCATTGCTCTTTAAACCCCGTACTAGAAGAACCAATAGCAGTTAGTCTAGGGAATGTCATCCTCTTCTTTTGTTGTTTCTAAATTCATTGCTTACAGATATTTCTCAAAGTTAACTTCTTTAATCTCTCATTTCCTCTTGCCATTGCCTCAGAACTCTTGCTTAAGAATTCATCTTAATGAATGCCAGCCCTGAGGGCCTAGTAGTTAAAGTTTGGCACTCTCCACCTCGGCAGCCTGGGTTGGTTTCCCGCTCGTGGAACCACACCACCCGTCTTTCAGTTTCCGTGCTATGGCGGTGGCTCACATAGAAGAACTAGAAGGACTTACAACTAGAATATACAGCCATGCACTGGGGCTTTGAGGAGAAAACCAAAAAAAAAGAGGAAGATTGGCAACAGATGTTAGCTCAGGGTGAATCCTTCCCAGCAAAAAAAGAACAACAACAACAACAAAAAAGAATTCATCTTGGGTTTTCTCAACTCTGTTATACCAGTTTCTACTTTTGGTGCTCAGCAGTTAGGAATATTTTCTACTGCAAAGAACCTGCTCAATAATGGACTGAAACTACTTGCCATATACTTGCAACAGTTATGTTTTCCTAAGCCAAAAGCTTTGATGGATTTGGTATAGATTTCTTGCCTTTTCCAGATGTTGCTACTTGATTTGTGCAGTCTGAAATCCTTTAAGTTTCCATTTAAACAGGTTCAAAAAGATGAACTTGATATTCTCTGTAAACTAGGTCAACTTGGTGGGCTCTTTTGTTTTCAGATACAATCGAGTCAGTACAAGCAGGTTCATCTGTAACTGTGAAAGACATCATAGTATTCTTTGCTTTATACCAGATGCCAGAAAATGAAGTAACCAGCCAGGTACTGCTCATTTAGGAGATAAAGACCTGTAATTCCATCAGCAAGATGACCTGATTTTCATTGGAAGATCTTATGGAAGTGAATGTGAATGATGAAATGCATATCACATGCCCAGAGAAGTGTAGACTTCTTTTGTCTTTCAAACCCATGGCTTGGCTGTTGGGTTAATTGAAGCCTCACCTTCCTGTCTGGTCTAACACATGGGTGCTGAACTGCACTATGGTTTCTGTTGCACTTTACTTTGCAGGTCTGACTTTCTATAAAATCCCGTCTTTTTCAATGATTTTCCTTTCGTGTTTGTCATCTAAATAACTCTATCATTGCAATGGAAAGTTGCTACTATATGTGTTTCTGAGTGTCTACTTAAGTTTTTGGAAATAATTTTAGAATGTCTATAAAATATAATGTTAATTGTATATCATATCTTTTGAACTCAACCAGAACAATACTTTCAAAAATGTCGTTGAGGTCATATCACCCACCTGTTTAGCTTGAGTGGCTTCTCATTGTACTTAAAGAAGAAAGACTGAACATCAATGATCTGAACACCCATCTTAAAGTGTTGCAGAAAGAACTGCAAGATTAACCAAAAGATATTAGAAGTAAAGGAACAGGAGAGAGAAGAGCAGAGATTGATGACATAGAAAACATCTTTACAGTAGACATGGTCAGAAAAGACAAAAGTTGCTTCTATAAAAAAACTAATAAAATTAAATAAAATCCATGGCAAAACAAAGAAATAAAAAAATAAGAAAAGAGAGAAGACATAGATTACTCATAGACCAGGACCAGAAATGAAAAAGAGCAGTTCACTACAGATCTACACATACTGAAAAAGATCACAGGAGAATATTATGAACAGCTCTAGTAAATTTAAAATTTGGACATAATAGACACATTCATAAAAGGTGAGGATTATCAAAGCTAACAAAGAAAATTCCAAGCCCAAATAGAGTTACCAGTAAATTCTATTCAATATTTAAGGAAGAAAGAATATTTATTTTACACAATCCCTTCCGGAAAATTGAAAAAGGGAATATTTATCTGCAGCAGATACATGTGGTTTTTGAAGTTTTTTGTTTTGTATGTGCACATGTAATTAAAAACAATCATATTTTTCAAAAGATTTTAGAAATTCTAAATATATATGAATGTTGGTCATGATATATGTGACAATGCATCATGATCAATTGGATTTTTTACAGGAATGTAAAGTTGTTTGCCATTTAAAATCAATATTATAATTCACCACATGAGTAGAATTAATGAGGAAAATAGTACAATCATCTCAATAGATGTGGAAAATGTGCTATATAATAATCAGCATTTATTTATGATTTTTTTAACAAGTTCACATACTAATAGTAGAAAGGAATTTTCTTACTCTTTTAAAAGAATTTTTAAAAACCACTGTAGTAAACATCAGTTTACTTAAATGGTAAATATCACTTAAATGGCAAAATGTTGGAACATTTCTTTCTGAGATTGGAACCAAGCAAGGATCTCACTCTTCTCGCTTCTAGTCACCATTGTACTAGAGGTCCTGGTCTTGGCAGTGAGAAAAGAAAAAAAATGATGTAGGATATTTGGAAAGGAAGAAATAAAAGTAAATATTGGAAGATGATATAAATGTATACATAGAGAAAACATGACAAACCTACAGTAAAATGATTATAGTTAATAAGTGTGTTTAACATGTTTGCTGTTATGTTAACAAATAAAAATAAATAGACAAAATAGTTTTTCCAAATATGAGAAACAACAGAACTTGAAATTAAAGATATATATGTAAAATAGCACAAAGTAGCTAGTACTTAAGAATAATTCTAATAAAACATGCACAGTAATTCTATCTGGTAACCTATGGAATATGTTTGAGAAGAAATTATGAAGTACACTAATGGAGATAGATATAATATGTTCATATAGTAGAATATTTAATATTGAAAAGATATCATCAATCAATTCAATGAAGTAGAATAAAAATCCCAACAGCTGTTTTTAAATGGAACTTAACAAGCTGATTCTAACATTTTTATGGAAATGAAGAGAGCCGATAATAGACAAGGCACTCGAGGAAGAGCAGAGTGGGAGAACTTGAATAGTGCATGCAGCATCGTGGATGGACCTTATCAGTGTAATGGTGGACGAAGGAAGTCAAGGGTAAGATACCACACTGTGTGGCTCCTTTTACAAGACGATAAGACAGGTGAAACCCAACAATGGTATTAGGATGCCTACTAAGTGGTAAAAGAAATATATGCTTATATCAAAATAAAAAGCCAAAAAAAAAAATAGTATAAAATTCAGAAGAGTTTTGTCTATTCATGAGGCTCCTCGGGTCCTAGAAATTTTTGTATTTCTGAACCTGGGGAGTGAGTACAAGGGTGCTTGCTTCACTATTTATTTGCCCATTACTTTTCTTAGTATCATATTTCATAATAAAAATTCTAAACACAAATAGAAGAGAAAAAGAAAATTTGCAATTTCTGGAAATTCACTACATCTCTGCATTAGTTTCTTGGGCTGCTGTAACAAAGTACCACAAACTGGGTGGCTTACAACAAGAGAAACTTATTGTGTCACAGTTCTGGAGGCCAGGAGTCCAAAATCAAGGTATGGGCAGGGGCACACTCCCTCCAAAGCTCTAAGGGAGGATCCTTCCTTGCCTCTTCCAGCTCTGGCAGCGCCGGGATTTCCTTGGTTTGTGGCAGCATCACTCCAGTCTGTCTCCATCTTCGCATGGCTGTCTTCTCTCTGTGTCTGTGTCTTCACACAGTCTTTCCTCTGTGTGTGTCTGTGTCTTAATCTCCTCCTCTTATAAGGACATCAGTCACATTGGATTAGGGCACACTTTAATGATCTCACCCTAACTTGATTGCATCTGCAAAGACTCTTTTTCCAAATAAGGTCACATTCACAGGTACTGGGGGTTAGGACTTCATAGCTTGTTGAAGGGCACAAGTCCACCCATAACAGTCTTGGTATATAGATGTAGGTTCTGTAATGAGACCAAGTCCCTGCCGTTTGCTAGCAAAGTGTGTCTTTGAGCAAGTCACTTTGCTGTTTAGCCTCTTTACCCATAAACTGGGGGTAATAACTGCCTGTCTCAGATGTTTTTTTCTGAAAACCTAATATTTATAAGGATCTAAGCTACTTAGAACAGTTCTCAGAACATGATAAGTGCCACTTTAGTGCTTGCTATCCTTTTTATTTGTGCCATTATTATTGACATCATCATTACCTTTATGGTGCAGGCAGGCGTCAGAGAAAACCCAAGGCCAGAAGATGGGCTAGGTGGAGGGAGAGTTGGAAAGACTCCACTTTGCAAAATATGGTGAGGTGGAATTTCCCTCCTGGGCAGGAGTGTGTGAAGATCGTGCTGCATTTAGGGAAAAGATTTTATTCCCTTATATGGAACTAGACTGTACAGTCTTTCAGCATTTACATTTGTGTTTTCGGGATATGTGGGAGATCTTTGACTGAATCGTGGTTCAGTCAAATTTCATCCAGTTCAATGTCTACAAAGAATGGTGTTCCATGCTAGACTGCGGAGCACCTGGCACACGACCAGATTTATCATTCTATGGTCCATCCTCTGCTGTTCCCCTGGAGCTTCAGACCCTTCCACCCCTTCTACCTACCTTCCTCTCTCCCCTCAGTGTTAGCCCAACCCAAAGTAAATTACACAGATTTGGGTATTTTAGTTTCCTGAGGCTGCTGAAACAAATTACCACAAAATTTGTGGCTTAAAACAACAGAAATTGATTCTCTGATAGTTTTGGAGGCCTGAAATCAAGGGATCAGCAGAACCACGGTCTCTCTGAAGGCTCTAAGGGAGAATCCTTCCTTGCCTCTTCTAGCTTCTGGTGGCAAGTGGCAGCATCAGTCCAGTCCCTGCCTCTGTTTTGGGACTTGGACATATCTTTGGGAGACACAATTCAACCCACTACACGGGAAACTCTTCTGCTGGGCTTTATTTGTCCTTGTACCATCTGGTGGGTAAAGTTATGCATCTCTGTGCAGGTCTGGCGGGAAATGCCCTCTCCTAGAGACAGACACAACAGCAGTGAGCAAAGCACAAGGTCCCCTGGACACATTTCAACTTGTATTTGGGCTTTTTCATTGTTAAAGGAACTCACTTGGAGTCCACAGCTGATCAGTTTTTCTTTCCCTATTACAATTCTCTTTCTATAACCTCTATCCTTCATTAGATGAGATGGGTCTTGTGTAGACTTACAGTACTGCTATAGAGGCAACAAGGTAGAGTCAAGTGTGGCCTCCCCAATGTTTACTTCTCTAGATTCTGTTGAGCGGGCTGTGGCCTGGGGCTCCTGGTAGTCAGTCTCTGTATGAAATGGTTGGGACCAGTCTGGAACTGGGAACAGCAGGATGGCAGTATGCACCGAGTGGAGAATCAGCAGCCATGTACAGCCTTGGAAACATAACCAAGTACACCTACTAGAGCAAGACAAACCTTAAAGGCAGGGGAAGTCTGATGTTTGAGCTATGAGCACATTGAAAATAGATGCTACACAAGCAACCTTGAGCTTGGTGGTACATAGGCTGCAGTGTGCAAGGGTCTTACACTTCCCAGAGCACAGGAGGAATCCTAGATACATAACAAAACGTCCTCGGGGCATCACTGGATCTATTTACTGATGACAATAATGGTGAAAAATTTCCATGTGAATCAGGATAAAGATAGATAGGATTGATGATGACAAGGAAATTTTATACCTTAGGAGTGATTTGTTGTAATTGTGATTGACGTGTTCACTATTGTTTGGAGTCTTTTAGTGCCTTCAAGTGTATTTTAAAAATCTAAAGTTGATAGCACCAGCCTG
This sequence comes from Ceratotherium simum simum, assembly GCF_057802395.1. NCBI lineage: Eukaryota > Metazoa > Chordata > Mammalia > Perissodactyla > Rhinocerotidae > Ceratotherium > Ceratotherium simum. The sequence goes on from NC_141917.1 coordinate 6,051,431, forward strand.
TCCAAGAGTCCAAAGCATATGATCTGATGGCCTCAACCCACATTTACCTTGATGTCTTGTCAATACTCCCACCTCAGTGAGCTCTCTGTGTACTTGCACTGCTTTTCAGGGAACCTGACATTTCCTGAAAGTATCACGGTCTTTTTGTCCTCCTAGAAATTTCACGTGCTCCTCCCCTCTGCTGGCATGCCCGTCCTTGCCTTTCTTGTTCAGCGCTGAGGGGGCCACTCAATGCAGTTGCTCCACAGCAACTGGCAACTGCACGGTGCTCGGAGGTCCGTCTCCTCCTAACCAGACTTGACAGTATTTGATTCACCTCTAAACCTCTCAGCTCCACCCAGAGCCTGAGTCCGCTGGGTGATAAACATAGAACAGTGCCGCCTGGCTTCGCTGAATTGGCCTTTTCTATAAAAGTAATGACTTTGGTCTGTAGGGAAATATTCTGAAGGTTAATATCCCAGAGTGCAAGAGAGAAAATGAACAAAGAATTGTTTCCAGTCAGCTCAAATACATAATGATTTTGTGATGTTTCCTAATTACATTTTTATTGAAAATTGTATCTAGATGGTCACATCTCGAAGAGTACAGCCACAAAGATCTATGGGATCTGGAATCTTCTGGGTTGAGCATTTTGTCATTTTATTTCAAATACATTTCTTTCAAATTTAGCTCTTTTTATGAACACAATGGTATGATAATACAGATCACAATAGGTATTGATTAAATCCTTTTTGGGTAAATTACTTTTTGATGAATAATTTCAATTGAGTTACTCTAAATGAACAGAGATTCACATGAATATAATTCACATGCAGATGGTTCTACATTAATAAAGTGACAGTATTTGAAGCAGAGGCATCAAAACGGAACAATGTAAAAAGGAAGACAGTGAGGACTTCTCTGCCACCTGGATTTTGTTCCAGGAAATCAAATTCAAAATACCACGTACTTTGAAAAACTGGTATTACACAGCTTTTCTGACAGCAGTGAATTCACCTTCAACAGATTTTCTGGCTAAGATAAGTGGCTAAAAATGATTTTCCTTTTAACCGTCTTGACCTAGTTGTGCTCAGCTGCACTTTCCAGGACAAAAAATGAAAATGAAGCGACACAAGAAAGCCCATATAAACCTTAGAAAAAGAATCCGAGCAAATAAGGACCCCCAAAGCAAAATTCATTACCCTGCTTTGTTGTTTCATGACATCCAACTCTTTAGAATTATTACCATTATTATCATATTAAAAATTATTACTTTATAAAATTATTATTTTAATTATTTAAACAATGATTATTACATTATTAAAATTATTTCGTAGTTTGGAAATGGAGACTTACTAAAGTATTTTTTCAAGGAAGTTCTATTTATCGCTTAATTATTGGAGTGTTTTTTTCAAATTGAGGAACTGCAGCCAACTGGACTTTTATGAGGTCCCTCCACTTTTTTGTTTTTAATGTTAGTGTTATATGCCTAGTAAAGGCCTGGCACATGGTGGGTATTCAGCAAATGTAGGTTTCTATGGAATAAGGGATACAAAATAGACCCTCAGCAACAATGAGTGCCTATTTACAATCCATCCAACAACAGTGAGTATCATCAGTGGACAGTGGAAAATAGATAAGTGCTAGTTAAGGACAATAATGTTCATGGTTCTGAGAAGTGCTTAATTGGAAACAATGGGCAAAATATTTTCTACTGGTCACCTTGTTAGATGGAAATTTTCCTCCCCAAATATCATCAGGGTTGTTATGTTGTGGATATTTTTAATGTAACACATGCACATGAGGAGTCCTTAAAGCAAAATCTATCAACATACAGTGAAACAATATAAAAAGTGAGCCTCCTTCATTATTGTAAAGTTGCATGGTATTTCATTGAATAAACCTAATTTGCCAAACCAGGTAGATATTGATTCTAGTGTTTTGCCCCTCCAAACAACACTTCAGTGTGTATCCTTGGGCATACGTCCTTTCCCATAAGTATATGTCCATAGCATAATCTCCTGTAAAAGAATTGCCAAGTCAAAGGATATGTACTTTTTAAATTTTGATACCATTGCTGTATTACTCTTCAAAGAAGTGATATTAAAGAATGCTTCAATCAGCAACGTATAGGAATGAATTTCTCCACACTTTTGCCAACACTTATCAAACTTTTAAAAAATTTTTTGATAATCTAATAATTGAAAATGGTGTCTTGTTTAATCTTTGTTTTTTAATCATTTTTTTTTTTTTTGAGGAAGATTAGCCCTGAGCTAACATCCGTTGCCAGTCCTCCTCTTTTTTGCTGGGGAAGATTGGCCTTGGGCTAACATCCATGCCCAACTTCCTCTACTTTATATGGGATGCTGCTACATCATGGCTTGACAAGTGGTGTGTGTGTCGATCCCCGGGATCCGAACCTGTGAACCCCAGGCCACCAAAGTGGAGCGCATGAACTTAACTGCTACACCACCAGGCCATCCCATTTAATGTTTATTTTTAAAAATCAAGATGGAGTTTCTTATTGTATATTTTCAAATATTTCTTCACATATATTGCCCACTTTTCCATTGGATTGTGTATTTTATTTGTTTTTGCTGCTTTGTGAGAGCTCTTTATGTCTTAAAAATATTAGCCCTTTGTCCGTTATATGTGTTATAAATGTTTTCCTAGTTTATTGTCTTGTTTTATTTCATGTTTTTTTACTGTATTACTGGTATTTATTTTGCCAGGCAGTAAATTTTAATATTTTATGTAGTCAAATATAACATTATCAATGTAATTTGAATTTTAGAATTTTTCTTAAAAATCTTCCTCTACTCTGAGGTTATTGGTAAAATTTCTCTATTCTGTTTTAGTATTTTTAAGGTTGAATTTTTAAAAATTTTATTCTTATTTAAATTTCATTTATTCATCTGGGCTTTATTTTGATGTAAGCAGTGAACTATAATCCAGTTTTATTGTTTTTCTCAGATGCTAGTTAGACACTACACATACATACACACACACATATATTTGTATATATGCGTATTATAAATAGTTTTGTAGCATCACATGTTTACAAAGATAGCAGGAATTGCATAGGGCTAAGAGGGAGGCATTAATGGTCTTCTAAAAGAATATAAAGTAAGTTCTCTGAAGTATTTAGAATTTCAGAATTATAAAACCCAAAGGAAAAAAAGTATGAGATAGGATGTTGTTATGGCCTGAATGCATTTGTGTCCCTTCCAAAATTCATATGTTGAAGCCCTAACCCCAGTGTGATGGCATTTGGAGATGGGACCTTTGGGAGATAATCAGGGTTAGATGAGGTCATGAGGGTGGGCCCTCATGATGGGATTAGTGGCTTTATAAAATTAAATACCAGAGAGCTTGATCTTCCTCTCTCCTTCCTCATGCACGAAGGATGGGCCCTGTGAGCACACCTTGAGAAGGTGACATCTGCAAACCAGGAATAGAGTCCTCACTGGAAACTGACCATGCTGATACCCAGCCTCCAGAACTGTCAGAAAGTAAATTTCTGTTATTTAAGCCACTCAATCTGTGGTATTTTGTTATGGTAGCCTGAGCAGACTAAGACAGATGTCTTATTTATTTACCAGCTCACAAAAGTCCAAACAATGTCTAAACTAAAATAAAAGAAATGGGGATTAGATGTAAGGAAGAACTTTCTGTCAGTCCGGCTGACCAAAATACTAGAGAGTTTCCTGAAGATCATCATGGGGGCACGGGTGGAAGACAAACCAATCAAATCCCTTTACTCCCGGAAAGATAAAACACGCACCAATTTGCAGACAAGGGACTTTATTTGATTCCTCAAGTTTATTTTTTACTCTCTGACTTGAATATTAGATGATGTCAAATTTAATATTTTTATTTAATATTTCTACGTGAAGCTATTGGCCAACGAATATAGACTACATTTTACTTCAGGATTTAACATTTAAGAAAAACTTTTACAGACATGATATCTAGCTCAGCAAAGTGGACTCTCTTTCAACGTGTTCAGTTCGACCGAATGAAACAAATTAAGGTTAAATTTTGTCAACAAATGGGCATTCTTAAAATAGCTTGTTTCTACCCATATTGCTTGAGTGTTGAGAAATCAAGTTAGAACCCATGTTAAAATGCATATATGTCACTACAGCCTAAATCACAGATCTTTGATTACACAACAATTCAATGGTAGGTTGGTATTAAACTCACAGCCATTATAAGCTTGGCTCACAAGCACCAAGCCTTTCTTCATGTAGGAAAACTGAAATTCAAAAAAGACAACATTACAGAAAGAATTTTGGGATGAACTAATGCCACATTTGAATAGAGGTCTTTTTCTGCTTAGGCTCATTGGTTTCCTTAGGAGATTTGGGGTCCAAGGAGGCTATTAAAAACTCAGTTAGTGGATTACCACTCTGCTGAGGGCTGAAAGATGCCCTTCCAGTGGTAGGAAACCTTTTATTTCTCCCAAGTGCCCACACACTTTCAAGTAATGACTGGGGAGAAACTGATTTATAGCTTGTAGATATAGAAAATCATTTGGAAGTAGCCAGAAAGGAAAGGAAAAAAAAAAAAAAAGATTCAGAAGATCCACAGTATTAGAAGCTACAGCTGAGAAAATAAAACTTGAGTAGAAATTATTGTGAGCTATTATTCCTTCAATTTACCATCTGAAAGAACGAAAATACAACCAGCAGCGAGAAACAAAAAGCTGCCTGCAGTCCCAACTGGGTCTTAGTTTATGATAAGCTTCTGGGAACTTTCAAATACCAACACACTGATGAAGATTACATGGCTTTAAAATCACTGGTGCTTACCAACGAGTGGATATAATCAAAAAAGACCAATGGCTGTCAATGTCCTAAGGACAATGAGTTGCCAAAGGAAGCCTGTCAAAGCAACCCAAATCTGGCCACACCCACACGCACCAGTGTCACCCAGGAACATCAAAGCTTGTTGGTGTCCCTCTTATGTCTAGTCAGGTAAGACTAGGCACCAGTGACTTGGAATCTAGTATGATTGGAAAGATCAGGTAGGTATGCCAGCCATCAGAAGGTCAACTAAGTTAACTGCTGCTGAGCACCATGGTCCACAGAAGAAAAAAAATGAGAGTGGAACTTGAGTGTTTTTTCACCAAGGGACACCATAGGGAATGCAGAAATGATTGATGAGATCAAGACATAATTCTTTCCTTGTGGCACGTGCTCTCTCTACTCTCCTTCCCAGTTCTTATTACTGCTCTCTCCACTCCACTGAGGCACCTCAGCCAGGTTCCAGAGCACAAAAATTTCAATCCACTAGAATTTAAAAATGAAGACATTTTCCCTCAAAGCCAATGCTAACTGCCTTCATTGGAAAAGCTTCCTTCTCTAGCTCTCCGAATCAGGTGCTGGTAAGCTGTGGTTGTTTATTTTACGCTAGTTGTTTATTGTGAATAGCTGAATCATGTGGTAGGTATTTCATTCATAAGACACTGCCTCTCAGCAAGGCAGATACAGCTGAACAACCTGGTGTCCCCTACAGCTCAAGATGCATGGACCCTGGAACATGGCGCTAGAATGCAGTTCAGAATCTAAGCAGCTCCAGTGATCATGGATGCCATGTTTCATCCATCTTTCTTCTAATTCTCTGTTCATCTCTCTGTTCTCATTCCTCTGTTTTGTCTTGTAAAAGAAAAACTGCATTGGATCAGTTAAACAGGCAAGGAAGACTTTATTCAAGACTATTGCAGTAGGGGAGATAGTCTACTGCAATAGGACAGAGATTGAACTCAATTCCACTGGAACAAAAGATGAGCGAGTTTTTAAGCACTGGGGTAAGCTAGTGGAAAAGTACTACAGGACATTATGGGGAGGTTGGTTCATGTGATTAGGCCATCTGAGTTTGCTAATTGGTGCTTATCAAAGTTAGGCTCCAGCCCTCCCACAGAGAGTGGCAGTTAGGTTGCTATCTTCCTTGATGATCACATTTCAAAGGCATGGCTCCCAGGTCTTTGAGAAAGACATTTCCTGGGCTGTAAAACTGGCAAAAGGCTGGGAGAAGATCTACATCTCAAAGGGGCAGAAAAAGGATTTACAATGGCAAATTTTCTAAAGTAAATACTCTAAGTAAAGACAAGCCAGCTGTCTGGAGTCAGGAAGAAACCTGCCCAAAGTTTAGTCAAGCTGAGGGGAACATAAGGCCATCTCTGTCAGAGCACACAGTGCTTTGCCCCCTGGAATCATAGCATACCTCATCTCTGCTCCCCACCCAAACTGCCTGTCCTCTCCCCTCCCCCACCCCCAAACACCCACTCTTTCTCTTCTGGCAAATACTATCTTAGTTCCAGCATCACTTCCTGGAATCCCGCCCCCTCGGTTATGGTCCCACTAATCAAGCCACATTATAACCAATGCTCCCTTGTGGTCTGTCCTTTCCCCAGACACTGAAAGTCTTCAGTTCAATGGCTGTCCCTTTGTTTCTGAAGCCCTGGGACCCAGCTGGTACTTGAACACATAGTGGGAATTCAATCAATGCTCACTGATTGGTAAACTAGTGGATAAATGATAGTTTTATTCAATTGTCTCAAGAAAACATTTTAATATGGCAAGTTTTCCAGAATGAGAAATTCATTCCCGTGTAAGCATTTGAAGGGAGTCCTGTTTCTAATTCCCACCCTTGCACTCACATGAAGCAGACAATGTTAACGCCATATGGTGATCATGTGGGGTTCCTTCTGAGTTTAGAAACCCTCGCTAAAATAACGCTATATTTGTTCATCACATTACAGTTTATATAAACATTCTGCATTACCTCGTTTGATTTTTACAACTAGACTGTGTAGTAAAAGACACAAGACCTTTTATCCCCATTTAAGGCCACACTATCAGCAAGTTGCAAAGCCAGATGCTAACTCCAGCTCCAGAGAGCTTTCATTGCTCAACCCTCCCACACCTCTACCCCCACCCTCACCTTCCACCTGCTTCCACACCCCACCTCCACTCCCACCCCATCACTTCTTCCAACAAAATCTTCTTCCTTTCCACCTACTATCCAATGCATCAATTCTTGGAGAACATGACATGAACTCTATCTGATTCTGAATTTCTTCAGACATATTGATATTTATTTTTTAACATTTCAAGGATTGAAGGACCTGGAAAAAATTTAAAATCAACTATTGCTGAAGGGAGAACAAATTTTAAATTGCTCTTCCCAGTTTCCAAACTGTGATAAGGCCTGCAGCAATAGTCTTTAATTCTCCCTTAGTCTGGGTAAATTAGACACCTTGTGTATTATCTGTTATATATAAGGATCTATCCTTGAATAAATCACTCATTTCTAAAGGCATATTGGTGCTCACTCTCCTATCCATCCTCACCTGGTTGCATCTATCTGGAGTCTTTCCATTTCTTTTCTTATTTTACTTTATCAGGGAAGAAGGGAATTTCTGCCAATGAAAGGAAGTGCGGGCAGCAGAAATATCTGCTTCTTATCCTAAAATAATAAAGATATTACAACAATAAATATGATAAAATGGTTATCTAAATATCTTTGCTGGAAAAAAATGAGGACTAGTAGAGTAGCAATAAATGGTCTGAACGAGAGGTAGTAATGTGGGCCAATAAGGCATTTCTAGAAATCATCTCCCCATAGTTCTATTGACATCGGTAAAGCTTTAAGTAGCTTTCCTCAAAGAAACATTAAGATATTTAGGATCGTATCAATAAAACAGTTGATATTTTTCCTTGATGTAAAAAGCTAGGCTGTACTTCACATTTTACTTGCACATAGTATCTGTGCATAAAGTTTCGTGATGGAAGAAAGGAATGAAGGAGTGAGTAAATGAATGGAATAAGTGGGCATTCTATGCTCACCATACATTTGGTGAGGCTCCAAGTAACTGCCAGTCCTGTGTTCTCCCTTCTACAACCCCAAGGCTGCTCTCCCTGACCCTTGGTCCAGAATGGCCACCTCCACTTCTCTTGGTCAGACAAGGAAAGAAGGGCAGATGTCACCTCTGACTGACCAGATTAGCACAGATTTAGCTTCTTTCTTCATATCAGCTATTTATCACTTTGCCAAGCTGAGAGGCACTGAATTTGAAGGGCTGAGGCCCAGACCTCGGCTCATTCAATGTAGCACAGAGTGACTTGGGCAGTGACAGGGGACGTGGACCGGGAGCACAGCCAGGCCAACCTTCCTGAATGACCAGAGTCTGGCTGAGCAGCTGAGATCCGCTCAGTTCCAGTAGAGCAGGATGCCCCAGGTTCCAGGGTCATCTTCCATCAAGAGCTTGCTATATGCCACCCCCTGATGCAATGGTGCGCTTACAGTCCTCACTATGTGTGTGGGCAAACAAGATTCAGGGCTGTCACATAATACGCTCAGGGCTCTGTGGTAGATATGGGCCTGGAACTCTGGTCTGTCTGTGTCAGAGCCTGGAACATAAAGTCATCAGTTCTTGGCATTGACAATTTCCCCTCCTTTAGAATAAAAGTATGATTGTTTATGGAGGCCACTCGTGGGGGATCTCTTCCTGCCATTCTCTCCAGTAAACAGCCTGGGAATGAAATGCATGTTGAAGCGACACGGAACTATACTATGAACATCATGGAATCAACAGATCCTATGCCACCCTCCAAGCAGCAGGGACTCAAAGTTTGAAGGAGGAGGAGCCGAAGGGAGGATTCTCTAACTTTCTGATTGTTCAAGGGAAACTAGGGAAACTATATGGCTTTTAAGGGTATGATTGAAAGCATTTGTGCAGTGATATTCATAAAAGAAACCAAAATAACCTGCTTTCCAAGAAGGTATTTGCTAATTGAGGAGATATGAATGCACCTGTCATATTCATTTTAGTAGGCCTCCATCTATTTCCTTGCAGATAATTTCAACAGGTGCAGAAGTATCACTGCATTTTAGAGCCAGAAGTGTCATTATGCAAATTTCCATAACTACCTTAGAGTTTGGTTCATGAATAGATTTCAAGGATCCATCAACATCCAGAAAGCATATGCATTTTGGCAGGTGTCTGTGAGTATGTGCATTTTTTTCTGGGGAGACAGTCCATCAAAGTCATTATCTCAGAGTCTAGGTCAAAAAAGTGTTTCAGCCACAAGTCCGTACTGACAAAACATAAACAGACAATAAACAGCTAACTAGATGGGGAGGGATGAACCTCTTCCTATAACAGAAGTCCAGTATGTAAATGTAGAAGGAAGGATAGAAAATCAGCATTTTGCAGCCATCATGGTGGTTGTTGCTCCAGGCATGATTCATCAAAGGAAGCTGAAGTCATTGATGAAAGTTTGATGAGGAAAGAGGATGTGTGCTCAGCGGTAAAGTTTCTCCACAGAGATTACGTATTACTCATACAAAGGGGAAAGTGGTCACTGCAGAGGAGGAACCCAGGGGACATCTCTTCAGCCAGGTCATCAAAGTGAATGTCACCAACAATAAGACAAGATGGCCTCACGGCTTCTGAAGTGATGCACGAAGACACTCTCTCCTGCGGTCTCCCTGCCCAAAGTGCACAACCTAAACCTGAAAGAGGCAACATCGCACTAAGCCAAAATCTTGGGTCTATAATTCAAAAGGGTCGATGTCACCAAGGACGAAGAAGATAGAAAAAAATGTTCCAGATCAAAAGAGACCGAGGAAGCGTGTTGAGGTAAACAAAAGTATGATCCTGAACTGGATCCTGAATTAGGAAAATTGCTTGAATGTACATTATTAGGACATTTGGGGGAATTTAAACACGGATTGTGGATTACATAGTACCATGGTTAAGTGTAAATTTTCTGACCTTGATAATTGCATTGGGGTTTTGGAAGAGGTTGTTCTCAGAAGTATTTAGATCTAGAACTGCTCAATGTCTCCAATTACTCCCAAGTGGTTTGTCAAATACTAATAATTATGTATCAGCGACATCATCATCATCGTTTCATAAAAGAGAAACAAGCAGTGAATCTGGGCGAAGAGGACTCTGGAGCTCATGGTACCATTGTTGCAACTTTTCTTGGAGGTTGAAATTTTTCAAATAAAAACACTTTGAAGAAAGTTAAGCATCTTTGACCTCATCCTGCTCCCCCATTTTACAGATGAAAATTTCAGTCTTGAAGCAATTAAGTAAATGGTATCATCTGTTGGTGGAAGAAGCTGTATTAAAACCTAGATTTCCTGAGTCCTACAAAAATGTTCTTTCCACCTTCTCAGACGGTCAGAAAACTCACGTGTTTATTTTTTTAATATATTTTGTGCAACCTAGGCCACATTGTCGACAGGCTGGTGCTCATTTTTAATTCTTTTTTATAAAACAGAACTCTGTTCTCCTTTCATAGACAAAAGTGGGGAGGTCCAGGGAAAAGCTATTGATAACTTCTTGCTGCAATAATTAGAAGACACCAAGCACATTTTATTTTACCCTGGTTTTCAACTTCTGCCAAATATAAGTAAAAGCAGGCAGGTTTTGCAGGAAGGGAGCATTGCTGAGAGTTGTCTCTCTTCATCACAGAGCCTCCAAGACTTTTGCTCACATTTGCCACACGGCATCCTGACGGCCCACCCAGGAGCAAGTTCACGTGTGTTCTGAGACTTGGAGAATTTAACTTGATAAGCTGCGCCACAAAGCTCCTAACTTCTCCTAGGAGGGACGAAAAGGCCATGGATTTCCAGAGAGACTGTTCATAGACTTGGTTAGGTCTCTGGTAGAGTTTCCAACAGGAGAAATAGAAGTTAAGCTAAACCCATGCTTTTAAGGTAACTAAGCTACTTTGAAATATGCCACAATGACAATTCCACAGCAGAAATTTCCCTAATTGAGTCAGATGCATCATCAAAGATGTGTTACATTTATTATTTCCTTTACATTGTATTGACAATATAGCTTTCAGAGCATGAACTCTAAAGCCAGAAAGTGTTGGTATTTTGGAATGCCAGTCAATAGCTCGGTGACCTTGAGCAATTTACTTAAACTAATTTTACCTCCAGTTCTCTACCTGTAAAATGGAGATAATAACAGTGCTATTCTTCATTTATGCCCTATAAAATCATCGCCTGACATTCAGTGGTTATATTTATGCACTTATTTAAATCCTACCTTGTTTCAACATACGATCATGATACAACAGATGAAAAACAATTAAATGAAGAAGTTGGGCTGCAGGAAAAACAAGGCAAAGAGAACAAGGTTCAGTCTTCAGTAGCAAATGCCCTCCAGCGCCCTGCGCCATCCCTTCCAGGGAGCTGCAGAATCTCTGCGCTGTCTAACACCCACGAGGGAAACATTATACATTTATAATGAAATCAGGTGTAGAATGAGAGTTTTCTTGCTGTCCTGAATTTTGGCCAAAGCCTTGAAGCTGAGAATTCTAGGTGATGTTACCCCACATTTTAAAGAAAGGCATGAACACATCCCCAAAAGAATTACCCAGAGATGGCTAACTTGTTCTCATGACCTCCATCCTCGATACCCACCTAAGAGAAGACCAAGTCTGCAGAGGAAGGCATTTTCCTAAAGGTGTGGAGAGGCGGGATCATTTCTCTCATCCACCAATGCTCCTGTCCTTCTAGTCCCTCAAGCCGAGAGAGAGATGGGGGGAGGGTTGCTCGCAAAAAGGGAGGATGGCCTCTCATCCTGGCTGGATGTTTGCTGAGCCACCGATTCTCAAAAGCCCACCCTATTCAGCTGGTGGTATTCAAATACAGCATGAGGAAACAAGCAGAAGAGCTGGACTTGTGCCCACCTCCCCAAGTTTGGGGGAAGTGGAAACAGGTGCTTGACTCTCACTTGCACAAGTCTGAAGGTGGGAAGCTGGCTGGCACAGCCACGATGCAGGGACCAGGTGAGAGGGCTACAGTGGAAGTCACCTTTTTGTCTATGCCTTGGGAAGTTAGGCAGCCTAGGGACCATGAAAGGACCCTGCCTGGGAGCCTGTGTGTTTGTAACTCAGCAGACAGGTGCTGAGAGAGTATTGAGAGAGGCCTCTCGGGATGTCGCCTGAGTCAGGAGACTGCACAGGGCTGTGATTCCTGGAGAGGTGTCTCCAAAGAACCACATAACTGCCCAGAGAGGCAGAGTCACTTTTGGAGCCAAGAGAAATTTTGTGTGTGTGTGTGAGGAAGATTGGCCCTGAGCTAACATCTGTTGCCAATCTTCCTCTTTTTGCTTGAGGAACATTGTCGCTGAGCTAACACCCGTGCCAATCTTCCTCTACTTTGTATGTGGGACACTGTCACAGCATGGCTTGATGAGTGATGCATAGGTCTGCACCTGGATTTGAACCCGGGCTGCAGAAGTGGAGTGTGCGAACTTAACCACTACATCACGAGGCCGGCCCCCAAGAGAAAATTTTTAAAAACAGCACCAACTGAACCAAAACATCTCTTTTTTCCTCTAGTCCTTCCTCACCTTATCCCAGACCCCAAAGGTGGGACAACAAGTAAGAAAGGGGATGGAGCAGGGAAAGTTCTAGAAAGTCTTAACACCATCCATTCTCCTGGTCTAGAGAGTCCCCCACCCCACACTGGCCCTCATGCTGAAATGGTGAATGAGAAACTCAGATTTTGTTTAGATTTCATCAACTTTCCAATGTCTAACGAGATGGTTCTAACACTGGAGTGGAACCAGCAATCTTTGGCAGCCGCCAAAGTTATTTTTGAAAGAGCACACGTGGGATGACCCAGCCTATTTGGAGACACTTCCTTCAGGAAAAATATATTTGTCTCCAGGATTGTAGCCTTCAGAATTCCATAAAACAGTGGCATACATTTTTCGGGTCCGCCTGAGGCTAAGGACCTGGTTTCTCAGCGCGAAGCTTTGCTGCTCTGACCCGAAGAGAAATGTTCCCAGTTCATGCCAAAAGGAGCAGCAGCAATCCTCCTTCACAGCTTTACATCCCATCTGGGCCTAGGAAAGGAACTGTCAGGAAATTCCTGTGACCACACTTGAATATTTTTAATTGATCGTGCATCAAGAATCAGTTATTGTTTTATAATACATTTGGAAAATCCAAAACTATCTTGGTTTTCTTTTTTCCTATACAAAACAAACACTAAAAATTCACATCTTTGTGAAATAAAACCTTCCATCTTTTAAGAATTTATAGTGGAGTCATTGCCTCCTGTAGATGCTTCATCCTTTATCATTAATTATCATAACAAATCATGCAGAAAGGCTCAGAGATGTTGTGTGACTTGTCTTAAATCAAGCAGTGAGAAGACGGAGTGTTGGAACACAGATTTCCATTGTTCCAAAGCCCAAGCTCTTTCCAGTTGTTTTGCTGTCCTGACTCTCTTATTCCTTGTCTCACTCACCTATTCCTTCATCCACATGAGCCACTATGCACAAACCCAGCATTATATCCAGTGCTGTGGAAGATTGAAAAGGAAGATGGAAGTAGGACACTCAGTTCTTCTTCTCAAGTATTCTCACCTCCTGGTGCAGCTGGGACATAGGAAACCCATGAAAAGAAGTTGGGGGACAAATGCTAATGAAAGAAAATACAGGCCAAACTTGGTGCAACTATTTAGTAATAAAAAACAGGGGAGTAAGAAGTTTACAGATGAGGTGCTGGTGGACTCCAGTGTTTTAACAGCCATTGACTTTGCAACTCTGCCTTCTTTCAACCTGAGGGAAAACTCAGCACTTGTCAAGGTAGGTCCTGCAAGGAAGCTCTTACTATCTGGTTTACTTACTCTGGCACCAATATGGAGAGGTCCTGGGCAGGTGCTGTGTGTGTGGGCAGAAGGCAGGGGGGAGGGCAGGGTGTGACTGCTGGAGAAAAGTCTTTAATTTGGAATTTTAGGAAGGCAGTGAAAGAATTTGTTGAGTGATTTTAATCCAATGCTGAACGTATCAAACCAAACTCTTGAATGGTAACTGTGGTATGGAAAAGAATCACCCCCACCAAAGACATCCACATCCCAGTGCTGTCAGCTCGAAAAGGTTAAAAGAAAAGCAAAAACAGAAAATTCAACTTAAGTTCAAAGTTCCAGATTCCAGATTGTAGCCCTCCGCTATAGCACAGAAATTCTATATTTTATATCATAATTATATTCTCTTGCCCTACATTCCTTCCCAAATGAAGCATAAGCTCTTTAAAGAAGTGACTGTCTTACTCATATTTGTATATCACACAAAGCTAAAGACAATAAATCTTGAATTAATAGAGGCATAGATGGTTGCAAAAGAAGAGAAGATTACAAGACAGTGCAAAATTAGCTTTTGGAAAGAGTTGACTCTGCACAAATCCAGACCTACGTATGCTTCTTAAGGAATAAATTAAACTACTTGAAAATATTATGCTAGAAACTACTGGAGAAACACTATAACCCACTAGAAAATCATTTTTTATGTACTTTTCTCTTCACGCTAACTACCTTTGAAACATAAAGACTGAGTGAATATTTCATTGATGTCATTTTAGGAGTCAGAAAAGAATATTTTTGTAGTTCTTTAAAGTTGCACGTAATGTAAACATTTGGGAAAATCCAAATTTGAGCTGAGAGATCAGGCACAAAATCCCAATAGACTTTTGCTGCCACATGTCATAACATTTTTATCCCGCATTACATCTATTTTGTGCATCTCTATTGAATTGAGTTTTTTGTTTCCAAATGTGGCCTTTGTGATGGTCAGCAGGGTGTGCTGGCTTTGAATGCTGTACTCAGGCAATCCTCCCACCCTTGCACCCATTTTTTCCTGCGATCCATTCTTGCTCTTCCCTGCTGTCTCTGTATAGTGGGCTTCCAGCTCTGGGGCTGCATTTCGCAGCTAGCTGGTTCCTGACCTCATAGTCCACGGCAGGGGACAAGAGGGCGGGAAGAAGAAACAGCTAGGGTATTTCTCCCCCTCTGTCTCAGCCAGCTGCCACCAGACAGACCTTGGTGCCCTGCTCCTGCCCCTGGCCTTACATACCATCGCCTCCCCCTCTGGTCTGCCTGCTTCCTGCTGTTGCTGATCACTGCATTTCTGCACAGTCTCCTGCTGGCGTCTCAACTTCTTCCATCTTCGAGTTACCAATCTCCTGAATTAATTTCTTCTGTTGTACATATTTAGAGTGGTTTCTGTTTTCCCGGTTGGACCTTGACAAATACAGCAACTATAATCTGCCAAGGGAAAGAAGGAAGAATGAGATTGACAATGGGCTCTAATGAATGCACTTTTAATGTGAGGGCTTCCCAGTGCACCTCTCTATCTCACTAACTTTGCAGGGCAGTTATACAACCGACTTCTTCAAGACTGAGAGTCCAGATCAGGACTGCACAGTGAGGAAGTCAACATTCATCCACCAGAAGCTAATAGGTGCTTTATATGGACTATACCACTTGCACATCACCATCAATCTGTGATGTCACACATCTGCATTTTTATGAAGAGGTTCAGAGAGGTAAAGCAATGCTTCCAAACTCACTAAGCTAATTAATAACATCACAAATTACATCAAAGTAAGGATGCTTGTTGTTCATTAGAAATTGAATTTATCAAAGTTAGATGACTAGACACATACTGGATTGTTCCAAGAAGACTCTATAGTGATAAATGCTTGGAAAGATGCTTTTGGTCAGATGAGTTTTGTGCTTCCTCCTAGACCTGAGAAATAGCAAAGCATTTGTATAAAATATGGCGATTCCCAGTCCTTGTTTGTCAGTGATCTGGAGCTTCCCCAAATTACCTTTAACAAGATACTCACCTTCCTTACAAGTATATTTGATCTTAATAACAATAGCTGAGGTTTATACAGTGTCTACTAAATGCCTAGAACTCTTCTAAGCACTTACATTAATTAGCTCATTTCATCCTCAAAACAACCCTATGATACAGGTAGTATTATTTCTCCCATTTTAAAAATTAGGAAACAGCCTAGAGAAACTAACTTGTCCAAGTTCACATGACAGATGAGTGGTAGGGCAGGCAACAGAGCACATGGTTTGACATTTGCAGTAATGATGAAAATGTTTCATCATCCATATATTGGGAGGAAGAGAAGGAAAAGTTGTAAGAAAGAAAAGAAATAGGAAGGAAAGGGAAATAATAGTTGAGCGATGAGTTTGGTTGTGTTAAGTATCTCACTTTCTCTCAGTTAGTACTCACAGCCTCCTTTGAAGTAAACACCATCTGTATTGTAGAGAAGAACACACATGTTCAGAGAAATTGATTCTTCTGCCCAAAGTCACACAGCTACTATGTGACTGAGCCAACATGGAAGATAAAACTGGCCCTGGTCTAATTTCTATCACACGGTGGATTTTGTACTTCATGTAGAATCATCTCTCTGATTTATAGATATTTTGAAATACAGATTATGTGTAAGGAACTTTCCCTGCGTAAGCTTTCACTTCTCATCTGAATGGTCATTCTTGTGGCTTTCTGTAGGACTCTGTTGCAGTTCACCCCTTCCATGGGCTATAGTCAATCTTGAATTCATTCATTCAGTAAATATATCTTGAATGCACTGTATGGGGTCTTGAAGTGCATCAGTGAACAGGACAACTCAAGTCCAGAGTCTCCCTGGGTTAAGCAATCTCAGATTAATGTCAGCACCTGGATAATGGTTGTTAATGTGGGAGTCTTTAACGTCATCGTACTTGTTTGTTAGTATACCGTTTAGCAAAGATGCAACCTCACTGGCTTGATAAAATTTGATCAATCATATTATCATTTGTTCTTTTGCTTTGCATTATGCAGAAAGCAGTTACCTTCATGGTGTGATTTTATTAAACCACTTTATTGTGGTATAATTGACGTGTAAAAAGCTGTACATATTTAATATATACAATTTGATGAGTTTGAGTATAGATATAAACCCTTGAAACCATCACCACCATCAGGGCCATAAACACATCCATCTCCACCTAAAGTTTCCTCCCTCCCCTTTATCATAATGTTGTGTGTGTGTGGTAAGAAATGTAAGATTACCTTCTTAGCAAATCTGAAATATACAATACAGTACTGTTATCTATAGACACTATGCTGTATAGCAGATGGTCAAAGAGTATGGAGTTTCAATTATACAATATAAATAAATTCTGGAGAGCTACTATATAGCATGGGTAAATTTTCAACATGATAATAAAAGCTACTCCCAAGCACATTCCCTCTCTCTCTCTCTTTCTCTCTCTCTCTCTCTCTTTCCTCATCTAAGAATCATAGTAGCAGACATATGACCATTAGGCACTTATTCCACTAAATTATGTAATTCCTCATTCCATGCTCTTAAAATACAAGTTCTGTGATGATTAGCCCACTAAATTACCAATGTTTCAGCATGAGTTCTTTTCTACATCCTTCAATTTATGGCAGCAAGTGTCAAAAAAGCCTGAACACATTGGCTGCTTAAGAACAAAAGGGACATGGATAAGGCGGGAAAAGAGAAAGAAATATAATCATAAAGTTAGAGTTCACTTGCTTCTCAACTGTGGCAGATAGAAAGAAATTGGGACTGAGAGAGGTTATGAACCCATCCTTCTCTCATCTCCCTCCTCCACTCCACTTTGTGTAGACCAGGAGAGTGAAGTTAAAGAACTCAGATTTGACTTGTTCTTCCCAACTTGTCAGCACAGCCTTATAAACACCACCACATGGACTAACTTTCATCATTGGCAAGATGGAAGAAGGCAACGCCTTTCATATTCATCCTTGAACTAAGAGTTAAGTAGAATCCCCTCATTCTGCTTCATTTTGTGAATTTGGTAAGATACTGATTTTATTGATTTTTCTCTATATTCTTGTTATACATAAAGTAAAATAAAAAACAACAATGTTTGGACATCAGGTGAGGCAGAAAACACAGATGAGGCAATGATTGATCTAGGCAATAGATAAAAGCATAACTATTATTCCAGATCAAACAGATCAGCAAGAACATACACCCAAGGAGAGGTTAATCAATAAGATCAATGAAAAACTTTGCAGATTACAAGAAACAATGAGCTTCTGAGAGCATTACAAAAGCATTGCCATAGATTTTTCTTTTGAAAACATCCATTTAACTTATTAAAGGAACTGAATTCGTCTGCCTTTCTATGTGTTGTGATAAAGAAAAATGACCTTGTGGGAGGTCTAGAAATATTAGGTCTTATGGTATGTACTGGGGAGAGTCTCTGCCCATGGGAAAGTCGCTGCAGACCTTTGTATCTTAGGACTTCTAGTTAGAAACAGCAAAGCAGGAGGAATGATTTATATTCTTTGAGATAAATAGACTGTGAAGGTGTATGTGTGTGTGATTATATAATTATAACACTACATACATAAGCAGAAAGAGTATTATTTGTAATTGTTATCATAATTATATTTGATACCTTCTGGTAACTTATCAAAGATGAAAGATGTGGACCTAACTGAACTGTACACTTTCTCCTGAATTCACAAGACTTCTTGGTCATTTTCAGATTAGGCACAATGGTGGTTAGTGAAGAAGACTTGCAGAACTCCAAACAGGACTGCCTCCTTTTAGAAGAAAGCCTGGGGCAGAAGTCACCTCCTGGTTGTCCACAGGCCAGATCCCACTTCCAAGCATGTTTTTTTTTTTCTTTTTTATCCCAGCTGTTTATTTTAGAACATGTATGCTAATATTTAAATATCAATGGTATTCCCTCAAAAATCAGGATAGTTATCCCCTCCGGAAAATCAGAGGATCTGACTACAGGTGGTCTCACATTCCCACACGCTGGCCACTAGCTCAAGCCAAACAGTTTCATTTTGCTGTGGTCCTCAACCCACTCCCTTGTCCATTCACTTAATTGCCTACTCCTATAGCAATGTGAGTTTGCAATCCTTTGCCTAGGGGTTGGACTTCAGCCTCACAAGTTCAAAAACATTTATCAAATTCATACAAACTGAGTTCAAGCACAAGACATCTTTATCCAAAGAGCTTATCTGATAAATACAATGCCCACCTGTTAACTTATCACGGGAAATATTGACCAAACTATTATTATCAAGGGATCTGTGCATTCTCTCCCAAGCATACATGTCTATAAGGGAATCAAGCTGACAATGTTTGGTGAGCCAGAAATTGAGGCAAATAAGTGGTTAGATTGTCTTAAAGACAAACAGTCATATTATGACATACTATCTCCCTCTACGATATCAATAAATGGCATCTGTCTCCTTGGGCCATTTGCTCAGGAAGTAGATTTCAAGATGTTTTAGCAGTACCAAGATTTATGAAGATGGCTCATCAAAAGGTGGGAGAGTCACTGTCCTTCTGTTCCCAAAACACCACCATCACAACACACATGCACTCTTCAGTCAGAGTACCTCACTTGTACACATGCTATCCCATTTGAACAGGGTGTCTGTGTGCAGGGGGAACGCCATTTAAACATGAACTCCTAAGGAATTTTGAAGGCCACGTGTTCAGACACTCTTCTTTTTTCGCAGCTTTATTGAGATATAATTGACATATAACATGGTGTTAGTTTAAGGTGTACAACCTGTTGATTTGATGCATTTATATATTGCAAAATGATTACCACCATAGCATTAGTTAACTCTTGCATCATGTCACATAAATGACCATTTATTGTGTGTGGTGAGAGCACTTAATATCTACTCTCTTAGTAACTTTCAAGTGTATAATACAACATTAACCATAATCACTATGCTGTACATTAGACCCCCAGAATGTTTTCATCTTTTTTTTGTGTGTGTGAGGAAGATCGGACCGGAGCTAACATCTGCCAATCCTCCTCTTTTTGCTGAGGAAGACTGGCCCTGGGCTAACGTCCATGCTGATCTTCCTCCACTTTATATGGGACGCCTGCCACAGCATGGCCTGACAAGCGGTGCGTCTGTGCATGCCCGGGATCCGAATTGGCGGACCCCGGGCTGCCGCAGTGGAGCACTCGCACTTAACCGCTTGCGCCTCCGGCCCAGCCCCTGTTTTCATCTTCTAACTGGAAGTTTGCACCCTTTGACCAACATCTCCCCGTTTCCCCTCCCCCCAGCCCCTAGTAACCACCATTCTACTCTTTGTTTCCATGAGTTTGGCTTTTTTAGATTCCACATATAAATGACATCATATGGTATTTCTCTTTTTCCAGACGCTCTTCTTGACATTGTTGGAGACGTATCATCAATTGAGAACCGGTTTTTGGTGCCACAAGATGAATCGCACTGTTATGTTCTATCTGTGTTTCCTGAGAACACTCCCTTGGACTCCTGATGGAGATTCGATAAATGTGTAAGTCCCATCAGTTATACATAGAAATAATCCCTCAGAGCAGGATGCTCTGCAGATAACTAGGCCCACCTTTAAAATACTGCTTTCTGCAATTATGGTTTTAGAAAGTGGTCATTTCTTAAATTTACTGCATCTTAAGGACTCTGTACAGATTATAGAATATATATACACAGAATATGTGGAGTTAAATAGGATCTTCTTTAAGTGGAGAGAAGATGCTTTCCACAGTGGAAAGGTTAATTTGGCATGTTTTCCACAATTTGGTGTGTATCTTGCACCAAAAATAAGACTTTATAGAATCAGGAAATTAGTGGCTGCTTCCAACACACTAGAGGGGAAAAATCCTAAATTTAAAAATGTAAAATAGGTTTGTATATATAAACAATATATTTATGTGTATACGTTTATATGTGTATGGGTATACACATATGTATACACATATTTCTTCACTTAATGAAAAAATCATGCACTTTAATTGTGTGCTGTTATTCAAGGTGGTTGTTTGCTGCTGGCAGTAGTGGTGGTGATAAATGCACTGATATTTTTCAGCATTTCAAGGCTTTGGAGAGTAACAGCATAACCTTTAGAGGCAAGCTGATACAAGTCAAGACATAAGTAAGACTCACACTGTCATCTTTCAGATTCTGCCACATTCAGCTCCTGAGTTTCCTCTGGCGGGTTTTTAAGCTTGTTCTTCTAACCCCCTTACATATCGCTCTCTCCCAAATTGCGCATTTGACTCTACTTACACATCACTGATTATCTTTTATGAAGGGGGCCTTTGGAAAGACAAGCACTTGTGCTCTTCAAAAGGTGCTCGCAGAGCTTCTTTTAAAATTGAAAAATTATTCACAACATTTTGACTACAGGGTATAGAATGACAAACACTGCTTCAATATGGTTTCCTGTAAAACTGCTAGATATTAAATCTCTTAACTATTTTGATAACTCTCATTCTATTTATTATCATAAGTTCATTCAACCTTTTACACAAAAGTTAATGGAATTCAAATGCATTTCAAAAATTAACATTAATTATGATGGGTACATGTTTGAAAGAGTTTTTTCACCAAAACACCAATACTTCCATTAACATAACTATTTTCATCAACCTAAAACCAGTTAAAAGAATGTACTATGGCATAATTACAGAATTACACCCAAATCTTTTGTTTAAGGATTATTTTCCAATAAAATTGTCTATTTATTGCCCACTTCTTAGTAAGGGAAAACAAGTTACTTTTTGAGATCAAAATAAGAGTTTTTAACCCAAACATATTTGTTATCCAAAATATGAATAAAATATAGGTGACTGAAGAGAAGATATTTTCTAAAATTTCACCAAGGAATGTCAGATGAGAGCCAAGGACAACGTTATTGAAACAATACCAGAAGCAGCAGGATGCACTTGTAGCCGCCTTCCAACAGCTACATATTGTTTCACCAGTGGAACTTGGAAGCTGACAGAAAAATGGAAAGTGTATCTCCAACTGGCTTCTCTGGTTTCTCCATGGCCATTCATTTGGTTTATTTAACATCAGTTTCTTTCTTTTTTAAACTTCTAAGGAACAGAGATGTGAAGCCATTCTGTTTTTTTTTTATATAATTTTATTTATTTATTTTTTTCCCCCAAAGCCCCAGTAGATAGTTGTATGTCATAGTTGCACATCCTTCTAGTTGCTGTATGTGGGACGCGGCCTCAGCATGGCCAGAGAAGCGGTGCGTCGGTGCACGCCCAGGATCCGAACCCGGGCCGCCAGTAGCGGAGCGCGTGCACTTAACCGCTAAGCCACGGGGCCGGCCCCAAGCCATTCTGTTTTAAAAGCCATTCTGTCTCCTTTCAGCTCCTCTGCACCAGACATGTACTTTCCTTGAGGGTATCTATGGCATTTTTGCTAAAATTCCAAGGGATTCAGAGAAAAGCAATATGTATTCTTACTAAGCTACTGAAAATTATTTGTTTAGCTAAGAGTCAGAGTTTAAGTAAATGATCCATGTTACTGTTAGAAAATCCCACTCTATGTATTTGCACATATGGATTCTTCTAAACCTGTTTAAAGTAAAGCACGTCCTGCGGAAATCCTTTATGAAGCTGGTGTTTAACTCAGAAATGTTAATAAGTCAATGTCTAGAATAATCAGATGGGCTGGACCAGATGCTCTGGCTCTTTAGTAAAAGACTTACTGTAATTCTACAATACTATGTCAACACAGCATGTTACAGACTTGGGATAGATTATGTTATGAGTAGGTTTCAAACTTTCAGCTATTGTTTGATAGGATTTGGGAATATTTGAATTGTTTTGTGGATTTGGAAAATTAATGTAAGTATGTTAAGTATGTTGGATACTGCTGGGATTGAGAAAGATAATTCTAGATCAATATTGAATCCAAACAGAATACGTGATAGACCCGAATTACATGTAGGTTAGGATGATGAGTTCAGTTATTAGGTTGAATCATATGAAATTTTTGTTATTTGCCTGTTTTTGCCCTATATAGCAATGATTTAATATGGTTCAACTTAATATATAAGGTAATATTTCAATTTAAGTTCATGTCAATCCATTTCTGAATTGATCTACCAACTGTTCTGTAGCTTCTAAAGGGGGAGAAAATAGACATGCATTGGGAAAGTTGGAATAAAGTTGAGCCTATTTAGTGAGATGAGAAAAAGTGGTCTCTGTCTTCTCTCTGAGAGTGCAAATAAGCCAGGTAAGCCTTAGCAACAGAGAAGGGTCCCCTGGCAGGGACAGTCTCAAAATCTCCCTTATTCATTCTGTTAGCCTTGCACATCACTGTCTACAGTAAAGGGACATCTGTGCTATGTTTCTATGTCAGCCAAGAGATCAATCATGTGTGTGGATCCCTGGGGATATGCACAGCTACAGTGATAACAGCATCCAGAGAGTGGCCTAGAGCATTCTCTGGTGTCCCTGTGGCCAGGACATGTTACTGTTGGGTGGGAAAGCATTGGGCCAGTGGCCAGTGGATGACAACTGTCAGGAGGAATGTTCCAAGGTAAAGAACAGAGGATTTTGTCACTGGATTTTAGGTTATATAACACCACCCAGAGAATTCAAAACCTGCTCACATCAGCAATGGATGGGTGATCAGTTATTCTGCCATCCTCTTGTTCATGGGGTAAGTCTTGAAGGAAAAATATGACTTACCCAAATGAAAGGGGGGAAGGGAGCATACGAAGATTCAGGCACCAGGATGAGCAGGAACTTGGGAGAAGAGGTGTCCCACCTTCATTGCCTGGGTTCTTTCCACCAATGTCTTTCCTCATTTTCTCTTTCCTTCTGATATCTTGTGATCCTTCCACTAACTAAAAAAAAATAATGCTAACAACTTCACACATATATAACTTAAGAATTTCTTTGAAAAAAGAGGTAATTAGAAACATTGATTTTGCCACCAAGTGAATAGTTGACAATTATCTTGAAGACAGTGATTTCATCATAGTTAAGAGTTTGGAGTTTGGAGTCAAAGATCTCAGTGTGATTCTTAGCTCTGCCATTTACAGCTAGGACAATAGAAAAGTCACTAGACTTCTTCCTTCTCCTCCTCCCCCGCTCCTTCTCCTCTTCTTCTTTTTGGTGAGAATATTTAGGTTCTGTCTCTTAGCAAATCTCAATTATACAATACAATGTTATCAACTATAGTCAGCGTGTTATACATTAGATCGTCAGACTTCATTCATTTTATAGCTGAGCTTGTACCCTTTTACCAACTTCTTTCTCACTCAACTTCTTTAAATCTTGATTTTTCTCATCTATAAAATGAAAGTGAATTATTTATCTAGAAAATCAGTGCAATCAAACCCTTATGCATTGTTAGTGGAATGTAAAACAGTATAGCCTTTTGGAAAATAGTTTGGGGGGCCGGCCCAGTGGCACAGCAGTTAAGTGCGCTCACTCTGCTGCAGCGGCCCAGGGTTTGCAGGTTCGGATCCCCAGTGCACACCAACACACCACTTGTCAAGCCATGCTGTAGTGGCGTCCCATATAAAGTAGAGGATGATGGGCACGGATGTTAGCCCAGGGCCAATCATCCTCAGCAAAAAGAGGAGGATTGGCATCGGATGTTAGCTCAGGGCTGATCTTCCTCACCAAAAAAAAAAAAAAAAGGAGAAAAAAAAGAAAATAGTGTGGTTGTATCTTAAGAAGTTAAACATAAATTTACTATATGACCTAGTACTTTCACTCCTAGTTATCTACCCAAGAGTAATGAAAACACATGTCCACACAAAGACCTGCATGCTAGTGTTCATAGCAACATCATTCATAATAACCAAAATGTGGAAAAACCTAAAAGTCCATAAACTGGTGAATGGATAAATAAAGTACAGTTTATCCAAGCAATGGAACAATATTCAGTAATAAAAGGGAACAAAATACTCACACATGCCACGACAGAGATGAACCTCAAAAACACTAAACCAAATAAAAAAAGCCAGACACAAAAGACCACATACTATATGATTACATTTAAATGAAATGTCCAGAAAAGACAAGTCTATAGAGACAGAAAGTACTTTGGCAGCTGTTTGGAGATGGAAGTGGAATGGAGATTAACTCTAAATAGGCATGAGGGATCTTACTGGGATAATGGAAATTTTCTAAAACTGGTGTATGGTACTATTTGTACACCTTGGTAAATTCACTAAAAATCATGACTTGTGCATTTCAAACAGGTGAATTTTATGTTATGTAAATTACGCCTCAATGAAGCTGTTTTAAAAACTCAGTGAAATCAATTGAAACTGTTAACTCCTATGGGTAAACTTAATACAAATATTAGATAAAAGATTGAAATGTGAAAATCAATCATTTTTTAATAAACCAGTAATAACCAATGAGAACATATAATGGAAAAACAAGGTCCCAATTTCAGGAGCAACAAATACTCTCTGCCCTCAGCTTCCTCACCTATAAATGGGGATGATACTATCTGCTTCATAAAGGTGTTACGATGATTAAATGAAGTAATATTTGCAAAGTGTGAAGAACAATGAATGGCATATAGGAAATGCTTATAACATTATTAAGTGTTCATACTTATGCACAAGATATATAAATAAGAATATCTATTATAACATTTTTTGTAGAAGTAAAAAATTAGAAATAACCTAATGTTCTTTAGGGGAGCAGAATTTGCTACCCTAAAAATGTGTCTCTTTGGCTTGATTATTTTTAAGAACAAAAGACTCAGGAAGAAACTTTGACCCTCCTCCTAACTGCCTAAAAGAATTTAAGACAGAAGGTCTGTTGCAGGAAGGAGCTATCACCATAGATAACTATAGTATAATACAAACTAGGTGTGGTAGACAGGGAGGAACCCAGCAAGGCCTATTTGATCAAACGCCTCTCCACGTCTCATTGTCTCTGCAAGGCATGGTAAACATTTGTTTACCAAACATTTGCTTTTCCTTCTCCATGTGAATTGCCTTCCTCACCTTTGAAATCCCAAACCACTTCCCCCAACATCTTCTTTTGTCTTTAGCTGAAGATGGTATTTAAGGTGGTGTCTTTGGCCATTTTGGCAAGTTACTCAGTTTTCCTGGGTTTGTCTCATGTATACACATTATTAAACTTGTTTGATTTTTTCCTGTTATTCTGTTTCACGTCAATTTAATTCTTAGACCAGCCAGAAGAACCTAGAAAGGTAGAGGAATATTTCTTCTTCCTCTACAGTTCATTAATTTAAGAATGATTACATAAATAGTGCCAAAGCCATAAATACTGTATAGTCTTTTAAAAGAATGACATAGATCCATATGTTTTGGCCTGGAAAAATCTCCAAGATACACAGTTAACTGAAAACAGCAAGTTACAGAATAATAAAAATAGAGGGGTTCTACTTAAGTTAAAAAACATGGTGTGTGTGTGTATACATATGCACATAAATTAGTAAAACAGTAGGTTCTGAAATGATACATACCAACCTGGAGTGTGGGTGATAAGTGAGAGAGAGAGAGGACTTTAACTTTTCATTTTACATTTCTGTATTGTTTAGATCTTCAAACAAACATAAGAATATATTCAATAACTTGCATATGATTAAAATGGAAAGTGAAACAAATAGGGCATCCTATATATCTCACTGAGTGGGGTGCCGTGATCCAATGAGCCTTAGTATATAAAGAACTATACATCACAGCATAAGGGCCTCACATCAGATGTGTTCAGTAGGTGACGGCTTTAAATTTTTAAGGCAATTATCTGTACACTTCCCCGAGCTAATAGTCCTTACTGAAAAGAAGAAATCTTGCCTCACGGGTCAACTTCAAATCCATGAAGAACAAATGTAAAATACATAAGAAGAAACCTTAAGCTACAGAGTATATTGTCAGTCTTATATTCCCAAATTGAATAAAACCATTCCTTTTGTATTGTGTTGCAAAGATGACTTTTGTTCAGAAATTGGAAATTGCAATTAATATTGAAATAACATTGCCATCAACAACTTGCTTACTATACAGTGTTGTCCAGAGTTGAAATAGAATATTCTCACTCATATATTGGGTAGTCTCAATAAGAAAACCTAAGAGATATGCAGATATAAACAAAAGCCCAGCTTCCATTTTCTGGTTTTGATCTAATTTGAAATGTTCTGAGTGGTAGAACTTCTATTCATCCACTTGAGAGCCTTTCTATTAATCAAATATTTCCTATTATCGGGAAACATTTCCTGACATTCAATCTAAATTTTTGTCTTTCTTATGGCATTACATAATTTAGTTAATTATATTACCCTATTAGCAGATCAAAATGGTACTCATCTCATTACTCACTTTCTTGTTGTTTCACGATCACTATGTGGACCTAAAGCAAATGAGAATGAAGTGACCATCATTTTCTTTTATTTCCTTCTCTGTCTCATAGATATAGAAAGTTAGATCTGCAGAAAACAGAATACAATGTGATCATGTGCCACCCCACAACTGGTTACTATCAATATCTATGCATGAAGAGGAAACATGTTCACCTAAGAAGGCTGATTTCTGTCTCAACTAGCAAAATATTTGGTTATATACTTCCATTTGCCTGAGTTTCTCCTGTTGACTATTAGTAACGACCATAGGGGAGGAATAAAGAGAGAAAATTAATACCCTGAAGTTAATAGCAAAAACTTCATTTCAGATGTAACATTAATCTAAAGCTTGCTCAGACACGAGTGAAATGTTAGGCTCTGAAAAGGCAGAGGTAAGCTACAAGTCCTTTTGTTAAGCTGCATGGGAAAGAAAAAACCTCACTGATTACGAGTCACATGGGCTGTTTCTGTGACAGGTGCCCACAGCAACTATTTTCCAATGGGTGGTCGATAGAAACACGAGATGGGAAAATCAATACTTTGGGCAAGTACTGGTCATAGCTCATTAAGACAGCAAGCTTGGGACAAGTGGAGGAAAAATATGCCTTGCCTTTCAAGCATCTGAATCAAGGCTTTCTGGGCTTCTACCTTCTCTAAGTCACTGAGTCTCAATAGTCTTTAGCAGCCGAATAACGGGAGAGCTAGCATCACTTAATGTGCTTCTGGACATATTTCACTTGATGAAACAATAAAAAGTCATATTGAGCAAAACTTAAAAACTCAAAATACCCCATGAGGCCACAATTCCACTGCTATTTTATACCACTTTGCTCTCCACCTTACTTCTCCACATTTAAACACGCCCATTTTCTTGAAATAGAAATCACTAAGGTACAAAAACTTGTTTTAAAATATTCATAGTAGTATTTAGTGGGAATACATTGATTTAGCTACCCATAATATTTGAATTTTAAGAGCTAGGTTAGTCTAATAAAAATTACACTGAGTGAATTTTAACAACTAATTGAATACGTGTTCTCTTTATTTTATGGATTAATTTAATCTTACCACAAATTCAGAGAAAATGACTTAGCTCATGATGTGAGCACAAACTAGGATAACTCTTGGGTGGGCAGAACTCTATCAGCATGTATTCCTGAGCATGGGAAATGGTGAATCTGGGATCACAGTATCATAGACAGTATTTGGTGCAAAAGACAAAGCATGGCAAACACATTGGATGATGACAATAGAAATGCTTCAATGACAAGTTGCAGGAGGCTTAACAGCTATATCAGAGACTTAGTATACTAAGGACAAATCTTAAAAGGAAAGTTCAGGGAAATTTTGTATTTCCCTTTGAAATCAGCATTAAAGACATTTAAAAAGTATTAGGTCTAGCGAGCTTAAGTCAATGCTCGAGTCCCTCTAATCTCCTATCTGCCCACCTCCCACTGCGGCCTTTTTGCACATCCAAAAGTAAGGATATTTCCTTTTAAATTAGTTTATCTCTGGCCAGCTTTTCCTTCCTTGATAACAACTCATACTGATCAATGGGTTCTTTAGAGTTCAGAACATCGTAATCTAACAAAAGGCAGAATCATCTCCACCAAATGCAGAAATCCAATCATGTAATGGGGGAAGACTTAACTCCCTTGAGTTGTGTTCTGGGGCCAAACTCACCAATGTGACTCTCCTTCCACATCCAGCGAGAGTGGTTCTGGAGCCCTGAGAGGTGGGACTCCAGTTAGGGGAAGACTGGGGGGGTGCTCCAGTAGACTTTCCTTGGGACGGCCACCAAGAGCCACGCAGCACATTGATCACGGAGCCACCAGCAGTTCTCCAGAGTGCCTGGAGTGCCGCTGGGGACAGAACAACATCCCTGGAGGGATCTCAACCCTGGGTTTCAAGGAGCACTCTTCCAGAGTTCCCAAATGATTGTCGGGCAACTGCAGGATGTCCCAGTGCCCAACTCCTATCTCTCATGGTCTAATTTTCTCCCTGAGACACCTCTCCTGGGGTCTTGGAACCTTAAATCAAGGACATTCAGTAAATCATGCAGGCCTGTCCAGCACCTTTTCAGAGCAGATATTTCTAAATTCCTTCTCTCTTGGCATACAACTCTTCCATATTCCAGGGGTTATTCCTGGGGTTTCAAGGTATCTGATCTCTTGGGGACACCATAACCAGTGAAATATTTTCTAAAGTCATCTTGCCCAACCCAATTTTTAATTTTTCTTAGAGAAGAAGTCGGTATAACGTGAATAGATAAACAGAATTTTCATCTATATCTTAAGAGGAAATAGTGTCACTCTTTTAAAAGAAAACATCAAAGAAACAACCAACAAGGGCCAACACTGTGCCTTATAAAAGCAGGTCAGATGCATTGTCTCTCTAGGCTTGAACAACTTTGTATTGTTATAGACTGTCTTTTTCTCCTGGTCATTCCCTCTGGATCATCTATCTGCTGCCCATTGATCAACCTTTCATCCCCTTCCCCCGTCCCACCCTTCATGTGGTGGCAAGAGCCAACTGCATCCATAAAATTACAAAACATGTCTCAAACAAGATCTTTTTCCATCTTAGCCTTTATAGCTACTAGAACACTGCAAAAATGTTGAAGGCCAGTCCAACCTGATGAGTTTGGCAAACCCAATTCAAAAATAAACTTCGTTCCGGAGAAATATGAAATGTATCCAGTGAAAACAAATTCAGCTCTTTTACTGGTAAAAATAAAAGGATGCGTGGCAAATCAAAGTATCACTACAAAGATTGTTATGTCTGCTTGGTGGAACATTGGACTGACACCCTCCACAAGGTTTAATTGCCTTCATGTCATTCTATTTGGTATTGGATTTCCTGTTTGTCTTATCAGGGCAGTAAAGTACACCATGTCTTCTCCTCACAGGGCATATCGCATTTCACCCACTGATTGTCAAGGTTTGGGAAAAGGTCAACCAGGCTTATCTAAACACCCACTACAAATAAAAAATTTTTGAATGCTTATCTTTTCTAAAAGATAGCATAAATCAAAGCACATAGTAATTATAAAATATCTTAGTCTGTTTAATATGCTTGCCCAAGGAATTCACATTTCAAGAATAATATTAATATACTAAAGACATGTTTATTAATGTCTTACAGAGTAGAAAGTGTGTGTACATATGTAATCTTATTTGTTTTTAGAACAGCATTTGGAGATAGGTAATATTATTTTTTCTATTTCATTATAGATAACAAAATTGTAGTTCAAACAATGTACATAATTGACTCACTAATATATAGCCAAAGTGGTAAATCCAAGTTTCCATTATACCACATTGCCTGTAACCAATTCTAGGCTGAAGAATGGATAGTTCACGGGCTTATAATTAGTGATAAACACAGGAGGGACAGAAGGCTCCTGATATTGTATCTGACGCTAGATCCCTCCCTCTTCTTCCCAGAGTGGTACAACATTACATCACACCCTACCCATCGTGAGTCGATATGTGCCACAAATTGATGACCCTGAGTTAAATGGAGAAGCTAAAAGTGTCATTTCCACCCTGGATAATTTCACAGCACACAAGACTGAGGAACATCACAGTGGTCCATACAATCTCTAGTATCGTGGTAGAGGAGGACACAAGGAAGATTCTTTTTGTTGTTGAGGAAGATTGGCCCTGAGCTAATATCTGTGCCAATCTTCCTCTACTTTTTATATGGGATGCTACCACAGCATGGCTTGATGAGTGGTATGTAGGTCCGCACCTGGGGCCTGAACCCACAAACCCTGGGCCTCTGAAGCAGAGTGCATGAACTTAATCACTACACCAGCCAGCTGGCCCCCACAAGGAAGATTCTTAACCTTGCCATCTCTTTGTTTTGTTGTCGAAAGCTTAATAGATGTAGAATTTGAAGGCGTTCAATTCTGGGATTAGGGAGGATCATCTTTACTTTTTTTTTGAACAATATTATTTTTCTGCCCGTGAAGCTGCATGTGTTAGAGGGCAAGATGTTCTGATTGGCCCTGGGATGGTGCATCTGCTCCTTAGTTCAATCACACAAGAATATAGCTGGTCCAGCCTTTGTCCCAGTTCTAATTAAATGTTGGCCTGATCCTGAGGGTGAAAACAGCAATCTTCTGTTAGTATTTAAACTCTACAAGGACAGGGATTTTTCGTTTTGTTTTGTTGGCTGCTGTTTCCTCATTGCCTATAAAAGTGCCTGATACATCATAGGGGCTAAATATGTAATATTTGGATGGAGTAAATATATATCTCTAAAGATCAATACTTTCTCATATCTGACCATCCTAATCTTGAGGAGCATGATGTGGTAGAGACTCACTGTTGCCCCTGCTACTCGTTCTCCCAATTCCTCCCTGATAATATGACCCTTAATTTTTATCTGGGTGCATGGCCATTTAGAAGAAAGACTGTATATCTCCCTCTCCTTGGCAGCTAGGCGCGGCCACGTGGCTGGGTTCCGGCCAGTGGCTGGAAAAAGGGGAATCTCCCGTTCAACTTCAGACGGGTAGACTTGCCTCCTTCCTGCTGACTGGGATGTGTGTGAGATGGCTGGAGCACCAGAGGCCACAACATAAAAGCCACATGTTTAGGATGGTGGGGCAACCCCATTGATAGGGTCTGAAATCCTGACAGCCATGGTTCTAGTGCTGGCCCCAGAATGCTTACCTCAGACTTCTTTTACACCAGTAATAAATAAACCTCAATCTTGAATAAGCTACTGCTATTTTGGATTTTCTGTCATTCACAGTCAAAACCAGTCCTAATAGATTGTCACACATGTTAGTGATAGAGAAATAAATATGTCTTTCCAGAATACATTTATAAAGTTATCTAATATTTGGGTTAACACAGCATTTTATTTTATCCATATATTCTTAATTTTGTGTTTCCTGAAAATGAGTTGTACGACGTGTTGCTCTTGCAACAATCAATGTTGATGGGTCCTAAGAAACCCAGACACTTGACTACTATGCATGATAGAGAGCTTCAGAAGGAAACTTCTGCATGTCTTCTTTCTTGCAGTCTGTCATCAACGCTCAGTACACGGCAGCTTGCTGGGAGGAGATTTCTGAAGAGGAAGAATCTTGACTTCTCAGCACCTTCTCAATCCGGTTTCTGCATCATAGCTTTAGTCTTTGGGCTGAAGCAAATTCTCAGAAAACCAGTTCTATACATTTTCAGAGGCATGGCAAAGCATCAGGCCAAAGATCCAGAGTAATTATATGTCATTAACCTGATGTACTTTCTGTGAGCAAACTAATTCCTATCCACAACTTCAATACCACTTCTTCCCTAGTGATCCCATACTCTCTGTTTCTCAACCTTTTCTTAAACAACGTTTTCCCAATCTACTTTGTGTTAATTCTCAAAGTCAATATTTTATTGAAATTTATTTCTTTTTTATTTCAGGAAAAAAATCCAGAATAAATAAGCTTTTTGCTACCAGCACCTCTCATGATAATTTTTCCGCAATTCCCCTGGGGTTTATTGCCATCACTATCTCTTTCTTGTTGAGAATTACTGCTTTGTTCTTGGTCTTATGTTCTATTGTGTCTTGGACAGCCCATATGTTTTTTGACCTCAGCATTTTTCTATTTAAAGCTATCATCTTCATCCTCCCCTCCACACCCGTTCCTCCTCCTCTGTTTCTCCTGTTGATGAATCCACTATAATAGTCTCAGTGACCTGAACCGGAACCCTGGGAGTTATCCAAGACTTTATGTTCCATAATCACTTGGTCAACAACTCATCAATGCCAACTCACATGGCTTGCTTTTCATTCTTTTGGTCACTACTTTATTTAATTTCTCATCACTTCTTGCCTGAATTTTGTCAAGAGTCTTCGAACTCTGCTTCCACTCTCAGCCCACTTCAGTTTACCCTCCACCCTGCAATCACAGTGCTCTGTCTACAGTGGAAATGTAGACAGATAACTCACCTCTTAACTCCTGAGCTGAGCAAGTCTGAGCAGAGGACCTGGCCACTGCCTGCTCTTTTGCCTCATCTACCAGCCTTTCTTTTACATCTTACACTTCTCTCTGTGCAGTTTGTGTCAGTTTGGGGCATTGGCTTTGAGCTTAGGCCTGCATCCATCTCCATATGCTCATTTTCCTCCATGAAATTCAGCAGAATTGCATACTCTGGGATACTCTCTTGACTTCTAACACTGGCTAAGGGTCAAGTCTTTCCCTGTGGAATCTATTTGGCCAGATTTTGAGGAGCCTAATAGCTGAGACTATCCTTTGCCTCTGTCTCCACGTCAAGTATGGAAATTCACATCTAGTGGTTTCTTACAAGTTTTGCTTGAATGAGTATGTAAACCTCCATTTGAATCATTCATGCCCCTTAAGAGGGAGCCACAGATTATCAGAATAGGACTGATTCTCTCCATTCGCTACCCATTTTTCCTACTGGAGAAAAATGGTAAATGCAAGTAGCTAAACTCATTTCTATAGAGTAGTTTCTTTTTTTATACACATAGTTCCTTCAAATTCTGCCAGATTTTTTTCTCTAAAACATGGAACAAAAGCAACATCTCAACCAGGTACCTTTACATCTTTATTTTATTTTTAGGGCTTCTGGATTTGTGATCAGACAATTCATAGATGATTAAAAATCAGTGAGAATTGAACATTAGAGAATTTATCTCTTATGGAGCAATCATGCCTGACATCGCCAAAATTATTTGTAATCATTGAACAAGTACTTATAATCTAAAGAAAAAACAGATCATGATTAATTCTGTATTGAAAAGGTTAAGGGGAATCAAAAGGAGATTTATGCTGACTGAGTGTCTACTCTGTGTCTGACACTGCAGGGAGGTTTACAACATTGAATTAAACCCTCACAGACAACCTATGAAGTAGTGATTATTATCACAGTTTGACAACCAAAGACAATGAAATTCGAGAAACACACAACTATGAAAACAAACTGACACTCTTTCCAGCACCCCAGACCACAAATGTTTTCATTATAACCTGTGGGAATCCCTGACATTAAAACATAGTGTATGCTTTAGGTTTAAAACGTTCATGAACATGTCTTTCTTTAATTCCACTAGCTCGTCCACTTGTTTACATTTAATCACACAGCTTTTTTTAAAAAAAATAAAAATTTTTATTTCAGAAGAGCTTTAGATTTACAGGAAAACTATGAGGGTAGTATAGAGAATTCTCATGTACCTCATGCTTAGTTTCCTCTAATACTAACATCTTGTGTTAGTGAGGTACATTTGTCACAATTAATGAGCCAGTATTGATACGTTATTATTAAGGTCCACACTTTATTCAGATTTCCTTAGTTTTTACCTGATGTCCTTTTTCTTCTTCAGGATCCCATCCCAGATCCCACATTACATTTAGTTGTCATGTCTCCTTAGGCTCCTCTTGGTCATGACAGTTTCTCAGACTTTCCTTGATTTGGTGACCTTGATGGCACTGCTCAGGTATTTTGTAGAATGTTTCTCAATTTGTGTTTGTCTCATGTTTTCACACAGCTTTTTCGTCAATGAAATGTAAGAATTGAACTGAGCAATGAAATGAGCCACTCTGATTTTTCCCAATGCCCGTGCTGTGATCTTCTTAGGAGTTACATGAACTCTTTTAGGAACCCACATAAAACATAAGAGGGCGATAAATAATGCACTGGGGACTCCTGTAGCTTGGATGAGCAGAGACACATTTCAGACAGAGCCTGAACAAGGTGGTATGGGCAGTCATGAGCCTTTTTCCTTCAATTATATTAGGGCAATGATACATGCACAGAAGTAAATATAAATTAACACCTCACAGCTGTTATCAATCAAAAGAGACCCCTGGGCTTTTAAGACCTTTCTTTTTTCCCCTTTCTTATAACATGCCTTTAATGCTATTGAATTTTAATGGGTAATTACTGTTTGTAGTCTTAAGTAATTTATAATTTTTGAGCACTGACAATTGAGTTTTGGATTTGAAGTCCCCA
Source organism: Ceratotherium simum simum (assembly GCF_057802395.1). Lineage (NCBI taxonomy): Eukaryota > Metazoa > Chordata > Mammalia > Perissodactyla > Rhinocerotidae > Ceratotherium > Ceratotherium simum. The sequence goes on from NC_141917.1 coordinate 6,086,369, forward strand.
GAGATGAGTGTTGGTAAGGACAGAGCTGAAATGAACATGAAGAGAATGTAGTAATGTACTTTACAGCCCGCCTACCCTGAGGGTTTGTGGGATTTGTAGGACTCCACGGATTAGCAGCTAGACCTCAAGGAAGAAATTAAGCAGACAGGCGTCACATATGCTGAAGGAACAAAAGCTAACCTGCTAAATGATAGAAAGCTGGCTTTCAATAAATGTTTTCTAAATTGGACTAAAAGGGAAGGGACAATTGCTTTGACAAATAATAATAAATAATAAAGATAAGATGACCACTTACAGAAAGTATACAGTGTCTAGGCTCTGTGCCAAGTGCTTTCCAAGCACGGTTTCATTTAATCCTCATGAAGATCACATGTGCAGGCACTGTAATTATTCCCATTATAAGATGAGGAAATGGAAGCTAAGAGAAGTGACTTGCCCAAGGTCACGCAGCCAGGAACGGGGGCAGCTACTTGAGAGTGGCTTTCCTTCCCAGAGCAGCATCCTTGCTTCCCTGATAAGGGAAGGACCCCTGATCAAAGGGAACAAGCTAAGGTCGAGGGGATACTCCTCGGGAAATCTTCCAGCACAGAGATAAATACTTTCTCCCCCTCTGAGTCTAAGGAGCCAGACAGCTAGATAAAAGTGGGTCCAGGACTTTTCTCAGGTTCCAGCATCACAGTTTGAAGACCCAATTGACCCGCCTTCACAGAATATGTGTGCCCATCGCACGTCCTGGATAACTCTCTGTATACAGAGTTTTGGCATTTTGCTGTTACCAATTTTTGTGAAAGAAAAACAAAACTGCTTTTTAGCGTTTCAACATTAGCTGAGTGTCTGTTCTCTGACCCATTTTAAAGTCTGATGTAAGGTGATCAGACACTTGGCAGGTCAGCCTAAAGCTTTGAAGAATCAAAATCCTTCATGTCTGAGACTACAATCCAACCCGCATTTGCTTGTTACACAGAAAATCGTATTTGCCATTTCCTGCATGCTTAGGATAAAATGTTGGCCAATTGCTACATTTTACTAGGGCTGACAAATATTATTAAGCTGGCTTCACAGTCCTGTACAGAATACAAATGGTTATAATTCTTGGTACCTTCAAAATACTGAATTGACGGGCTTTGAATCTGAGCTAATTGAGTAATTGGAGCCCCCAGCCACGTAACTGAGAGCTGTTTTCCACTCTGTGACGAGTGACTGTGATATATCCAGTCTCCATATATGCGCTTTTCTGTGATGTCCCCAAGCACACTTGGAAACGTCAAGCAAACTTTAAAAGCCAGTGCAATCGCTTGCAATAAACTTTGCAAAACAAGATGCTCTTTGTTTAATATGCATTGAAAACCTAGCATCAACACACAAAGAAAGTTTGCTCTCTTGAGATTCAGTAGAGAGATTCAGTGTCACATAATTATTCAAGAAATTTCAAAATGGCTCCTTTTTATACAGTGCCCAGAAGTGCCAAGCTCTAAAACCTTCCTGTAAAGCTTCAGCCTGATATTCCTATAAATTATTTTATTTTATTTATTTATTTTTTGAAGTCTTTTTTTTTTTTTTTTTTTTGCAGTAACATTGGTTTACTATAAATTATTTTAAATATCACACTCATCTCTATTTTCTGGATAATAGCTGCAGTTCAGAATTACACTTCCTTTGAGGCATTGCCCAATCACCCCTGGTGTTCTTTAGAGCCCCCTATATACTCAGATTTTTGCCGAATGTTACTATTATTAAGAAGAAGAGAAAAGGCTTTGCTTAGTTTTACAACTTTGGGTTCACAAGACTGAACCTGGAATTCCTTTCTCAGAACATAGACTTGCTACTTTGGTTTTCTTCCTCCTGCCCTCCCCCTACCCCACAAAACCCGGTCTTCCAGAGCAGCTCCCATCATGTATGTGGATGATGTAACACAGTCAAACATGTGATGTGCTCTTTGCTCATTTGTATCTACAGACACACACACACACACACACACACAAACTTCAGTCAACTTGCATTCCGTGGTTTAAAATCCTAAAGTGTGTTGGATTTAATTAGATATATTGCCCTTTTTTATGTGCTTCTAAGTATAATCAGATGACATATGGGGAGAGAAGTCAAAGAACTCTGGTTAAACTTGATTGATAGCCTCATTTCCATCGCCTGATCATGATCCTCTCTACAATGTCTGCAAAGCCAGGGGGTCTAGATTCTCAAGATTCCCTCTACTCCTGGTTTTCATCTGCTGCTTTGTCTTGTGTCAATCTAGATCCATCAATAGTACCGTCACCAGCTTTCAGAAGAAACCCACTTGTGCCACCGACTTCATGAGTTTGGTAGACTTTGATAAACTTTTGGACTTTGGAAAAGGCTCACAGGGCAGCTGTGGTGGCTTCCCACAGCCTTGCCAGCTTCTTCTCTTTTCTCATTCATCTGTCCCAAGTCTTCAGCTCTCCTTCCAAAATGACTCTATGAACATCTTTTTACTTTGTCTCAGTTATTCAGAATCAGCTCCTCATCCCATAAACTAACCCATCAAGATGCTCTGAAGAATAAAGAGATTTCCGTTTATCTGCATTCTTCAGAAACAAGCTGTATTTATGCTCTCTCCCTGTATTAGTTTTCTAGGGCTGCCATAACAAAGTACTGGAGGGCTTAAACAAAATAAATTTATTTTCTCATAGTTCTAGAGGCTAGAAGTTTGAGATCAAGGTGTCATCAGGGTTACTTCCTTCTGAGGCCTCTCTCCTTGGCTTGCAGATGGTCATCTTCTCCTTGTGTCTTCACGTGGTCTTTCCTCTGTGAATGTCTGTGTCCTAATTTCCTCTTCTTATAAGAACACCAGTTATATCAGATTAGGCCTCACCCTAATGACCTCGTTTTAACTTAATTACCTCTTTAAAGACCCTATTTCCAAATACAGTCACATTCTGAGGTACTAGAGGTTAGGACTTCAACATATGAATTTGGTGGGCAGATACAATTTGGCCCATCATACTTTCCTTACATAAGTAGTTCATGTAATTGAAGCCACATGAGAACAGAGACCTAGTGTGTCTTCTTCACTCCGGTATCCTCCATGCTTATGAGAAGGCCTAGGATATGGGAGATACTGAATAAATAGTGACATTATTGTTGTTGAATATGTTAGAGGTAGGAGGAGATTCTTAGCATGGAGCCAATAAATAATACCATATCTGATGGATTTTCCAAACAGTCCTAACGTGACATTTCCTAACCACGTATTAGGAGGAAGCAGAGAGGGCAGGGAAACCATGAACACATGTACCACATTGAAAAATATAAATTAAAATTAATTTACTGCTGTTGCTTTGTTTCCAAAAGGCAGAGTGAGGCCATAGATGTCAATCGCCTCCTCTATCCCAGGCCATGTGTTTATTGGCACCAATGCTGAGCAACAATATTTTCCTGGCAGCCAATTTCAGAAGACTGGCTTCTCATTTAAATAAAAATAAATTTTAAAAGCATAATTTTTTCTTGGAAGTTTGGGCATTTTAAGGAATAAAGAACCACCATTCATATTCTTAAATGAAAATTCTTTCTTTTTAAAAGTTCTGAATGCAGACAGATGGGTCCTTATCCAATGATGCATCATTAATCAGTTAGGCTAAACATGTTTGAGAGACTATTACTGTTACCAGGAGGAGAATGTCTTTTGGGTTGATCTGTCTACATTAGAAATCCTTGTTGATGTTATGGTTCTTGACCCACAGGACCAAAAAATAGCATACTTATTTCAAAATGGCATATTCTGAGAAAAATCTATAATTGACAGGAAAATAAAATAACCCTTCTTTTATTACAATGTCTTGTGATTCTCTGAATTTCAGCTGTTGTCCATCACCGTAACAACTAGATTTGCTATTGGGACCTGTCACTTGCCACTTAAACTTTCACGAGAGATGTTTGTCTCAGAGCTCTTGACATCGTACAATGTTTAGCAACCTGAAGTGAACAGAAAAGGACCTTGATGCCAAGGATGTACCTTTGGTCCATAACAAAAATACATAGATTTTAGGTATCAACAGAGCATTCGAGAATAGGAGCTGCAGATTATCATAGGATATTATTGGTAGATAAAAAATTAGTGAGATATGGCCCTAGAATTGCCAACCCTAGAGGGGAAGAAGTACTAACATCAGCCATAGAGGGGAAGAGTATTAGGCAGAGCACCTTAGACTTAGGCATGTTTTAAGATCCAGTTGAACCCACTCGCATCCATTTTTGTGAGTTGTGTCTCTGATAGTATTTGGCTGAAAACCCATACTCCACCCCTGAATTTGCCCTTCCCATTTCTACATTCTCCATACCTTTTAATATTCCCAAGAGGGATACATCAATGGGGAACACAAATGCACTTTCCTAATTACCTCTGCTACAGGTGACCAGAAGTTGAAAGGAACTTCAAAATAGGACTACTCCCTCTTCAACTTCTTCAACTGCCATGCCTTAATACCCACCTCTGGGTGCCATAATCCAGTGAGTGTCACTTAACTTGACACACATCTCTCAGTGTCCTTCCTTCTTGGGAGACCATGGGGAGGGGACACTCAGAGTGTTGAGGAGGACACGGACAGCTGTGGCTGAAGCCAGACTGGATTCTGTAGACAAAGCATTGGGGAGGTAAGCAGCCGACTTTAATTTCCCCCTCAGAAAGAAAGAAATAGAAGAAACCCCAAAACTAAGCCAATAAACAAAAACAATCTCTTGGAGAAAGGAAGATATAAAATATACATAAAGCTCACTTGATTTTCTGTTCCTCTTTGGATTACTGAAATTTGAACTCCAGAAATAATCTCAGGTGGGCTTTCAGCACATGAATCAGCAAACTTTTTCCTAAAGGACCAGACAGTAAATATCTTAGGCTTTGTAGGCCAAGGCAAAATCAAGGATATTATGTAGGTACTCACGTAACCACTTAAAATGAAACCATTTTAAAATGTAAAACCAGTCTTGGCCCATGGGCCATAGTTTTTGACCCCTGCACTAACAGCTTCAGCGTGTTATTGAAAATTTATCTTTTCTTAGGAGAAAAAACCAAAAAGAACAAGAAATAAACTTAGCTATAATGAGTTTAAGTTTACAAAAATGTAACCTTAAAATTAATAAAGTACCTTGGATCTGACTCTCAGTCTTTACAATTTAACCTAAGTGTTTGTGAAGGCAGGAATATACAATGAGGTTGGTCAGCCTCAAGGATGTCAAGACAAAATTCAGTTTTCCCTAACTTTCTGGTTTCATAGTAGTGTTTGATGTGGACTGAGAAATATTGAGAAGGTCAGGTTTCCAAGTTATATCGTGCCTTCAGATGCTCCTCTGTATAACAGTTTATGAGGACTATTCTCAGAAAATACTGGGAAATAAAAATAATTGCCTTGTTCTTGAAAATGATATTTTAGAAATGAAGGCACAATTTTTTTATTTAGTGGATTAAAGAGAAAATATAGTACTTTTTTTTTCTTATAATGGTGTCCCTGATAGCTCATTTGGGAATATCATGTATAATGATTCTAGAACATCTAAAACAAATAGATACTATACACATATAAATGGCTTGATGGTGGTCACACTGAATATTTACCAACATAATTCAGTAAATTCCTTAAGGAGACTTGAAGTCATGTCAGCCTCTTTATGTCAAAGATCTCTTTGAAGATCATTTCATACGGTAGACATATGTCTTACCAGAGTGGAAGCAGAAAATCCTTGTTAGGAAGTTAGTGCAGGAGGAAGGATAAAGGCTTGAATAAGTGTTGTAGCATCCTAGTTAGTGGTCTCAGGATGGGGATATATTTTGAGAGTTGAACTGATAGAATTGCTGATGGACTAGATGTAGTGGGTGAAAGAAAGAGAGGAAACAAAGATGAATCCTGGATTCTAGGTCTGGGAAATTGGGTAAATTATGGTATCATTTCCTGAGATGAGGTAAGTGAGTGGTGGGTGGGAGGAGAATTCAAAAAGTCTGTTCTGTACATCATAAGTTTGAGACTCCTTAGACATCCAGGTGGAAATATCAAGGAAATATGTGCATCTACATTTGGATCCCGGGGGAGATCTTAGAGATGGAGATACACATGTGGAGTTATCAGCTTTTAGAGAAATTTGAAGCCATAAGCTGGATGTGATCACAGAAAGAGGTGGAGTGTAGCCAGAGAAGAAGAGAGGATGTCTCCAACCTGGAACATCCACTGTGCAGACTTTGGAAAGACTGGGAGGAGCCGACGAAGAAGGCAAAAAGGAACAGTCAGTGAGGAAGAGGAAACCAGGCGGGGTCTGTCCTAGAGGATGAGGGAAGGGAGCTCTGTCAAGAAGGTCTGAGAAATGATGTTAAAATTGGCCAGGTCGTAGTCCACAGTCACCCCGAGAGTGCAGTGATGGAAATAGAAGACTGGTTGCAGAGTTTTAGAATAGGAAGTGTCTACAGACTTTTGCTCCTCAAAGCGTGGTCCCTGGTCTAGGGGCATTGGCATCACCTGTGAGCGTGTTAAATATTCAGAATCTCAGACTCTACCCCAGTCTTACTGAATCAGAACCTGAGTTTTAACAAAGTATCTAAGTGATTCCTATGCGAGCTGGAGAAGCATTGGTTTAGCAACTCTGCTGAGGAGTTTTGCTACATAGTTGAATAAAGAAACAGATCTACTCCCCATTATAGCAAAGGAGGCTATGAGAAAAAAGATTTTTAAAAGATAGGACCTAATACCACATATTTGTGTGTTGATTTTAGTGAGCTATTAGAGATAGAAACATTTAATGATGAGAGAGAAAAGTACATAATTGCAAAAACAGTGACCTAAGATAGGCAAAGGTAGCTGGGATCCAGGGCTCAAGTGGCGGGGTGGCTCTAATAGGAACAGGAGCAAAGACAGAGCACATGCCTCATTGCAGGGAGTTCATTTGGTGATGGGAGATGGAGTTTCTCTCTTTTTTCCGTTTTCTCAGTGAAATAAGAAGCGGGACCACCAGCTGAGAGTAAGCAGAGGAGTTGGCGTTAAGAGATTTAAGAAAAATCAGAAGGTCTGAACCAGTTTCTCTGAGAGTATGAAAACAATTTGCAAAGGAAATATACTGGGATTATTGGGCAGTACTAAGGATCTACTTAAGATTTATGGTCATAAATTAAAAAGAAAGACCAGTCAGCATAATGACATATTTTTCTCAATCCACATTAAGCTTTCCGGGTGCAAGCACAAAGTAGACAGACAATTGGATTTAACTAGTGTTGGGGCTCTGCCAGGCAAATATGGAAGTAATGACAAGAGGGGACCATAGAATCTAAGTCCTAAGAGAAGGGCGTAGAAATGTCGGCCCCATGAAAAGTCAGACAACAGGCTTGAAGATCCCAGTGCTGTCAGAGACTGTTAAAATTGGGGTCCAATGTAGAGTTGCCATTTGCGAATAATAATAGGGGATGCCCATTTAATCTGAATTTCAGACTAAAAATGAATAATACTTTAGTATAAGTGTTCCCCAAATGTTGTATGGACATATTTGTTTTTAAAAATTATCTGAAATAGTTTATCTGCAATTCAAATTGAACTGAGCATCCTGTATTTAATCTGGAGACCCTAGCCCAAGGAAAGTGAGCTGTGAGGTTGGAGGTCATTGTTTGAGAACCAAAGGCTTTACAGTGAGATACAGGCTGTGATCTGATTGCCAGCAATGGGAAAGTATGGGAAATGACCATGGCCATTGGGGAGAGGCTTAGGAACAGCCAAGAAACTGAAAGCCCAAGGCTGAGTATGGATGACCTCAATGGATGCTAAATTGTGAAGAATGAAGACAGAAACAGTGATGGAGAGAGGGAGACTGAGTCAGGTGCTGAAATCTCCAATGAGTGACTGGAATAGACTGGGTACTTTTTATACAACTGTGACAAGGAGAGGCAGCCTCCACAGAGGGGTATCCGATGAGATAGTCTGATGGCACATACTTCAGTGGGGCCAAGATATTGACAGGGAAAGACAGAGAAAATATGCTTGGCTAGATGCAATGAGGAACCAGGAGCGTGCCTCCGCCATCCAGCTGTAAGTGAGATCGGTTGAGCAGCAATGAGGGCGTTTTTTCAGAGGCCTGCAGGGGAAGCAGGGTGTTTGGGGCAAAGGCAGATTTCAGTTAATAGTGAAATTGAACTTGAGAGAAGCCTTTAAAGATACAGAAGACCCTGCAGTTGACATCCCATGAAGGCACATGGTAGAGTTAGGGGTGGGCTGGTGAACCAGGAAGGGTGGGAGATTGGGGGACGTCCAAAGTCACTGGGGGATGACAGCCCGGGTGGTGCTGATGGATGACTGGAGTCTCAACTGAGGCAAATGAGGATGAATGCAAGGCTGGGTGGGATGCTCCAATGGTCTGCTAGTTGGGGATGGGTAATTGATCCTCTCATGGAGTGATCTCTTAGATGGTTTGCAGTGGAGGGTATGGGGGTGTTCTGGGAGAAATGGCATCCTGTCAGGGGATGAGGCCAGGGGGATGCAGTGGGTGGAGAAGTTGACCAAGAACATGGGGTGCTCTGGGCACCCCCTCTGCTGTGGACTGGGTCAATAAGAAGCACAGGAAGGATGGGAATAAGAAGCACATTAAATTCTGTGCATCCTGGAGGTCACACTTCATCCTCACTTTAGTGCCCATTAAATTCCAAGTTGGAAGACTGTGAGATATGGATCAAAAAAGATCTGCTTATTATTTATTCTTTAGAAGCAAAAGTTATAAGTAATCAGATTTTAATAATATATTTTTGCCATACATAGTTTTGTCTTTTTGTTTTTTGCTAACCTCAGATTGTGTATTGTCACCAGACAATAATCAGGGTTTATGTTCTAAGCAGATATCCTCTCTCTTTTTAGTGCAACAGCATTAGGCAGTTATGCTCAGGAAAAATGCATGTCCACGTATCCATTTCTGGTTCCTTGGCTCTAATTAAACCAAAGCACTTAGGATTCAACAACCGCAATAGATCCATAAGTACCCAGAGGCTGGGGTCCTCCGTACCCTTATCCTGATGGAGCTCAAAGTTCAAGTTTTGGATACAGATATATGACAATGAGAAAGACATCTGTAACCCTTGGTAGGGTGTGGTCATAGTTAATTGATTTTTGGTGATTATTCCATTGAGTACCCATTTACAGAGATAAATGGAAATGTCATGAGATCTAAAGGGCCATGAGGGTGAGGGGGAATCCCTGTCCTTCAACGTTCTTTTCTAACATCTACCACAAAACCAGAAATTCTCACCATTAAGATAAACTCTGTGGATTAAAGTTGAGAATTTCCATCTTTCTTATTTCTCTTCAGTAGTTCACCCTTAACTTCAAATGAAATTCTACGTGGAAGTCTAATACAAAATGCAAGGAAAATGCATTTCTTTGTTCAGCCGACACCGCACCAGCAAGTGTATTTTAATATTTGATCTTCACAGCAGCCTTGAGCATTTGGAATCATTCACTTTAATGCTATAGATGAGAAAACTGGAGCTTCAAGTGGTTACGTTCCCCTGGGCCACACAGCTACTAAGTGGCAGGTATTTCAGCTCAGGTCTCTCTGGCTCCAAATAAAGCACCAAAAATTGTTCAAACACCCACAGCAACTCACATGTCTTCCCCGGCCAAGATCTCCAGGCTGGGTGCAGAGCCATCTCACCTCCAGGTGTCCAGGCCTCGCTGGCTCGCTCATCCTGGGCCATTGTGTTCACTCTCATTCCACTGACGGAGAGAGTGGGGCCAGCACATGACAAGTGGCCAGACTTGTTGATCCTTCTGCAGCATGTCTGGGGTGGGCTCCTGTGTATGCTCCCTTCCCCAAGTTCATGTGCAATCTCACCACAGTCATGGGTCCTCAACCCTGAGAGGAGGGGGGGCCCAGGACACACCCTCAGACCCCCACCACATCTAGTTTTGCTCATCAGAGAGCAGAGGAAGCATGCTTTGTAGGGAAAAACAGAGATATTTACAGGAGTATATGCCTGAAGGACAGTCAGGATGAAAAGGAGAATGAACAGCAGCGAGGTTCTTCTCCCCAGCCCTATTTTTAGATTTTAGTTACTTATTAAGGAGACTGTGTTCGGGTGAGCAGGGCTCTGTCTGCTCCTTGCTGGCACCCACTCCCTGCTCCGTGGACCGTGCTCAGCTCTGACAGTGGCTGACAAATCTCCCGGGAGCCTGATCGGCTTCCTCTTCCAGATGGGATTTCTGGGACTAAGTGTGCTTTTCCTGACAAACATAGTTATTTGATCTTCTCTCACCGCACGGAACTGCTGTTTCTTAGACAAAATAAATCACTTAAAATTGGCTTTGACCAGTAAGCTGGAACCAAGCAGTGTTTCTTCCTTCTTTGCCTCATATCAGAGCCTAAGTGCACTAATAATCAAGGCCGTTATCGGCCACTTGGGTTGAGGGGGCGCCTTTAACAAGCGGTGAATAAAGTGGCTGAAATTTCAGAATTGCTCCACCAGCAGATAAAGCTAGGGAAATAATTGCCATTTTCAGGGATGTTTTACTAACACTTTCCTCTTGAACATGCAAGACAACTTTTCTCCTCAGGCACCCATACCTGGTTTTCACTGATTTTAGAAGTTATGAAAACATCCAGTTTCCAAAAGCAGCCCTTATGCTCTACTCAGTTTCACGGGGAAATCATCAGGAATAGTACAGAATTCACATTTTTAATGGTAGTTATGGCTAAGATAAGGTAGCATGACCTGGCCTTTTGTCACCAGGGTCTATGTCCATCTACGGATCCTTTGCTTTCCCATCATCCTTGTCCAGTTTTGGTTAATGTTTCAATAAGGATGAATGGGCAAGAGTAATGAACACTGTTCAGTGCCAGGAACTACAGAGGTTCAGAAACCTGATCCGCGGTGTTCAGAAATCACAAGAAATGAAACACAGACGCCAGGACCTAGGAACAAAGGCGACCTAACAGACCGCCAGATACCTGAGGAGTTGGAGGAACTGCTTACCTTACAGATTTGTTATCACATATTAAACATAGTCAAGATCATGAGATGCCTCTTTCCTTTTCAATAACAGGTCCAAGATTTACAATTTTGAAAGGTAATATTATTTTATCTTAGTGCTCTGGTATTCTGATTTCATTAGGCAATCAAATGGAAAAATCGTTCAATACATAGACATGCACTTCACTGGCAAATTTCTGAGTAGCTATCTATTTTATGAAGTGAGTCATGCATAAAAAGGGCAACGCGGGGACCATGCACATAATGATTGTTGGCACATGGGCATTGATGTCCAGTAAACCTAGAAAACATATGATCAAGTCACAGAGCTGGTCCATTTGAAATCAGAGGGTGAAGTCACACTCCTAAGATTTTTCTGCATGATGGGGAGGGGGAGAATAAATGAGTGACTGTGTCTATGTGTGCCTTATCCTCCACATTATACCACAAAGTTGGAAGGAAAATGTTATTCATCTTTGTGATCTCTGCAGTGCCAGGCCACTAGAGGAGTAACATAGTGAGAGTGTATTGCCGTCAAAACAGGCAGGTTCTAGAGCACACAGAGCTCCTTAGCCTCTGTGAACATGACACCATGCAGTTCCATTCTACGTGTGCCCACTTCACACGGACTGACTGTTCCGCACAGGAATAATGCCTGGGCACTTCCTCACAGAGCACAACAGGACTCAAGCTGCCCTCAGATTATCCCCTGCAGCTCCTACTATCTGAGGCAAGAAGCTTCAGGCCCCCGGTGAGGCCATTAAGGCTGCTCGGGTGAGGGACCACCTCCTGTCTGGAGTGACCACTCGTGTCCTCCACCTCCTGTCTGGAGTGACCACTCGTGTCCTCCGCCTCCTGTCTGGAAGGACCACTCGTGTCCTCCACCTCATGCCTGGAGTGACCACTCATGTCCACCACTTCCTGCCTGGAGTGTCCATTTATGTCCATCACCTCCCATCTGGAACGACCACTCCTGTCCACCACTTCCCACCTGGTATGATCTCCATGTATACCACCTCCTCCCTTGAATGACTACCCATGTCCATCTAATTTTCCCTCTTGATAACTGAAGCTAAGTTGCCTCCCTCCACTAGCCATATCTTGACATATTTGACAAAGCCCTCTGCTAGCCTAATGGCAGTAGAAGGAAAAGCATGAGTTTTTTCTTGGCCTGATTTCCAACTTAATCCACCACTTAGCAGCTGTATGATCATGAACAAGTCTCTTAACTTCTGTGATACTCAGCTATTCTTGTAAAATGAAGATAACGATAGTTACCTCATAGGATAATTGTAAGAATTAAATTGAATAAATTACATAAAGTGCTCAGTCATAGCAGGACTCAGTATGTGTAGACTCCCTTCCCCATTTCTATTCCTTTATCCAACTTAATACCTGTATTAGTGCCTAGGGCTGCCGTAATAAATTACCACAAACTTGGTGGCTCGAAACAACAGACATTTACTCCTCACTGTTCTGGAGGCTAAAAGTCCAAAATCAAGGTCTTGGCAGAGCCATGCTCTCCCTGAAGATTCTAGAGAAGAATCCCTCCTTGCCTCTTCCAGCTTCTGGTGTTGCCAGCAATCCTTGGCTTTCCTTGGCTATGGCTGCTTCACTCCAATCTCTGCTTTCAGCCACACTTGGCCTTCTTCCCTGTGTGTATCTATGTGTCCTCTGCTCTTTTTAGAAGGACACTAGTCATTGGATTTTGGGTCCAACCTAAGGCAGTACAACCTCATCTTAACTTCATTAATTACATCTGAAAAGACCCCATAGCCAAAAAAGGTCGCAGTCTGAGGTTCGAGGTAGACATGGATTTTGGGGGGACGCTATTCAAACCACTATAACAATAAATTTCTATAATGTTTTTGGAAGGATACAACTTTCATATTCCTTAAAATTCCCAAAACACTCCCAAACCATATATATTTTATAAATATCTACTAAAATGCTTATTTTTTTTTCTGCTTAACTTAAAAGACATACAATTTGACATTTTCATTACTATTAAGGTGTAACGAACTACTGCTGTGTTTTTAATGGTATGAAATGTTTTTTCACACATCTGTGCAGTCCATCTGGCTTGCCGGACAGGTCTCTATTGAGTGTGGATGTCATTATCGGGTTATAAATCTGCAGGGAGGTTTTGAGACAATTCAAATCCTGTGATCTGTGATATGCTACCATCACTTTCAAAAGATACTTCATGTTCAAACTATGTTCTAAGAACAAAGAATCAAAAGTTTGTCATTCCCTGTTTTACTATGAGATGGTACTCCTCAAAATTAAGATTTTGAAAAAGGTTAACAGCTAAGCCACTGTTTTAATAACTAAATAAGATTTAGTATTTATCACTATCTTTATAAAATATGAAAAATTTTTAATATAAGGTGTTTAAGAGCAGAGTCCTGGAATTTTAAGAATAAGAGGATCTTAGAGATATTGACTCCAATCCTCTCAGTTTACTGTTGGGAAAACTGATGTCCTGGAGGGTTAAGTGGTGACTTTCACAAGGTTACACAGCTAGTTAGTTTCAGAAACCACATTAGTATTCTACCTCAGTTAGTGAGCTCCTCCCTCTATAATAGTGTCAGATCCATAGATTGCATTTTTAGAGAATTCTTCTAATTGATGTCATTGTCTCAGAAGGCTTTTTTCCCTCTCCTAGGCATACTGACCAAGTTTCTTGCTTTCTTAAATGTCATTTAGCAGCTCCAATTTTTAACAGACACACTTGGATAGAAAATATTTACTGAAACCATTTGTATTATTTAATGACCCTTCTTATGTAGCCATAACACCAATCAATACAGTACCATAAAAAGAGAGACTTGGTACCATATTAAAATATTTCTTGAGCACCACTCAAGAATGGGAGGAGGAATTCTGATATTTGTTGGAAAAACAAAATGAAAAATATCTAGCATAGTTCCTCCAAGATTCATAGTCACGGCTTATAAACTAATCCTTAACATGCCGTATATTGAATTTAATAAGATAAGCAAGAACTTCTATAGTGTCAGCAGAGAGAGGAAGTGTCAAGAAAGACTTCAGGTATTATTTGATCTAGGACTTCACGATGAGAAGGACATAGAGGAAAACATATTACTCTTGGAAATATGGGAATAAATGTTAGATTATGAAAGCGGCAGGCAAACTGAGTCCCCAGAAGGCTTAGCCTGTCCATAGCTCATTTAATTCACTCATTCAAAAGGCTTTTATTGGGTCTCGCTCCGGTCTAGGCACTATTAGGCACAAGGCATAAAGCAAGTAATACACCATCTCTGCCATCAAATGGAGTGGGTCATTCCATCTTAAGATTTAGAATTTGACTGGTTTCAAAGAATTTATTTATACAGTCATGTGCCACATAACGATGTTTCAGTCAACAGTGGACTGCATATACAACAGTGGTCCCAGGGGAATAATACCATACAGCCTAGGTGTGTAGTAGGCTAGACCATCTAGGTTTGTGTAAGTACACTCTACGATGTTTGCACAATGACGAATACATCTAGCAATGTATTTCGTAGAACGTATCCCCGTCGTTAAAGATGCGTGGCTGTAGTCCAACTCCATCCATTAAGCAGCCAGAATGAGGAGACTGCAACTTGAGTCTCTATTTGGGGAATATCTGCAGGCTAGAGGATCCATGGGAAGTCAATTTGTAAGGATGCGTAAGAATGTGGACAGGGTCTCTGGGCATGTGACAGAGGAGAGTAGGACCCTTGCCATGTTTTCAGGCTGATGGCTTTGGCAACATTGATTTTCCTTAAGTTCCTTCCAGGGCTAATTTAGACACCCAAGACCCAAATCTCAAAGGGTTATGCAAGAGTATCAACTAAAATGAGGTTCAGTAAAGAAACTGTTTTCCAGTTCACCAATGTATTAGTTTTCTATTGCTGTATAACAGATTACCACAAATTTAGTAGCTTACAACAGCACAGATTTATTAACTTTTTTTCCTTTGGTAGGGACAATTGGAAAAGTTACCTAATGATTTTTTGTAAGGGATAGATGACCTCCAAACTTGTGTCAGTATCAATACAATTCTAATATCCACAACAGCAATATTCAATATAAACAGAACCTCTCTCCTATCATACTTCAAGTTCATTAAGTTACTTAGTTAAGTTCTAGAGGTCTACTGAATGATACAGTGCCCGTAGTTAAGAAGCCTTCTGTTATGCACTTAAAAACGTGTTAAGAGGATAGATCTCTTAAGCGTTCTTAACAAACACACACACACACAAACCCACAAAAGGACACAAGAAAACTTTTGGAGGTGATGCATATTGATTACCTTGATTTTGGCGATACCACAGGTGTATGCATATGTCAAAACTCATCAAATTGTATACATCGAATATGTGCAGTTTTTTTTTGTACATTAATTATAACTCAGTAAAGCTGTTTTCTTTTTAAAGATTTTATTTATTTATTTTTCCCCCCAATGCCCCAGTAGATAGTTGTATGTCACAGCTGCACATCTTTCTAGTTGCTGTATGTGGGACGCGGCCTCAGCATAGCCGGAGAAGTAGTGCGCGCCCGGGGTTCCGAACCCGGGCCGCCAGCAGCAGAGCGTGTGCACTTAACCGCTAAGCCACAGGGCTGGCCCTGTTTTCTTTAAAAAAAAAAAAAAGACTTGCCATTGTCATAATTCTAGGATCATTTAACTTATGCTATCAAACACTCTTGTATTTAGGTCCTTTCTTCACACAATCCTTTCTGATTTATGCTTTCATCTGTTTTGCTGTGGTGACACCTCTACACGCTTTCCAGACCTTCCCCTTAAAGAAATTTGGAAACCTCGCTCACTTCCACCTGTTTTGAACAGGAGCATTTCTGCTGAAAGAAGAACCTAGTAAACTTGAACGAGAAGAGACTATGTAAGACAGTGACTGGGATCCACCAAAACCTTTTCTAAGCCTTTCAGTCCCCTTGATGGCATCTGACGGGATACAGCAATTGGTTTTCATGAGATGTAGCTGTGGTATATAAAGTTAAAGTCAAGTTTATAAGCTCTGGCACCAGATTCCCTGTGTTCAAATACTGCTCCACCATAGAACAGCTGTGTGACTTGAATGACCACATTCCCAGGCTGAGCACACAATAAACACTGGCTTTTACTATTATTTCTTTGATAGCTGGAGAGGTGAGGTATGTGTGAGTTGGCAAGATATATGTAGTTACCTATCTAGAAGCAAAAGCTGCTTCTAAATTTAGTGTTAGAGGTATTCTCAGCTTCAAAAATATATCACATCTAGGAGGCTTGGGTTATCAAGTCTGGGTTATTTAGTGCTTGTGGGGGGGAACAGATTGCTTTTGCTTTTGCTTTTGATCATGGCTTCAAAGACTTGAATGGTTCAGGCGGCTATTTATAGACACACCCACGGACAAAAGTTCTCTGTAAAGCAGTTCCTATAGAATCTCAGTGTGGAGTTCATCCCACCTTTCTAATCCGTGTAATGTGTGAAAAAACAGTACTTACCTCATAGAGTGGTTGTGAGGATCAAAAGGTCAGTAAATGTGAAGTTGGAATCCTGGCTCACAGTACCTGCTCTCTAAATATTACCAACATCTTCATCATCACCATAATCATCATCACCCTCATCATCACCATCACCATCATCGTTACCATCACCATCACCATCATCATCACCATCACTATCATTACCATCACCATTGTCACCACCACCATCACTGTCGTCATCACCACCACCATCATCACCATCATCATCACCATTGCCATCATCATCACCATCATCATCATAATTATCATCATCTCATCATCTACACTTTGTCAGTCTTTCTTCCTGATTCAAAAGATATGCTATTTTCCAGGACACATCACCTTTTCCCCTCTTCTCTACAACACACAATTCCCACTTTTCTGACTGCTTATTCTAAGCCCCTCCACCAGCACCTCCGGCATCACTCCAAATGATGATTGTTGAGTATATATTTCCAACCTGTTCCCTTTTTCACTTAGTGAATAGGATATTCACTTTGGATATCCTGCATTTAGAAAAACATTTTAGATTAATTTCAGTATTATTAGTCCAAACTAAATTTTTCAACCTGGGTTCATTGATCTCTTTTTATTATGAAATGTTAGACATAATATAAGTGGCCCCAGTGGAAAGGAACCAAACAATTCTATGAAGCCTTATTAGGAAGATGTAGAGCCATCCCTGCCATCCAGAACTGTCATCTCAGCCCATGTGAGGAGGTGATGTGACAGTGAGCAGACAATGAGAACCACTGAGTCAAGACTCATGGGGCTAGTGGAGAGGGCTAGGGCTCTCTCTCAATAGGGCTTATGTTCCTATCCCGTGGCAAGGACTCTTCAAGTCAAGTGAAGAGGGTATCAACAGACTAATCTCGTAAAGATTGGGGGTGGGTCCAGGAAAGGGAAGCTGGTGTCTCATTCCCTCTTGGTCTGCAGTTCAACTTGCCACTCCTGCTTATTTAAGTGGGGGTGGGCACAGGGTTGGAGGGAGATGGCGGGGCAGGGAGGGGCAGTGGCAGTGGAGCAGACAGCCCTCCCACTCTTTCATGGCACAGAGATGATTGGGCTTCCCTTGGGTCAAGTGGCCCCAGTGGGAAATGGACTGGCTTACACTGTCTTTTCAGGACTCCACCAAGAGGACCACTTGGGGGAGGACAGGGGAACCAGAGCTAAGGGTCACTGGAAGAAGGCAAGTCAAGTAGAATCTCCCATGTCAGGGAAATGTGCAGTAGGGTCTCTTGTAGGGTCTCTGGAAACAAATCACACTGTGCCACATGAAAGCAAGCATGCGGATGCTGGCATAAGAAGGCCTAAATGCCACTCTGAGTTAACCAGAGAAGCAGGAAACACGAGGAGGAGAACACTGCTTCCCTGTCTTCATTCCCTCTCTTTCCCTCCCCACTTAGTCCCAACCTGGGAAAGGAGGAGAAATGGGTGTCCCAAGTGTCATCTTTTCACCTCAAGTTTCTGATGTTTGGCATATAGCACGTGTATTAGTCAGCCTGGACTGCCATAACAAAATATCACAGACTGGGTGGCTTAAACAGCAGAAATTTTCCTTTCACCATTCTGGAGGCTGGAAGTCCAAGATCAAGGTGCCAGCAGGGTTGTTTCTCCTGGGCCTCTCTCCTTGGCTTGCAGGTGGCACCTTCTCACCGTGTGCACACATGGTCTTTCCTCTGTGTGCACATCTCTGATGTCTCTTCCTCTTCTCATAAGGACATTAGTCCTACTGGATTAGGACCTCACTCTTATGACCTCATTTAACCTTAACTATCTCCTTAAAAGCCCCATCTCCAAATACAGTCACATTGGGAGTTAGGGCATCAACATATGAATTTTGGGGAGATACAACTCAGTCCATAGCAACGCTTAAAGACCAAGCATGGATTTGTGGGTTGTCTTTGTAGTAATCTTGATGACAGTGAGTAATTGCAGGGTATCAGGAAGAGGGCTCAAGTCCCCCCAATTCACAAACACTTGTTATGGCACTCGTTCCAAGCCTCATGTTTCCCCTTCTTCTAACTTATCCAAAGATATTCTGAACTTCTTTCTATTTATTTTAGTTGCACGAGGATGGGATTATGCTTACTGGTTTAGTTCAATCAGGAGTAAGTTCTGGATAGATGGGTAGCCACAGGCAATGGCAGGGGATGGAGTAGATGCTGGGGACATCACTGGCAGTGACCTCATGATTTTCTTAAGCATTTACTATCTCCTATGCCTCAAAGATGATGTGTCCTAGTTTCATTCCTAAGCTTATCTGTGGATATGCTCTATTTTCTGATTAGATAAGCTAGGGCGTTGTGATACTCTATTTTCAACTAACCAGCTCTTGGATATATCTATAAAGTCTGCCAGTTTACTACTATTTTGTTCACTTTTCAGAATTTGTTCATAAACAAAAGTTTATCTAAAGCTCTTTAGAAAGGGCTCCCTCCGCATTTAATGGACTTAAATATTCTATCTTCAAATAAAATCCCTACAAGAGAATGCTAGTACAGTTCAAGTTCTAATGCCCAAAAGAAAAGCGCCACAAGGTCCCTTGGCTCGATTATAAACATGAAAGCCATGGGGCCTGCGAAAGGCCCTGAGTGAGTGTCAGCCCTGGATAGCAGATAACCTGGGAGCCCACGAATCAACGAAGTGTGTTCACTGTCGTGCCTCAATACTTTTTGCATGACAGATTTCAGGTAGAGGAACGTGGCGTTTTAATAGAAGACTAACAGACCCAAAAAGATCAAGGCAGATTATTGTAAAAGACAAACCTCATTCTGACAGTGCTCACCACTGCAACTTTAAATCCACTAACTCTCCGACACAAGACCCCTGGGTTCCTCTGCAAGATGTCACAATGCCTGTGGAGTCTCACACAGGCCTCTTCCCTGGCCCTATTCCAACATTCTGGTGAGAAGTAGCTGTCAGCACAAGGTTCTGCTTTATCACCTCTGTGTTTTGGCCTCAGCTTGAAATGTTTTTATCCTTCTTCCTTGCAATCTCTTGTCTCCTCCACAACCTGAGACATAGACCAGACTGCATCTCCCCCAGGTGGCCTCCCCTATCCCTTCCAACTGAGGCAGAAACCCTCCTTCATGCTCCAACACCTCTTCTCTCTCGGCTCCTGAAATCCTCCCACTGACTTATCTGTGACCTCTAGTGATCTGAGAGCTCTCATGGACAGGGGGTGTCATGTCTGTGCATCCCCAGCACCTGGCAGAATCTCTAGCACATGCTGAGTGCATGCATATTGGTGAGTAGATGATGAACTAGAAAGGCATTCTTGAAATTTAATGATTAAACTCACCCCTAGTCATGACGGCTGTATGGAAGAAGTGAGGAATGAAATACGATTTACTTTTAGTTGGATGATGAGAGGATCTCTGACATAATCTGTTCTGTAATACACTGAAGCCCTTTCAAACGCGTCACTCTGCTCACCCTCCTCAATAGGAGCAGAAATCAAGTGGAAGTAGGTACTCCAAGAATGCAAGGAGAACAAAGTGCCTCTTGACCAGGCGTGTAGGCAATGGTTGTGACTGGACCACCGCCGTATGAACGCAGGAAGAGGTTCAGAAATAGTGGGAACAAAAATGACTTGGAAGAAGGAGGAGATCTCACTTAAGTGTAATACTCTGCAAGAAGGAGCTTTACTTCTTTGAACACTTCCTGGGTTCTTCTATTTTATAGCCACATGTGCTACTAAGATTGGGTGTTATTGTTCCCTCTAATTATAGGATTTTTATATAAATAGCGCTCAGCTGGTAGTTCAATTTGAGTTATAATGCTGGAATTTTTAACATGACTGTAGGAGTCTGGTATAAAAAAGTAGTTTGAAATATTTGAGTGGAAATGCAAAAATAGGAGCAAGTTCACTTTAAAATATTGACAAGTAGTTTTCCTGTCCAAGTATAATCTTCTTAGGAAAAGGACAAAAGATGTCCTAGGGTATGATTTTGTTGTCTTACTGGTGTGTATTCTAGGCTTAAGGACACTCTAATGTGTCCCTGAGAAGGATAACAGCTGGCCTTGTCCCCTGCACTGTAACCGACCATCTAACAACACAGACGTCTAGAGCTGTAACAAAACCAGCGCTGGGAGACGGAAGACACAGTCTCTTTGCTGTTGGGGTAACTGGCCATATCCTTTATATAAAAGTTGGATAATTTAATAAAGAATAATATTTCTTAACTGTCAGATTTTGATCCTTTTTTTTTTTTTGGCTGGGACCAAAGATTTCCTTCCCATGCATGTACTGGCGTTCCCTTGCACAAAACGGGAACTGAAAAAGTAACATAATTTTGACAACCAGAGTTGATGCACTCTCAAAAACTAAGAGAGCATACCAAAATGAAAGTAGCGAAAGCACCCCTCAGCCTGGTTACTCAAGCCGCTTTCTGAACGGCCATGCCCCATCCAGTATAACTTCTGCCCCGTCTTCCCACCACACGGATACAAATGACTTTTCTTTTTAAATTGTGAACTACTTCAAGTACGGAACATAATAGCCACCTACAGCCCAAGTGCTCATATTTAGTAGGTCATAAAATTTGGAAAATTAGTGTTAGATCCCTACGAGTTTTCTTAAAAGAAACAAAATGCTACAGATTCATTAAAATCCTCTTCTTTCCTTCCGACACATAATTACTCTCCTGAGGATGAGATATATCATTTCCATGCATGTTTCTGTAATTTTTATATATATATGAATGTGATTATATCTATAATATGTACATGTGATTATATATACACATATATTTACATATACATATATAGATATACATAGAATACTATTAAGATATTCTATAATTTTTTAAACTTATTTTCTCTGTGACAACTGATAATTTATGAAATATGCATGCAATAGAATACCATAAAGAAGAGAAATGAATAAACTCTGGCAACACTTATCAACAGGGATGATTTCACACTTTATTTGGATTTCACCAGTTTTTAAATTTTATGTCCCTTTTCCATCCCAAGATCCAATGCAAGGATCAACATTAACATTTGGTTGTCATATCTCCCTAGTCTCCTTCAATGTTTGAGAGGTTCTCGGTCTTTCCTTGTTTTTCATGAACTTGATACTTTTGAAGAACATTGGTCAGTTTGTTTTTAGGGAATTTCCCTTAATCTGGTTTTTGTTTGTTTCAGAATAGCTAACCATTATCCCTGTGAGAAACCAAATTACTAACTGGAAGGAAGTATTTAATTTTATCTTTTTTTTTCTATTTCTTTAAGAGGAAACATATTACAAATTTGAGACCATTCTTCTTTTCTAGTATGAGTAGTTTTTACCATAAATTTCCCTCTAAGCACTGGTTTAGCTGCATCCTACAAATTTTGATATGTGGTATTTTCATAATTTTCATTCAGTTTAAAATATTTTTAATTTTACTATGCACTTCGTCTTCGATCCATGGGTTATTATGAAGTGTACCATTAAATTTCCAAATATTTACAGATTTTCCATATATCTTTCTGTTACTGATTTCTAATTTTAATTTAAGACTTGAGAAAATACTTTGTATGCTTTTTTTTCTCTTAAATTTGTGAAAGTGTGTTTATGGCCCAGAGTGTGGTCTGCCTTGATAAATATTCCATATGCACGTAAAAAAAGTTGCTGTTGTTCAATGAAGTTTCAATTTAGTGAAGTTGTTCATTCAAGTCTTCTGCATGTTCACTGATTTTTCTACCTATTTGCTCTTTTAAGGACAGAGAGAAGAGTATTGAAGACTCCAGTTCTAACTGTAGATTTGTCTATTTCTCCTTTCAGTTCCACCAGTTTTGCTTTATATATTTTGAAGTCCTTTTGTTAGGTAGTCACACATTTATTATTGTTATGTCTTCTTAGAGGATTGATCTTTTTATCATTGTGCGATGTTTCTCTTTAACTCTGATAATATTCCTTGTTTTGAAGTCTACTATGTATGAAATCAGTATAGCTACTCCAGCTTTCTTTTGATCAGTGTTTGCGTGATACATCTTTTCCCATCCTTTCAGTTTTCACTTATCTGTGTCTTTATATTTATAGTGGGTTTCTTGTAAACAGCATATAGGTGTCTTTTTTTTTTTAAATTTTTTGTTTATTGCAGTAACATTGGTTTATAACATTGTATAAATTTCAGCTGTACATCATTATACTTCTATTTCTGCATAGATTACATCATGTTCACCACCAAAATACTAATTACAACCCATCACCACACACATGTGCCCAATTATCCCTTTCGCCCTCCTCCCTCCCCCCTTCCCCTCTGGTAACCACCAATCCAATCTCTGTCTCTATGTGTTTGTTTATTGTTGTTGTTATCTACTACTTAATGAAGGAAATCATACGGTATTTGACCTTCTCCCTCTGACTTATTTCACTTGGCATTATACCCTCAATGTCCATCCATGTTGTCACAAATGGCTGGATTTCATCATTTCTTATGGCTTAGTAGTATTCCATCGTGTATATATACCACATCTTCTTTATCCATTCGTCCCTTGATGGGCACTTAGGTTGCTTCCAAGTCTTGCCTATTGTGAACAACGCTGCAATGAACACAGGGGTGCATGTATCTTTATGCATTGGTGTTTTCAAGTTCTTTGGATAAATACCCAGCAGTGGAATAGCTGGATCATATGGTAGTTCTATCCTCGATTTTTTGAGGAATCTCCATACTGTTTTCCATAGTGGCTGCACCAGTTTGCACTCCCACCAGCAGTGTATGAGAGTTCCCTTCTCTCCACATCCTCTCCAACACATGTTGTTTCCTGTCTTGTTAATTATAGCCATTCTGACGGGTGTGAGGTGGTATCTCATTGTAGTTTTGATTTGCATTTCCCTGATAGTTAATGATTTTGAACATCTTTTCATGTGTCTGTTGGCCATCTGTATATCTTCTTTGGAGAAATGTCTGTTCAGGTCTTTTGCCCATTTTTTAATTGGGTTGGTAGTTTTTTTGTTGTTGAGATGCATGAGTTCTTTATATATTTTGGAGATTAAGCCCTTATCAGATGTATGGTTTGCAAATATCTTCTCCCAATTGTTAGGTTGTCTTTTCGTTTTGTTGATGGTTTTCTTTGCTGTGCAGAAGCTTTTTAGTTTGATGTAGTCCCATTTGTTTATTTTTTCTATTGTTTCTCTTGCCTGGTCGGACATGGTGCTTGAAAATATGTTGCTAAGATCAATGTCGAAGAGCGTACTGCCTATATTTTCTTCTAGAAGTTTCGCAGTTTCAGGTCTTACATTCAAGTCTTTAATCCATTTGGAGTTACTTTTTGTGTATGGTGTAAGGTAAGGGTCTACTTTCATTTTTTTTGCATGTGGCTATCCAGTTTTCCCAACACCATTTGTTGAAGAGACTTTCTTTTCCCCATTGTATGTTCTTGGCTCCTTTGTCAAAGATTAGCTGTCCATAGATGTGTGGGTTTATTTCTGGGCTTTCAATTCTATTCCATTGATCTGTGTGTCTATTTTTGTGCCAGTACCATGCTGTTTTGGTTACTATAGCTTTGTAGTATATTTTGAAATCAGGGAGTGTGATACCTCCAGCTTTGTTCTTTTTTCTCAGGATTCCTTTAGCTATTCAGGGTCTTTTGTTGTTCCATATAAATTTTAGGATTCTTTGTTCTATTTCTGTGAAAAATGTTGTTGGAACTTTGATAGAGATTGCATTGAGTCTATAGATTGCTTTAGGAAGTATGGACATCTTAACTATGTTAATTCTTCCAATCCAAGAGCACGGAATATCTTTCCATTTCTTTGTGTCTTCTTCTATTTCTTTCAGCAATGTGTTATAGTTTTCCGTGTACAGCTCTTTCACCTTTTTGGTTAAGTTTATTCCTAGGTATTTTATTCTTTTTGTTGCAATTGTAAATGGGATGGCATTCTTAATTTCTCTTTCTGCTACTTCGTTGTTAGTGTATAGAAATGCAACTGATTTTTGTATGTTGATTTTGTATCCTGCCACTTTACCATATTCGTTTATTACTTCTAAAAGTTTTATGGAGGATTCTTTAGGGTTTTCTGTATATAAAATCATGTCATCTGCAAATGCTTACAGTTTCACTTCTTCTTTTCCAATTTGGATCCCTTTTATTTCTTTCTCTTGCCCATTGCTCTGGCTAGGACTTCCAGTACTATGTTAAATAGGAGTGGTGACAGTGAGCATGCTTGTCTGGTTCCTGTTCTTAGAGGGATAGCTTTCAGTTCCATGTGCATTTGAAAAGAACATGTATTCTTCGGTTTTTGGATGGAATGCTCTGTATATATCTACTAGGTCCATCTGTTCTAGTGTGTCGTTTAAGGCCAATGTTTCCTTATTGATCTTCTGTTTGGATGATCTATCCGTTGGTGTAAGTGGAGTGTTAAAGTCTCCTATTATTATTGTGTTACTGTCTATTTCTGTTTTTATGTCTGTTAATAATTGCTTTATATATTTAGGTGCACCTACATTGGGTGCGTAGATATTTACAAGTGTTATATCCTCTTATTGGAGTGTTCCCTTGATCATTGTGTAATGCCCTTCTTTGTCTCTTTTTACAGTTTTTGTTTTAAAGTCTATTTTGTCTGATATGAGTACTGCTACCCCAGCTTTCTTTTCATTGCCATTTGCATGGAGTATCTTTTTCCATCCCTTCACTTTCAGTTTGTGAGTGTTTTTAGGTCTGAAGTGTGTCTCTTCTATGCAGCATATATATGGGTCTTGTTTTTTTATCCAATCAGCCACCCTATGCCTTTTAATTGGAGCATTTAGTCCATTGACATTTAAAGTAGCTATTGATAAGTATGTACTTACAGCCATTTTTTAACTTTTTTTTTCTCTGTGTTTTAGTAGTCCTTCTCTGTTCTTTTCTTCTTCTATACAGAACTGATGGTCTCTTTAGTTTGACCTCTGTCTGAAAGCTCTACTCTTTAACTCCCCTCCTCCCTCCTTTTATGTTTTTGATATCATATTTAACCTCTTTTTTGTGCATTTGTATCCATTACCCTCTTATCATGGAATTAGATAATTTTTCCTATTTGTGGTCTTCTCTTTTCCCCTTAAATCATTCCTTTTAACATTTCTTGTAGCACTGGTTTCTCGCTGACAAACTCCTTTAATTTTTGCTTGTCTGGGAAATTTTTGATCTCTCCTTCCATTTTGAATGATAACCTTGCTGGGTAGAGTATTCTTGGCTGTAAGTTTTTTCCTTTTAGCACTTTAAATATATCATGCCACTCTCTTCTAGCCTGTAAGGTTTCTGCTGAGAAGTCAGCTGATAGGCTTATGGGGTTTCCTTTGTATGTAACTTGACTTTCTCTTGTGGCTTTTAGGATTCTCTCTTTATCTTTAATTCTGGACATTTTGATTATGATGTGTCTTGGTGTGGGCCTCTTTGGGTTTATCTTGTTTGGGGTTCTCTGTGTTTCCTGTACCTGGATGTCTGTTTCCTTCCTTAGGTTAGGGAAGTTTTCATCTATTATTTCTTGAAATAGATTCTCTGCCCCTTTGTCTCGCTCTTCTCCTTCCAGGAAACCTATAACAGGGATGTTAGTGCGCTTGATGTTGTCCCAGAGGTCCCTTAGACTGTCCTCACTCTTTTTAATTCTTTTCTCTGTTCAGCTTGGGTAATTTATTCTAGTCTTTCATCCAGCTCACAGATCCATTCTTCTGTTTCCTCTACTCTGCTTTTGAGTCCCTCTAGTGAATTTTTCATTTCCAGTATTGTATTCTTCATTTCTGATTGGTTCTTTTTTATATCTTCCATTTCTTTGTTGACATTCTCACTGAGTTCATCTATTCTTCTCCCCAGATCAGTGAGCAACCTTAACACTCTTTGTTTGAACTCTCTGTTGGGTAGGTTGCTCATTTCTGTTTCATTTAGTTCCTTTTCTGGGGTTTTGTCCTGTTCCCTTACTTGGAATGTATTCCTTTGCCTCCTCATTTTGCCTCTTTCCCTGTGCTTGTGTCTACATATTAGGTAGGTCAGCTACGTCTCCTGCTCTTGGATAGGTGACTTTATGTAAGTGATGGCTTAGGAGGCCTGCCGTGTGCTTCCCTCAGTTCTCAATGTTCCAGGGGTGACCCCTATGTGGGCTATGTGTGTCCTTCTGTTGTGGCCTGTTTGCTCTCCCTGTAGGTGCCCAGGGAGGCTGAGTTATGCTCCTGGCCAGCTGTTGTAATGCTCAGCTGCTTGTAGTTGTTGTGGGCCCTTCAGTCTCTTTATCAGGTGTGGGGAGCCCCAGCACAGTTGGCTGCAAGTTCTAATACCACATTTGTGTTGCAGTATTTCTTTTAAGTGAGTAGGCCCCCAGCATGGCAGGTTGTTAGGCTCAGGGCCTTACAATTGCTATAAGCCTCCAGCCTTTAGGTCTCTTGTCAGCTCTCTGAGGATTGCAGCTGTGTGGGGCTGGCCTCAGGCACGGGAGCACCCAATTGTTTCAGGCTTTGGAAGGTTGGGCAAACCCCCTATGTGGGTCTTTGAGAAGCACAAGTCTTCTGCAGCTGACAAGCCATGCCACCCACAGGTCCACACACACAGTCAACACAGTCCTGCCCCGTGTGCGCGCCCTGACCTCCCGAAGCAGAACCAGTCTCTCCAAGGCGGGAGCCCCACACACTCCACCACCGCCCCACACTCTCCACCTGCTCCTTGTGCATGCCCTGCCCCACTGAAGTCGGCTCAGTTGCCAGGCTGCAGAGAATCTAGTCACCAATCTATGCAGGCCCACAAGTTGCCTGAGGGCTTGTTGTTGGGTGGGGCCAGTCTCTAGGGTGGGCTGCCTGCCCTGGCTGAGCTGGATTAAATCAGTGCTCTAGCGAGTGGGGCAGACCCTGGGCTAGCAGGCCCCAGGGAGAACTGCAATGGCGTCTGTGTCAGCACGCCCACACCAGGCCACAACAATGGCCGCCGCCAATGTCCCAGTCCCTGGAGAGGTATCACCTCTCACCGAGATGCACTCAGGGCCTATTAGGTGAGTCTCTTTTCACCAAAGCACTGTGCACCTTTCTTTCTGGTGATTTTAGGTTGCTTTCTGAAACAGGTGAGTTTGCGCGTGGGCCCCTTAAGAATTGGTTTTAGTTTCTTTGTGAACCAGCTTTTCTGGGGATACTCCCCAATGTTTTAGCAGCAGGCAAAGTCAGATATTATGCCACTCGTCTCGATTGTGCTGGGTCCACAAAATGCCCACAGCGGGGGTGCTCCCCGGCTCAGGGCCCCGCTCCTCCAGGGAGGGCTGCGTACCTTTGGGCTGCTCCCTGGCGGCTGTGAGGCACTGTGACTTGTGAAGGAGGCATTTTTCCTCTCCAGAAGGGAGTTTCTGCCTCTTCTACCTCAGTTAGGATTGTCTGTTGTTGCAGGAGTTCCTTTTATCCAGTTTTCAGTTCTGTCTCAGGGGTAATTGTTCCACGAGTAGTTGTGAATTGGCTGTGTCCGCGGGAGGAGGTGAGTTCAGAGTCTGCCTACGCCGCCGTCTTGGCTTCTTTCTTCAATTGTAATCTCCTAGGTGAGTCTTGTTACTATCCAATCTAACAGTATTTTCACTTGGTGTGTTTAGACCATGTACATTAAATGTAATTATTGATATATTTGGATTAAAACATACCATTTTTTCAGCAATTTTCTATTTATTTCACTTTTTATTTGTTTCTTTTTTCATCGTTTCCTGTCTTCCCTTGGGTTATTTGAGCAATTTTTGTGATTCTATTTTTATTTCTCTTCTTTAGTTACTATTTATATCTATTTTTACAAATTTTTTGATAGTTGCCCTAGCGTTTACAATGTACTTCTTTACTTAGTCAGAATCTATATTCAATTAATATTATACCTCTTCATAGGTAGTGTAAGGACCTTACAACTCTATATTCCAAATTCTTCCCTTGTGATATCGTCGCCATAGAGTTTACTTTCACATGCACTATAAACACACCATAGTGTGTTTCAATTTTTGCTTTACACAGTTAGTTAGCTGTCATTTAGAGCAATTCATAAGAAAAGGAAAATGAACTTTATATTACCTTCATTTATTACATTCTCCACATTCTTCTTTTTTCATTTTGTAAATTCTTGTTCCTGTCTTATATTACATTCTTTATACCTTGAAGAGCATACTTTAACATTTCTTATAGAGTATATTTACAGGTAATGAATTCTCTCAGTTTTTGTTTGAGAAAGTCTATATTTAGTCTCTTATTTTTGAAGAACATTTTCACAGAGGATTAAATGTTGGATTGACAGATTTTATTTTCTTTCAGGACTTTAAAGTTGTCAACGATTATGTTCTTACATGGTTTCCAATAAGAAATCTGCTGAAACTCTTATCTTTGTTCCCCTTTATTTGGTATCTTTTCTTCCTCTGGCTAACCTTGTGATTTTCTCTTTGTCTTTTGTTTTCACCAGTTAGAATAAAATATGCCTCAATGTTTGGTGTTTGTTCATTTGTCTTTGTTTTTAGTATATATCCTGCCTAATGTTTCTGAGCTTCATGGATCTGTGGTTTGATGTCTGTAAATCATTTTGAAAAATTCTATCATTCTTTCATAAAATTTTTCTTCTGCACTGTTTTCTTAGGCAATGTCTTCCAAGCACTTGATATTTTTTTATAACTATCAGATGCTCTTTTTATTCTTCTGTCTTTTCCTTTTTGTGTTTCAACTGGGTAACTTTCATTGACATGTTGTACTTGTCAAGTACACTGACTCTTTCCTCAGCTGTATTGTGAGCCCATCAAAAGCATTCCACATCTTTGATATTGAATGTTTCATTCCTAACATTTCTATTTGATTTTTTCTTACAGCTTCCATCTCTCTGCTGATATTATTCATCTGATCTTTCATGTAATATACCTTTTTTATTACAGCTTTCAACATCAACATATTAATAATAGTTATTTTCAATTCCAAGTCAGATAGTTACAGCTGTGTCATATCTGAGTTTGGTTTTGCTTATTTTTTTGTTTCCTGGGAGTTCTTTGCTCTATATTCTTTTTTGTGTGCTTTGTAGTTTTTTGTTGAAAAATGCCGACGGTCTATAGAAACTGAGTAAATAGTTTTATGCTTGGAAGTAGCCACATCTTTCCTTTTGCTCATCCTTTCCTGTGGAATTTTGTGTTAATCTAGTCAAAAAATTAGCAAACTTTTTTTGTAAAGATGCAAGTAATAAATATTTTATGACTTCTGAGCCATAATGTCTCTACAATTCTGCCATTGTAGCATGAAAGTAGCCTCCAACAATAAGTAAACCAGTGGGTGAGGCTGTGACCCAGTAAAACCTTATTCACCAAGTAGGCAGTGGTCTAGACCTGGCTTGTGGGCTGTGGTTTGTTGACACTTCATCTACTTAGGAATTGGACTGGATTTGAGGTTGTTATTACGATTGTCTTCAGTGCACCACAGGCTTCAAATTCTCTTGACAATAGCTTGTGTTTCATATGGAGGCTGGTTTTCTAGAGGTTTCTGCTCATTTCTGCCTCAACTTTAGCTTTAAGACTTCCTTTTCTCTGATCTTCAGGAAGGATCTGTCTCTTGTGTGTTTCCCAGCAGTTTTTCATGATTAATTTTAGTCGATGCTTGTTACCTGGTTTGGAGTGGATGGAGCTCTCTGATGTTCTGGTTGACCCTCAGTCTTAGACAGGCTCGTGTCCCTGGGTCTCAGGGACTGGGGATTCACAGGTGCTCCTGTCCATCCTTCAGCTATAGTTCTGGGCCCAGTTTGTGTTTCTGCTCCCCGTCCTGGGCTAGATGCCTTTCTTTTGTTCCCTTTCTGCAGCTGCAAGACAGTTTTGTTGCCTACCCTACCCTCCACAGATTAAAATTTTTATTTCATGGGAAAGATGGGGAGGCAGGATCCAGGTGGAATTTCGTGCCCCTCCCACAGCTTTCTCAGGACTCCCTAGTCTTCCCTTTAGCATCTGATGGAGTGCATGATAAAAGGCCTGCAAGAATGTGCAACCACCTCCTGCCCCCATTATCTGCTTCTCCCAGGGGCTGCACACTCTCCTACCAGCCCGAACTTGGCCTTCACCAATTTATCAACTATTCTAGCAGAATTTTAATTACTGGGGTCCAGCTGCATCTGACTCAGGTCAACAAGTACTGATCTTATCTCTTCCTGTAGGTGCTGGTCTCTCCCCAGATTTGGAGTTATTTGGTTGCTCTGTGACCCCAGCTCTCCAGAACTTATGTTGTAACAGTATGAGCAACACATTTTCCAGCTCTCTACATCCCCAAGTAGAACCCAGAACTCTCAAATTTTTAAAGTTTCATATTTACAATGAGATATTTTATCCACCTGGAATTTTGTTATGTTATTGTGTAAGATCCAGGTATCATTTTATTTTTTTCTCCCTATAGCTAACATTTTTTTTCTTATCCCGATTCTTTTCTTTTTTTTTTTTTTTAAACTGAGTCTTTTTCTATGGTTTATATAACTTACATTCATCTTGTTAATGGTTTGAAGTCTATTTAAAATTTTTCAATTTGGTATTTTACACTTTCAGATTCCTCTGGTGATGGTACTTCTATTTGCTGTATTTTCTGTAGAGATTTCCACAGAGAACTTTTCCATGTGTGTTTTTGAATTTTGAAATGGTTCTTATTTTGCATGTAAATCCACAAAATCTTGATGGGGGAAGTATCCCTCCATTTAGTTTTGACTTTCCACTCAATTCTTCCAGATGGATCAGCAATAGCATTGGCCTAGGACCAATTTTTATATGAATGCCTCTAATTAGATTTTCCCACACCTCATGTGTAGAGTAAATTTGGACTCCTAACTCAGGTGAAATTCCGGTCTGGAGTTGTAATTTCTCCTAGAAGATATTTCCCCCGAAGCAAGGCAGACCTGAGCTGTTCCCCTTTGCTGATGGGCAGAATGTATCAGTCTCTCTTCCTCTGGGTTTGCACCCCTCTGGGAGCTGCTGTTTTACAGATGAGCTTTAAACCTGCTTGTCCCTTCATGACCCAGGCACAAACCCCAGGACAGCTGCTGGGCCAGCTCAGGACCGCCCCTCTGCCTCTCTGCCACACAGTGCTTCTTGGCCTGAGTCGTACAGTTCTTTCTTGAAAACTCAGCTTCATTTAAAAAACAGAAACACGTGCATTACTTTGATAAAACTAAGAAAATAAAAAAGAACATCTTTAAGATATTTCAACCTAGATGGGATGATGCTAGGAGCACTCCATGCAAGATGCTGTTAAGCAGGCTTTCTCCTCGTTGAGTCCTCAGCCCCCTTCTCTGCCTTTTTTGCTTCCCAGTCATTCCATCACAGGCACTTCTGACACCTGAGAATTTTCTGGACCCATCGCCACATGCCACAACTTGAGAAACTTGGCTCCTCTCCTGCTTCTGTCTGGACATATGTGTAAAATTCAATAGCACTAATCTGAAGTTGTATTTATACACCCTGCACTCTCAATACAATGCCAGCTTCCTAAACTCTTCCCTCCACCAAAGTAGGATTTGGAGAAGTCCCTGCATATATACAAAGATATGTTTCCAAGGCAACTCTCTGCCAGGGGCAGGGGCTTACAAGGGGCCACTCTCTTTCTGCCTCTCACCCTTTCCCCCTTATCCTAGCTTTACTGCACCCATGCTGTCTGAGGTTGGCTGGACTTGGAGAGTGTGCAAACATTACTGCAAAAAGACTGAAAACTCAGACTAGAAAGTAAGGAGATGTGGGCTCTCATCCTGCTTTCTCAGTAACATACAGTAAAACCATATGCAGCCTCTTTGCTTCTGTTGTCTTCTGGACACAAGGGAGCATGAGATGCTCACCTGGTCTTATGAAATGCATGATAGAGAGTTAAAAAGAGACAAAGAAGTACTATCTGATACAGATTTTTACTAATTAGCTTACAAACTCAAACCTTCTTTTCTTACATTTTTTCACAAGTGTCAGCTTATTTATTAAGCCATCACCATTTTCAGCGTGTATTTCTGAAACCATGGCTTATGTAAGAAAATTATTTTCTTTCTTCCACAGCCGGATACCTCTGTCAGATTTTTCTATCTGGTTTTCTCATTCATAGATTAAGTGGATGGGGATGGAGCATTGCACTGATTCCTAGTGATGGGAGCATCTCTCTGCTTCTGCATTGGGCCATATTGAGACGTGATGCTCCCCAAAGTAACCAGACACTAATTGCCACACCTCTCGGTGGCATTGGAACATGTCAGAAAGGGCTGCTGGCGCTGCAGGGCTGGGACCTGCAGACTGTCACACCACGACTCTTCTTCCCTATGGTGTCATTCTTGTGCACAGGTAGAATATGAAAAGTATAGAGGTGCAGGTTGTCCCCAGAATGTCTCAGACTTGTCAAAATTCCTCATCCACAAACCCACACCATTGTCCTCCACTTATGAGCCATCCCTGTATGTTGGAGAAAGAATTTGGACATTGCACCTAGGTGGTGTTCACTGAGAGGGCACAGCCTTGAGCAGGTCTAAGCAGGTGCTGATAGACTGGGACTGACACACTCACTGTCATCCAGTTTCTGGTCCTCTGAAAGACCAGGTCCAGAGAGCATGAGACTAAACACAGGTGGATTTCATAGTGGGGGAGAGGCCATCCTTGGGATGTCTTGGGGGTCTTAGAGACAAGTTCTAGTCAGGCCTCTGGGTATCAGGAGACAGCCAGAATGGCATGTGCTTGGGAGAGGACGCACTGGAGAATGAGATGCCCAGGCAGGGTCTTGGTGGATGGATCCTCAGTGGGTAGGGTATGAACCAGGCTGGGACAATGGAGAGAACACCACATCCAAAATCTGCCTATGTCAGAAAGTTTCTAGGGAAGATTCTTAGATTTTAAGAACCTGAGAGGAGAACCTCAAAGAGAATGACAATGAAAAATGTCTCCTCCATAAGGTGTGCAGCTGTTTAAGATTTCGGCTTTAGGAGGCCTGGGAGGATGGCTATTGAATAGATTTACATGTGTCATTTTTATTTGAAACATCACAAAAGTCAAGGTTTGGTGTCCAAACTAGAGCTGTGACTCAGAACATGTCAAACTGTGGTTGGGAAGTAAGGCTCTAACTTGAGGCTTTGATCATTTGAAGGAATTTGAAAAGGCACCCAGCTGCTAGGTCTAGGGTTTGAAAAACTCGAATTGATGCCAATTAAACAGAACATTTCAGATTAGCGCTATTAAATCTTACACATATCCAGACAGAAGCAGGAGCAGAGCGAGGTATCTGAGGTTGTGGCATGTGGCACAGGTCCAGAAAATTCTCAGGCATCAGAAGCCCTGTGGTGGAATGACAGGGAAGAGGCAGAGGTAGCGGGGGAGCTGAAGACGCAGTGAGGAGAAAGCTCGCCGAACAGCATCTCGCATGGAGTGCCCCTGGCATCAACCCGTGTGTGCTGAAACATCTTAAAGACGTTCTTTTTCCAGCCTATGGAAGCAATGCATACGGACATCTCATGAACATATTTTAGGGGGTCAGGAGGCAGTGGTAGTCCTCATTCTTCCCCGCATCTCCATACTCCTCAAAGGCAAGCAGCTCATCACTTCCAGCTGCTTCTCTCGCAATTGGCTTATTGACTATTTCTAAATCACATACTTATTGAAGAATCTTGATTTTTCAATCTTAGGCTTTTCATGGAAAATAAGAATTTACCTTTTCCCCCTTACTCCCTCTACCCTTTCTCCCACCAAATTTGTATAATAATTTGTGCTTAAACCAATTGCATTAGTCTACTAGGGCTGCTATAACAAAGTACCACAGACTGGGGGGCTTAAACAGCTGACACTTACTGTCTCACAGTTCTGGAGGGCAGAAGTCTGAGATCCAGGTGATGGTAGAGTTGGTTCCTTCTGAGATTGTGAAGGAAAATCTATTCCTCTCCTTTCTTCTAGCCTCTGGTGGTTTGCTGGCAATTTTTGGCATTCCTTAGCTTATAGAAGCATCATCCCAATGTCTGCCTCCATCTTCACATGGCATTCTCCCTGTGTCTGCGTCTATGTCCAAATTTCCCCTTTCTAAAGGAAACCAGTCTTATTGGATTACCCACCCCCGCAATGATCTCGTCTCATCTTGATTACCTCTACAAAGACCATATCTCCAAATAAGGTCACATACTAGAGGTTAGAACTTCAAGATATAAATTTGGAGGAGACAAAATTCAACCTGCAACACCAATATGTGCTGTTTATTTTATATTTCTATAATATAAATCACAGCTTAGGGCCAGCCCTGGTGGCCTAGTGATTAAGTTTGGCACCTTCCACTTTGGTGGCCCGGGTTCAGTTCCTACACCACTTGTCTGTCAGTGGCTGTGCTGTGGTGGCGACCCACATACAAAAAGAGGAAGATTGTCAGTGGGTGTTAGCACAGGGCAAATCTTCCTCAGCAAAAAATAAATAAATAAATAAATCACAGCTTTTAGTCACATGCTACACTATGATTAAATGGCTCCCTATTCTTCCCAGAGTTAAGAATTTACCTGGCTTGATTCACCTACTTAAGTGTCTACATACCTATACATTTATCCCTAAATTCTCTGACAGAACTTACTCTCCATTCAGTCAAGCACATCAGGAAATCGTTCAGAGCCATTTTTCTTCTTGGCGACTCAGGTGTCTTTATTGCTCTCACTGGTGCTGTTGACTCCTAAGCTTCCTGCACAGCTTCTGCATTGGTCCTCCCTTCTCCAACTTTCTGGGAATTCTCTCTACCTCTTTCCCAGGTTGGATCACCTGCTTCTCGGATCCCACATCTTACTTTTTCTTTTTCACTCTCTCTTCGGTGGACCCCATCATTCACTAACAAATGAAGAAAGTGTTCAAGGCAAGCTTGTGTTTTAGAGACCAGAAAGGGCCAAAAGCTACTTTTCCACCAACATCCATTCAGTTTTTCTCTCTTTAATGATCGTAGCGGGCCTCCAGTGGGCTCAGAATAAAGACTGCTTTCCCAGCGTCCTTTGTGTGTTCTTTTGGCCACAAGAGCTATCCATGGGATGTGAGAGGAAGGAGCATGTGCTGCTCGTTTCAGCTCCTGTTCTAAAAGAGAAGCGGTGCGCCCTGCCATCTGCTTTCTTCCTCTGCCTGACTGCAGTGAGGATGTGATGGCTTGTGTTGGAGCAGCCATCTTGGACTCTCAGGTGGAAGCCATGTGCCGAGAAAGGCAGAGAGAGGAAGAATAGGAATTTGGGATTCCTGATGATTGCATAGGCTTCCATAACTGTCCAGGACTACTTACCCAGACTTTTACATGAGAAAAATAAATTTATGCTTGGGATCTTTGTTACAGCAGCTGAATCAACAACCCCATTAACAACCATGCAATTGACAACCAAGCATACCTGGATTCTGGAATTCTGAAGCCATTTCTCCATTGAAATCTAGTTTCCAGCATTACTGTTGAAGCCAGATTCTCAATTCAGACATCTTCTCCACCTGAAAGCTCTTAGAGTCTCCTGTTTGAGAGATAATAAAGTGTTTAAGAGCATGGATTCTCGAGCTAGAATGCAAAGATGTTAATCTCAGCCAAGCCATTTACTAGTCATATGATCTGGGGCAATTTTCTTCGCTCCTCTGGGCCTTGGTTTCCCCAGCTGTAAATGAAAGGTGATCATGGGGCTATTAACCTCCTTATATTGATTTTTAAATAATCTTCCTGTTATTTTTTTTTAACCCCACCATCTCACACTGTGACTCTAGTAACTGTTTCCAGGAGTTACTGATCCTTCTGGGGCTCTGTCCGAGGGTGTTTGCTCCTGCTGTCTTCTTCCTCGGCAGGCACTCAGATTGAGCTCGCTTTACTCTGCTAAGTCAGGGATTTCCATCTTTCAACATCAGCTTGGCTCCTCAGCCTTTGTTATTTCCTCTCCTTCTGTATTTGACCTTGATGTGTGTGTGTGTGTGTGTGTGTGTGTGTACAATAGTGGAGTTTGAGGAAGCAGAGATAAATGCACACATTCAGTGGACGATACATGACTGGAAATAATTTTTGTAAAATATTTTGAATTATAATTTAATTCTGTGATGAGATGAAAGAATAAATAGAGATTCTTAGGTAGGTCTCTGTAAAACCTATAAAACTGTATACAAACTTCAGTGTAAGTGAATAATTCTGGAATGTGGTCCATAGCCTATACTAATATCTCAAAGATGTCCCTGATTTGAAAAAAAAAAACAAACAGCTAGGAACCTTGGTTCTATTAAATAGAGTCAACTCAGGAAAAATATCCTACTCCTTAAATAAAGGAATTTTTTTGCACATTTTAAAAAAGTATTTTTAATAATGAATACATATATTTTGCAAATTTTATTTTAAAAAATAAATCTATAGTCATAATATTCATGCAGTTTCATATAATTTTAAGCCTCAGCCTGGGCAACACTACATAATAGTTCATGGGCCAGATCACAGGGAATTTAGGGCCATAGAGATCTACTGGAAAATAAGAAAAACAAAAATCACTTGGATATTCTATAAGAATATTGCTTCACTTTTATGTCAAATGTCTATGAATAGAAGAGGTATTTTTGAGAAAATCCTAAAATCCCATATAGGAAAATTATAGGAAATTATAATATTAAGGTAAGATATTTTTGTGAGGAATATGTACTTCAGAACATTGCATCATTTTTGTTTTTAAAATGTCTTTTACAAAGGAAAATGTCATTTTGCAGTCATAAAAATTTAAAATATTAAGTTTTCAAAAAGGTTGCCTAAGCTGTGTCCAAGCAAGGTAAAAATATTTGAGAAAATATGATAAAGAATTGCTATGCTAAATATTTAGAGGTTACAATTAAAAATTCATTCAGGAACTATTTGAGGGGTGAACACAAAGAATATAAAAGACAACAAAGCAAAAAAAACGTAATTACTAAAAAGAGCTTAAAATATTTTTCTTCACTACTGAACAAAGACATACAATCTAAGATAATTGTATGAACTACCACATGATCCAGCAATCTCACTTCTGGGTATATATCCAAAGGAACTGAAAACAAGATATGGAAGAGATACCTGCTCTCCTATGTCCATTGCAGCATTATTCACAATAGCCAAGATATGGAAACAACCAAAATGTCCGTCAATGGATAAAGAAATTGTGGTATATATACACTGGAATATTATTCAGCCATGAAAAAGAAGAAAATCCTGCCATTTGTGACAACATGGATGGACTTGTAGGCCATTATGCTAAGTGACATAAGTCATACAGAGAAAGACAAGTACTGCATGGTATCACTTATATGTGGAATCTAAAAGAAGTCAAACTCACAGAGACAGAGAGTAGAAAAGTGGTTGCTGGGGCTGGGGGTGGGGGAATTAGGGAGAGGTTGGTAAAAATGTACATACTTTCAGCTAAAAGGTGAATAAAGTCTGAGGATCTAAAGTAAAACATGATGACTATAATTGATAACACTGTATTGGATAATTGAAATTTGCTAAGAGAGTAGAATTTAAGGGTTCTCACACACACACAAAAGGTGAATATGTGAGATGATGGATGTGTTAATTAACTCGATGGTGGGAATCCTTTCACAATGTATATGTATATCAAATCACTATGATATACACTTTAAATATCTTACAATTTTATATGTCAATTACACCTCAATAAAGCTGAAATTTAAAAAGATAATAAAATAAAAATTAAATAGTATCTAAATAGATTAATACTAATAATGCAAGATACACACATTTTGGTAGGGGGAAACGATACTCACTTTCTGTAAAATTGCTTGGAAATATGTGTCAAGAACCTCTAAAATTTTTTTCCTTTGAACCAGTAATTTCAATTTCTGAAGACATAATATATAAGATTACAGTTGAGAAAATATCTCAATCTCTTGATAAGGATGGTCTTAGCAATGTTGCATTAAAGTTAAATATTATAAATAACCTATTCAGCTTCAACAATAGAACATAGTAAAAAATAAAATATGTGAAAATTCAAATAATGTTTGTAAATACTTAGAATATAGAAGCGATACCGCTATGTTAAATGGCAAAAAGAAGGTACAAAATTTGATATGCATCAACTTTTTAAAAAAGTTCTTAGAAATTATTGGTTAGAAAAATACCAAAATGTTAGTAGTAAGTGCTTCTGGGTAATGAGATTATGTACTTTTAATGTTACTCTTACATTGTCTGTATATTCGAAACTTTTCAAAGTAAACATGTTTCACTTTTATCAGGAAAAAAGGAAACAAAAATTAGATGTCAGAGTGTTGCATAATAGCATATTTAAGGTTTTACAACTCCCGTACGTTCTCGAAACTCATGGTGCCACATGCTTTATTTGGTGGCTGTCAAATACACACTGTGACATTTGCGCTCTCCATAATCACCTTTGATCGGTGCTGGACACAGAGGCCTTGGTCCACTGCTTCAGGAGGGGGAATAACTCTGGCGAAACTGTCATCTTGTCAAATCCTTACAGCACTATATTTTTCAATATCAAAACGGTTTCCCAAAAGGGAAACATGAAAATGAAAATTGCCTTTTAAAAACTTCTTGTGAGTGTGAAAAATCAAACTGGAATGCAAGTCCCGGGGAAGGGGAAGGCAGTTTCTATAGAAGAAACTGGGTTTCTATAAGCGCTGCCCTGCAGGCATCAGGATAATGAGATTTCACTGACTTGCTAGACAGCGGGAGGTTTTGCAATTGTGTTGATCAAGTAGCAGCTTCGGCACACTTCCAGCATTCTCTTCTTTTAGAAGACCTGTCATGATTTCTTCTTAGTGTAGCTCACTTTTGGTTTGTGCTTTTTGGTTTGTTGGTGCTTGTTTTCAACATCATGCGTGTTTACGTGACTGCTCCATTTTCCCCGAATATTTTCACTCTAAAATGAGGGTCACCAAGAGCCTAGTCGGCCCCTGGGTATTGATTTGCCATTGCCTGCATGTATTTAAGCAAAGAGATACACTGGACACCCACATTTGGAAGTATCTGGCTACATATTCGTAGAAAGAGATGGAAAGACAAGTTTCCAGAGTGGGCCTTTAAGAATCCAGCGGGAAATGGCTCTTTCAAATATATTACAATATAGATATTTGGTTACACACATGATGATGGAAGAAGTAAGTAATCAAACAGGATGGTGAGGCCCCAGTGCCTGGTAACAGAGGGTAATTGCTACCATTCCAAGTTTTGGAAAACAAACATGTAAATAAATAGATACACCTTGTTTGTGGATCAGAAACCTCAGTATTGTAAAGATGTCAATTCTCCCCAAATTGATTATAGATTCAAGGCAATCATAATCATAATCGCCAGAGGATTTTCTTTGAAAACCGACGAGTTAACTCTAAAGTTTATATGGAAATATATACACCTTAGAATAGCCAAAATAATCTTGAAAAGGAAGAAAATTGGAAGATTTAGAATTGCTGACTTCAAGAGTTACTGAAACGCAATAGTAATCCAGAGAGCGTGGTGTCAGCATAAGGAGAAAAAGATCAATGTAATGAATAAAAAGTCCAAAAATAGACTTTTCACCTATGTGATCAATTGATTTCTCATAAAGGTGTCAAAGCAACTGAGTGAGAAAATTAATGTCTTTTGAACAAATGTGCTAGAATAACTGGATATCCACATGGGGAAAAGAAAGAAGCAAAGTCAAATACCTTGTAGGATTCAAACAGGATCAGAATTTACGAGGGAAGAGGGACACTGCTGAAGCTCTCCCACAGGGCATGAGGGCGGAAGGCAGAATGTGGAGGGCTGAGGGATGGTGGTGACCTGGGGAGATGAAGACAGACGACTGTCAGGATGTGAAGCAGAGGAGCAAAGACTAGGGATAGGAAAGTAGACGGACTCAGAAGACTGGGTTGAAGGAGGAGATCTCTCTTGTCACGTGGCGTTGGAATGTGTGTAAGATGACAGGAGGACTTGGAGGCAGGAGGAAGATTGCTGGTAACTGCAAGGGAGCCCAGGCAGAAAGGAGGGGATGGTGTTTAGGGCAGGGCTGGAAGGCTTGCAAATGGCTAAGGCCACGCCTGTCTCAGAGTTAGCAGAGAAAAATGAGAGCAGGCAGGAAAAAAGCTTAGACAGTTTTGCAAGAGAAAGAGACAATGCTTGCTGGTTAGCCTTATTTCCCTCTGAGTGGCAGGTGGGGATGAGGGTAAGAGTGAAGCAGGTAACCATCAGGATGAGTTCCAAGAGTGGGCAGAGCCCCGGGGTGATGGAAACTGTGGATTTGTCCTTGGCATCTCTGGATGTCCACTTGTCCAGCGCCATTTGTTGAAAAGACTATCCTTCCTGCATTGAATTGCTTTTGCACATTCGTTAAAACTCAAGTGGGCATAGAGTCAGGTCTCCTCCTCTGTGGGTTCCGCATCCGAGCATTCAACCAATCACAGATCAAAAGGCGTATGATGGCTGCATCTGTGCTGAACATGTACAGACTTTTTGTCTTACTATTCATTAAACAATACAGTATAACAACTATTACATAGCATTTACATTGTATTAGGTATTATAAGTCATCTAGAGATGATTTAAAGTATATGGGAGCATGTGCATAGGTTATATACAAATACTATGACATTTTATATAAGGGATTGAGCATCCCAGGATTTTGGTATCCGCAGGAGTTCCTTCCACGAATACCATGCTGTCTTGTTTACTGTAGCTACACAGGAAGCCTTAGTGTCAGCTAAAATAATGCTTCCCACTTTATTTTGCTTTTCCAAAATTATTCTAGCTATTCTAGGGCCTTGCCTTTCTGTATAAAATTGAAAATACTTTTGTCTATATTTATTTAAAAGCTTGTCTATATTTATTTAAAAAACACATGAAGCAATTAGAGACTTACCACAGAGGAA
This sequence comes from Ceratotherium simum simum, assembly GCF_057802395.1. Taxonomy (NCBI): domain Eukaryota; kingdom Metazoa; phylum Chordata; class Mammalia; order Perissodactyla; family Rhinocerotidae; genus Ceratotherium; species Ceratotherium simum. The sequence continues at coordinate 6,127,589 of NC_141917.1, forward strand.
CAGAGAAGAAGCATTTTACTTTTGCATTAAATCTATGGATCAATTTGGGAGGAACTGAAATCTTTACTATCTTGGATCTTGCAATCCACAACACAATATGTCGCTCCACTTATTTAGGCCTTCTTTGATTTCTTTCTCAGCGTTTTGTAATTTTCAGCATACAGATCCTGTATGTGTTTAAGTGTATATGTTACTAGTTACTTTTTAATGAAACAAAATTAGCAACTTGTTGGAAACTGTTAGACAAAGTCATCAAACCTCTATCAATTTTAAAATTATTAAATCAAAACTGTAACAGAATATCAAAGCATCAATTCTCTGGCCTGAATGTCCACAATGATTAGTACTTGTTCTAGATACCAGGGCTTGGGCATTAAAATAAGATAATTTTGAGCTATGGGTTCTGTATCTGTGCATCTATCTATCTATCTATCTATCTATCTATCTATCTATCTATCTATCTATTTATCTATCTATCTAATCTATCTACCTACCTACCTATCTACCTATCATCTATCTACATATCTATCTCCAACCATCTATGTATCCATATTCCTATCTATCCATCTATTGATCCATCTATCCATCCATTTGTCTATCACCTATGTCTCTATCTTTAGCTTTAATCTTTAAGGCACTTTAATCAGCGGCTCTGGATAGAGGCTGGTGTAATTTACACTTTATTTACTTGTATTCTCTAACTGTTATTATCTTGCTTCCTTCCCCTCCCCCACTTTATGCCTCATCTGAATTATTAGTATGCACGCTGTTCAAAAACACGCACTTAATTGGAAGCTAAAGGTCATTCACCTCCACATTTTGACAGCAAGGACCTTAGCTAAGTCAACGTTTATGCTCTTTGAGTTCACAGGAACACCTGACCCGTGATAGAACATTTATATCATGATCAAGGTTATGAACATGGTGGGAATGACATTTTAAATTCAAATATTTAGACATTCAAGAGCCATCAGTCAATCAGTGACCCACTAAGATGAGACACTATATTTTAAGCAAAATAAGCTTAATTAGAAATAATAGAAACAGGCTTCTTTGTGTCACATAGTCTATTCCTGATGGTTGTGGTTTCTTAAGTCCTGACAGAGATTTTATGAAATGAAAGACATGATTCCATCACTGAAGATCTACAACACATGAAGCAATTGGAGACTTACTGCTGAGGAACAGGAAGAGGAAAACAATATTCATTACTACCCAATGGGATTGAGAGGATCAAAAAGCACAATATGGAAACCTGAAAACATTTTATTGTTGAGTAAATTCTCTATCACCCAGGACAAAAAAATATCTTATTCATATTATTCCAATGCTGTCTTTTATAGTTTATGATCATGGAATATTCTAGAAGATTTTTGTTGTTGGTGCAGTCGAGTCGATTCCAACAGTACAGCAGAGACCTGCCCCGTTTTTTTTGTGACATCCTTTCAACTTCCAGGGCTACAACAGACAATGCTCCACTGCTATTCATAGGGATTTCATGACCAATTTCTTCAGAAGTGGGTGGCCAGGTCCTTCTTCCTAGTCTATCTTAGTCTGGAAGCTCCACTGGCCGCCTGTCCACCAAGCGGACCCACGAGTGAGTGACCCTACTGGTATTTGAAATCCTGGTGGCATAGCTTTCTGCATCACAGCAACACTCAGCCACCACAGTATGACAACATACAGATGAGCACTTTGGTTCCCTGACTGGGAAACGAACCCGTCGTTCATGGCGGTGGCAGTGAGAGCGCCGAATCTTAACCACTAGACCACAAGATCTCAGAAGGTATGTTTCTATAACCATTGTTGTGGCCAATACTGGATAGGGTATGATTTTTAAGGTTTAAATTAATTTAAATTTAAAATAAATTGTTTAACTTTCTATTGTCACAGCCACCTCTCCTCAACTTCCTGATAATTTGGGAAATGGACTGAATTCTGAAAAAATGTAGATGCTCAAAATACAGTGTGTGTGTGTTGCCAGGTTCAAAGCTAGATTACATTAAACTGAGAGATATATAGAGCATCATTTTCCCCGAGAATTCAGACATATTTAGATGCCTTCTAACTTGAAAACGTTATTTTATAGCATATTATAAACTAGTAACTCTTTATTATTCAGACATTGCACACACATTCTTCTAGAATTCTTAACTACAAACTTATGACCAAGTATCAAATAAGCACTTCAAATATAAGATGAATCTTTTCAGGTCAACAAACTTACCCTGGAGCTGTACCCAGTCCACAGCACAGGGTTTGGAATGGAGTCATGAAAGACACATAGGTGGGATGGACCATTTCTGTGTACTGGAATTGTGATTCCCAGCAGGGTCTTATGAATTTTGTTTTCTGAACCCCCAGCATAGAACTACAACCGACGGAAGGTATTAAATTCGTATGTGTAGAGCAGAGCCAGCCTGGATTGGTAGAAACAAGCAGTCACTGGACTCAGGCAGACACACACAAATGTCTGCACAAACACAGCAGATGTCGCTAAGTGGCAAAAGGCCAGTACAAGACGGTAGAGTGTTCATGGGAGGTAGGACAGCGCATGGTTGATGAGGGTCAGGAAGAGTTTGATAAAGGAAGTGGCATTTTTACCTGAATTTGATTGTGTAATGACAGATGAAACAATAGGCCCTGGCAGTACTGGATGGAAGGAACAGGGAAAAGAAAGCTTCAATAATGACTCCAGCTGAGACAAAGTCATCAGAGGGCCAGGAGCCAGAGGAACCAAGCCATGAAGAGGGACATAATGAAAGGAAACTAGATTCAGCAACTTTGAGGTGTCATCTCCAAAAGAGAGTTGAGGGTCAAAATTTATTTGGTAGCAAAAGTTTTCTATTTTTACATCAACATATGTTTCTTGAGCACCCACTACAGGTCAATCACTGGAAATAGAATGGAGAAAGGGAGCATGCTGTTCTGCCTTGTTGGACCATGCAGTCTAGTGGATGAGGTAGACGGTGGTAACTGTGCAGGGTGTGATTAAGCAACAGAGCTGGAAGCCATGAAGGTAACAATATGGGGCACCGCTTTGAGGCACATGAAGCTGCTCAATGCCTAGAAGCTGGGAGTGGTGTGACCCAGTTTACATGTTTAAACGTTCACTCCAAATGGATCGGGGCAGGGCAAGAATGGAAGGGGGCACCCAGGATGCTCATAGCAATGCAGGCAAGATGGGAGAGAGTGGTGGAGAGGAGGCAAGCTGGTACCAAATGGAAGGCATATTTTGAAGAAAACTGGCAGATCTCAGTAATGCACATGAGAGGGTAGAGGCAGTTTTGGGTGTGGGGCCTGAGCAGATGGGGATGCCATTTGCTGAGCAGGAGAAGTCTGGAAAAGGAGCAATTTGGGAAAGAAGAAGAGAATCCCAGTAATACTGGAAATCATCAGCATTATCAGTTAATGACCTGCTAGTCAGGACTGCTCTAAGCACTCAACAAGTGTTATCTTCCTACAATCTCACTGCCACATCCATTTCACAAGAGAGAAAACTGAGGCCTAAGGAGGATGAGCAATTTGCCTAAAATCACACAGCCAATGAGCAGCAGATCCAGGTGTCACCCCAGGGTGTCTCAGTTTGTCTTAGGAAATGATAACTTTGTGGTGTATGTGGGACACAGAAGTGGAGAGGTCAACTCGACACTTAGATACGATAAAACTCCATGAACGGTCTCCATTGAAATGTGCATGTATGTGAGCATGCACACACATACACAAACACACACTCCTGTGTGTAGAATCTCAGTGAGGTCATAAGCCCACCGGAAATCTGCTCATGGACTTTCTATGGGCCCGTGTACTCAGAGAAGGACTCTCAATCTTTTCCCCCATCAATATATAGATGGAGATGTTAGGGAGGGCTACAAAATATTACACGGTATTATTACATATAATATTATTTAGACAATCTGGAATTTGTATTTGGTAACATCAGTATCACTTGTACTACATTTGGAAATATATTCAAGACAAGACTATATTTTATAGAGGCTCAATTTAAAAACCCAGAGTTATTCACCTCTCAAATTGCTGAAGAAACGTGAAAACTTGTCCAATGTTGGAAAATAATAGAATACATCAAATATGACACATAAGGAAGTCTATTATTTTATATAAAAATAGGTGTGATTCAGTCATTTTGTCATGGAATTCTTGTTATAAATTCTTCAACTACAAAATCTTTTCTAACATACTCCGGATTAAACATCTATGACTCTTACTTGATTTTATTCTTGTCAAGCAAGGTTATATAAGTGAAACCAGTCTCTGTTCATTTTTTCTTTCCTCTACAAGTGATAACCCAATTCATTCTGGTCAGAGTGAAAAACAGAACAAAACATAAAGCAAACAAAAACCAAAGTCAAGTACTGGAAAAGTTGAGAGCCGGATGGACTGGTTCTGGGCCTCACAACATTGGAGCCCAGTCTCACTCTCTAGGCCTTAGCTCCAGGTTTCCAGGTCCCTCATGTGGGCTCCAGAAGCTCCAAGTTTATGACCTTGTCATTCTTTCTGCCTGCAACCTCAGCATAAAAATAGAGTCTGTTTTCTGAAAGTTCCACAAAAGTCTAGAAGGACTCTCTTTTTCTGAAGCTGTTGAGCTTCCCTCATTTGGCACAACTAGCTAGGGGACTGTGCTGCTTGGATTGACTAACTAAGTTGCACATTCACTCCTCCAGTCTGCTCCAGATCTGGGAGTAAAGTTGGCTCCACCCTGACCCCATGGAATAAGCTTGAAGATGTGTGGCAGACACAAACAGTGGGAGCTTCCACATTCTAGAGCTTGCCTGAGTCGCAGTTGCTATAGCTGGTGCTTCCCATCAATAAGCATTTATTGAAGGTTTACCAGCCCTGCCCTCTGCCCTACACAGGTTTCCAGTCTGCCAGATGCAACAGATGGGAGCAGATTATCAAACAGGGTGGTAAGTACCGCACTGGGGGGTGCACACTTGGAGATGTGTCCAAGGGCACCTTCCAGGTGAGGAGCAGTCTGAGTGGAGACAGGATGAGCAGAAGATGCTCTACTCTTCACTGACCCTCTGTCAAGCTACCCTGCTCTCAGCAGTCTTGGCAACTGTGCTCTGTTTGCTGCCACATGTGAGGTGACCTTGTAGACTATTAAAGTTTTAATGCATCATGAGCGTATATATATGATATATTTACACAAACATAACATTTTATATTATAAAACTTAGGAGTGTTCAAATGAATTCAAACTGAAGTTCCATTTTAAGGTGGATTTAAGATACTCTGACAATTGTTTTAAAAGCTACAAGTGGGGCCAGCCTGGTGTCGTAGTGGTTAAGTTCACGTGCTCTGCTTCAGTGGCCCGGGGTCTGCAGGTTCAGATCCCAAGCACAAACCTACACACTGCTTATCAAGCCATGCTGTGGCAGGCGTCCCACATGTAAAATAGAGGAAGATGGGCACAGATGTTAGCCCAGGGCCAATCTTCCTCAGCAAAAAGAGGAGGATTGGCAATGGATGTTAGCGCAGGGCTAATCTTCCTCACCAAAAAAGAAAAAAAGCTACAAGCATTCATGACTGATGTTTCTACTGGGCTAAGACACAAATACTGACTTAGGTCCCTAGCCTGCTTCAACTATAAATTTCCTTGTTGTGTGGATTAATTGCTACTAAGAATCAAATGCTCAAAAAAAAAAAACATCTTATGAGTCAGTATTCTGGAGAATATATTCTATACAGCCATAAGAGAAGAGAGTAGAGGATGTCAGGAAAGACTGAGCAAAGAGAATGTGGATACTTGCTGCCTCCTTGAAGTAGGATCTTATAGCTCAGTGGCATTGAAATTTGCTGTACTATAAAGTTTTGCCCTATTTCTAATAAGCAGCCATTTGGATACAGCAATAATTTAATTCAGCAGAAGTAAATGCCATCGTTTGAGTAATTTCTGCTAAACTCACATTGTCATCTTTACTCTCACAGAAGAAGAAAAAAATCAATACCCAATAAACTTAATTATGACAGAGTGGAGGAGAAGGAACACTATTTGAAATATTGGGAATAAAATAAATCTAACGCAACTTAGGGTTTGCAGATTTACTTTGGGGGCTCTGCATCGATGCCCTTGTACTCTGAAGTAAGAGTGGAATTGGGCTGTTTATTAGGTATTCTGGATATTGGGTTTCCATGAGGAATAATGGCCTCTACAATGTAATATGCTGGGAATGGATTTCACATCAGCAGAAATCAGTAAACCACAGCACGGTCAACGGGCCACAGGGGAGCGCTGAGACGTTGCGTTATGGGATTCCTCTAGGGTCTTGCTCTGGAGCACCCCACTGGCAGTGTGGGCTCTCTGATCTTGTACTGCAGAGTCTGGTGAGATCCCATTTCCTCCTCCTGAGCAGACAAGTGGGGGACATTCCCAGCTCTCCTGGCAGCTGAGCTAGAGCCATGTGTGATGTGCTTCTGGCCAACAGAATCTGGGTGGAACTGACAGAAGCCAATTTTATGTGTGACCACTGCCCTATGCCCCAGCAATACTCTTCTCTCTCACTGTTTGCATGGCTGAAAGTCAAAAAATTGATGATTACAAAGGAGCAGGAGAAGCCGGATGGCTGAATTACGGGTAGAGGAGGCTGCTGGATCTTCGCCAACCAGAGTGGGAGCAAAACTGTGTTACACTACGGAGATTTCTGATTTTGTTAGGGCAGCATTGCCCTGTCACAACCAATGTAACTGTGGTTTGATACTGCAAATTTATCACAGATAACTGATATTATGCTGTAATATTCAGTGTAGTGGGATGTGACTCTGTTATATTTCACTGTGGTATTAGGTCTTAGTCCCACACCGTGTTATCATATTGCAATGTTATATTATGGCATATACCACACACAAAGCGTTGGTTACATTGTGATCTTACAATAAGATATTGCAGTGCAATCTTAAATAGCTCTGCTTTGCTTCTCTGGTATACGATTCTAAAAATATTGGAAGAAATTCTTCTAACTTTTACCACCAGAAACTGTTGAAAGAAAGAAATCTATAATACTACTGGCAGGCTCATCAATAACATTCATTCAACAAACATTTACTGACTCTTAATCATATGTATATGAAGATCCCAGGTACAAGTAAGCTAACAGGCATATTTCCTGCCCTATAGGAACCCATATACCCAGTGGGGATGACAGCCACACAAAATTATTATTATAATGAAATGAAATGGCAATGACAAGTGTAATTGATTTAGCAGAATGCAGAGAAGTAGCATTGTAGCCAGCAGGGGTGGGAGTAGGGAGAGCATGAGAGAGTCTCTTAAAGGACATATCACCTGAACTGAGAGTTTTAAAGGATGAGTAAGAGTTAAGCCGGCACATGAGGAGGGTTTCAGGAAGAGGGGATCTAAGTGGACACATTGAGTTGACACCAGCATGGACTGTGTGGGGAACCATATGCTATTTGATGTTGCCGGCTTGTAAAGTTCCTTTGAGCGAAAAGAGATGTGGCTGGGAAGGTAACCAAGCGCCAGATCAGTGAGAGAGTGGATTAGGATCTTGATTATTTTTATCTTATAAGCAAAATGCAGGTATTGGAGGAAGGGTTTTATAGGTTTTACAGCAACAGTAAGATACTGCATTTTTTTTGGGGGGGGTGGTGGTGAGGAAGATTGGCCCTGAGCTAACATCCATTGCCAATCTTCCTTTTTGCTTGATCAAGATCGTCCATGAGCTAACATCTGTGCTCATCGCCCTCTGCTTTGTTTGTGGGACACCACCACAGCATGGCTTGATGAGCGGTGGGTAAGTCCATGCCCGAGATCTGAACCCACAAACCTCGGGCCGCCGAAGTAGAGCATGTGAACTGAACCACTAAGCCATGGGGCCGGCCCCTAAGATGCTGCATTCTTAATAGACTGCTCTGCTGGTGCTGAAGGCGAGTGAGGAGAACAAGCCCAGAGGCAAGGAGGGTGACCATCTGGGGCGATGGAGCTGGAGAGCAGGCAGGTTTGAAAACCCCAGAGGAGGGAAAATCCACAGGAATTGCAGCTTGAAGGGTGTGGGAAAGCTTGAGCCTCTCAGGGTTCTTGATATGGAACATTAATTGTTTTCTGCTTATAAAAGGAATACTAACTCGTTGCACAGAATTTGGAAAATAATAAAGATATGAAGGAGAAAATTAAAATCATCCATAGGAATATTATCAGCACAGTTCTCTGGTATTATTCTGTAGTACTTGCTTCAAGCATGCATAGCACAGGAGGCACTCCTGGGTGGTTTGCAATAATCTGTGTTAGAACCCTAAACCAACAGTTACTGTCTGTTACTAAGAGCAAGCTTTCTCAGTACATCACCCATGAGCCTTAATAACCTCCCAGCAGCTGGTAGGTAATATCCTGAGTGCTTTTAGGAGGATCTGCTCTTTGGCAAATGATCTTTAATAACAGGCCAGGTCGTGGGATATTCTACAAAGTATTTTACTTTATTGAAGTACAAGATTCAGACTCCTTGGCTGTGCAACTCTTACCAGCCTGAAAATTATTGCTGACTGCTAATTATTCCTTTTATTATATCGAAGACACAAGAAATTGTTGAAGTGACTTATTGTTCATAATTAGAAGCTATGATTAAAACTGCTCTAACATTACCCTGGGGCTCTCTCTTCAACATGGAATTATTTCTATAAAAGTGTCGGTGGGTGGTTATGTTGGCCTCCTCTCTGGAAACTACTTCTCCATTTACAGAACTGCTCAGATTTAACGGGAAGATTCCCTGAAGACCCAGCTTGGTTAATTAAATGAAACGAAATCATCTTTACACTACAATTGTGGGGCATTCACTCAGAAAATATTCAAAGGAGACAAGAATGAGAAATTTGATTGCAAAATTCCAAAATTAAGTCCAAAATTAAAAGGATTTTTTATGTTTTGTAATTCTCTTAATATAAATCTTGGGAATTTTTCTAAATTTTTACTTATCATACACACAAATGAGCTAATGGTATTATAAAGAGTGGCTCTCTATATATTACAAAAATTTGTATTTTTATTTAAAAAATGAGCACGGACCAATGCTATAACCTTTTCAGTACTTCAATGGTTTCCCCAAAACAGTATAAGAAAAATTGGGTCTCCCAAAGTAATGCAGTCTTATTATATCCCTCTAATGGTTCTCATGAAAGAATGAAAGGAAATGGAGAGAGACCATAAGCTGAGAGAAAAATCTATTTAGACTAATATTGTGTTTGATCTGTTTCTTTATTCCTATGATATTCGATATTTTCATTTGTCAGGGTTACGAAAACCAATAATCAATCAAAAGAGGGAAAATATAAGGTCCTTATCTTCTGGGCATATCTAGGTCATTTTTTTTTCCTTATCACCAATTAACAGTCAGAGGCGAAAGACAATGGGCATGGCAGCAGAATCTGGAATGAGTCTCCTAGTGGGTTGGTGTTACTATCAGTGGGATAAATGGAGGGAATGACATGGAAAGAGATGGATTGTTGTCAGAAGGAGAATGATTGAACTTGAGATTGTGATGGTTTTGCTCTCAAAGACCTTAGCCTTCTATGTGGCTTCTTAGCAACTGATAAACCATCTCTCTCCATAACTGGGCAGTTTATTCTTCAGTTTGCTTATGTCTCATCAAATTTTCAAAGCCATGAAAAATTATTTGTAGCAGAGAGAACAAGAAAAAAAATTCACCAAAGTTGCTTTTAACCTGTTGAATCCACCACCAAGAGAAAATATTTGTATGGATGCTTATATTTTCTTAACTCCCTTTCTACAGCTCTGCAGACCTGAAAATATTTCTTCACTGCTGTTTCATCCATGGCTAGAGACTTAGCCACAGAGGTGGCAACCTCCTGAGAGAGACCCAGGGGCTGTGCAGGCTCTGTGCAGGTTTGTGGGGCATGGTACATGCCCACCCTCTCTCCTCTCTGCCACTTGGCTGCAGCCATCTGAGGGCAGGTGCCAAATGGAAAGAATGAACTTTTGTGCATGTTGTTTTAAACTAAGGACTCTACCAGAGTCGTTGATATAGTTACTTTAAATGACAGGGGAGAAGAAAACATAACTGTCTAAGACCCATAGGTCTAACAAAAAAAAGTGGACGCTTTATCCACCTTTCACAGTTAAAGACATCAATTTGAATACTGTTATCCATGATGACCAATTCTGAAAAGAATCTTTAAGAGGTTAAACGCTGTAATTCTACAAGAGATGCATTAAAATTTTGAAATCCAGATATCCAAAATGGGCTTTTACAACCTTTTGAAGTAACTATATGCAGAACAGGATTTCTGTGCTTATTAAATACAAAAAAGGATTGTGTTCTTGTAATTTTTTTCTGACTTCACCTTTTAAAATAAAGTCTCCTGAAATGGTTTTACTGCTTAGAATTTGGTCACCTTCTGTACCTGCATCAACAGACCTGCCCTTGCCGGTCCAGAGTTCCTCTCACCAAAAGGAGAGGGAGTAAATTTTCAAGACTGTGGACAGACTTCCAGCGTGAGTTAGAGCTAAACCACAAGGTATGACCTAGGAAACATAGTATTTTCAAGAATAATAACAAAAATGTTAAAGACAGGACTATGAAGCCAGTGCTATTCTTCCCCTAAAAATATAAACTGTTTGATCAAGAAAGGTTCCTTTTGAATCTGCCGTGTTATTGAGCACAGACTTTTAGGTAATTGAGTTTTGTTTCACTGACTCTATGAAACAGGTATGACTTCACTAGGAGACGTCCACTCAGCTCCAGTTTTCATAGAATAAATAGCAAAGATTAAAGAGGCTGTGCAGATCCAAGGACATGGGTAAATGATCATAACCCATCTTCCAGGAAGGTTAACTCTCAGCATGATAAAAAGCTTTGTGAAACATATTAAAATAATGTCTAGTTTCTCTCTGTATTTGGGGTAGAATAACAGGAAAATGGAGATGAAAGCATAGTTTGTGGTAGATGATTTAATTTTATCAGATGACAGGAAATGAGACACTAGGACTATTTGGCAACTGGTTCTACTCTTCCATCAAGGAGCATAACAGAACAGAGGAAACACGAACAAGAGGCAAGAAGTTCTGATGCGGGAGAAAATGGAAGAAGACCCCTCAATTCTCTACAGGAGTGCAAGATGCAGATGCGGACTCAGAAACAACAACCCTTCAGAGGTCACAGGAAACTGAAAGGGTCCTAGAGTGCTAGACAGGGGTAAATATCATTCCATTTTTTTGATGGAAAAAAAACCCCAGATTCCTGCCAACTAGAAACCAGAAACTTAAAATTTCCCACAATAAATTCTAGAAGGTTTCACTAAAAATACATACTAAATGATTACCAAAAATCAGCATGGCACTTAAAAAGAGCTCACAACAAAGAAATCTCATGTTTTCTTTAAGAAGTTATCCTACTGACATACATAAAGTAAATACTATAGGCAACACTTATCTGGATTTTTTTAAAGCTTCTCATAGTGTGGACAAAATCGAGAAGTATATGCAGGTTCAAAGCTCATGAAGACTAGACAAAATCAAGAAGAGACTGTTGATTAACATGAGCAAATATAAGGACGTGCGTTTGGGTTCTGTGCTTCTCATCCCCACTCTCCTCCCACGCCCCCACCTCCATCAAAAAAATTAGTCGCAAAACTAAGATGGACATTTCCTTCCTCATCTTGTCTCATACTACACAGTCACCAGTGGCCAGATATGGTGATTGGGCACTTGAAATGTAGCTGGTCCAAATTGAGATGTGCTCTATGTAAAATTCATGCCAGATTTCAAAGACTTGGTGTGAATGAAAGAATTAATATCATCTTAATTTTTTTATTTTGATTACATGTTGAAATGATAATATTTTAGATATATCAGGTTAAATAAAATATATTATTAGTATTAATTTTACTTGATTCCTTTTAATTTCTTAATGTAGTTACTAGAAAATTTAAAATTACACCTGTGACTCATGTTTTCTTCCTAATGGACTCAACCGGTTAGAGTTTCTGAGACTCATAGGGAAGAGAGTGGCTTCTACCCACACAGCAGTGGCCTCCTCATTGCATTAAAAATGTCAGATTATCTACTGTTATAAATTGTATTTTAATCTGAAAATTTGTTCTTCTCAACAATTTTTTTGTTGCTTTTATACAATTCCAGGTTGAAAAAAATCCTTGGATAAATATTTTTTAAAGTTTTTGTGAGATATATATATATGACATACATATAATACTGTAATTTTAAGGGTAAAGTAATAGATTTCCAGCAGACTGTGGGATCTGCTTGTGCATCTTTCAGTTCTATACTCCCAAAGGTAACCACTATTCTGACTTCTATAAATATCAATTCATCTTGATTTTTTGTTTGTTTTTCATTGATTGTGTTTGTTTTGTTTTGATTTCATATAAATGGAATCATAGAGTATGTAATTTTGTACATCTGGTCTCTTTCATTCAACTAGTATATTTGAGAACTTTCCACATTTTTGCATGTATCAATAGTTTATTTTTATTGTTGCATAATATTCCATCATGTATTAATTTTTATCCCCTCACCTATTGGTGAGTATCTGAATTTTTTCCACTTATTGCCTGGTAGAGCTGCTATGAACAATTTAGTAAATTTCTTTAGACTATATTTACATTCATTTACATATACTTAAGAATAGTATTCCTGGGTCAGTTAATTTTAATATTATTTTTAATGGAAACTGCCAGACAGGGTCTTCCAAAAAGCTTGTGCATCTCTCACTTCCAATGGCACTGGTGAGCTCTCACAGACACGGTATCCTTCCCAACACTTGCCTTTGTGATCAGGGCCTTCTGGTGGCTGTGGGGTCGTGACCTCTGTGACTTCATTCTGCATTTCCCTAATGAGTATTAAAGCCAGACACCTTTTCTTTTTATTTATCCGTTTGTTTATTTAGGTCTCCTTTAATTTTCCCAGTAATATTCTACAGTTTTTAGTAAAGAGATCTTGTACATTCTTGTTAAATTATTTCCCAAGGTTTTGAATTTTTTGATACTATTAAAATGTTATTTAAAATTTAAAATTTTTATTAGTGTTTCAATTGTTTATTGCTGAACTTCAAAATATACTATTTTTGTATATTAACCTTGTATCTTATGACCTTGTTACATTTACTTACTAGTTCTAGTTTTATTTTTAGATTATTTTGGATTTCTATATGCACAGTCAAATCATCTGAAAATAAAAGGAGTTTCACTTCTTTCTTTCTAATATTTTAAATGTTATTCATTTTCTTCATATTTTATTGTACTGGCTAAGACTTCCCGTTCAATGTTGAAGAAACTCAATGGTAATGAACACCCTCATCTTTTCCACAACCTAAGGGGAAATTATTGAGTATTGCATCATTAACTGTGACATTAGCTCTAGATTTATTGAACATAACCTTTACCAGATTGAGGAATTTTCTTTCTTATTCCTATTTTTTCTGAAAGCTTTTATTATGATTGGATATTAAATTATATCAACTTCCTTTTCTATCAACATTCATATTCATTGAGATGAATATATGGATATTCTCTCTTATCTGACCATGGGATAAATTACATTGATTGAGTTTCAAATGTGAAGTCAACCTTCTGTTCATGGAATAAACCCTGCTTGACTATTAAGTATTATCCTTTTAATTTATGCCTATATTTGATTTGTTAATATTTTATTTAGGATTCTTGCATCTATTCCAGGATATTGATCCGTAACTTTCTTTACTTGTAATGTCTTTGTCGGATTTTGGTATGAAAGTTAATCTTGCATTATGAAGGAAGCTGGGAAATGGTTCATATTTTTCTATTATCTGAAAAATTTTATTTAAAATTGATATGATTTGTTCCTTAAATATTTGTTAGAATACATAATGAAGCCATCTGTACCTACAGCTTTCTTTCTAAGCATTTTTTAATTATAGAAACAATGTAGATATAGGAATATACAGATTTTTTATTTCCTCTTATGATAGTTTTGAAAAAGACTATGAACAAACTGGACTAATTAATTTCTATAGAACAACAACAACAGCAGAGTACACATTCTTTTCAACTGAATATGAGAAATATAAAGGTAGACCATATTCTTGATTATAAAACAAGTCTCAATACATTTAAAAAGATACGTCATACAAAATATGTTCTCTGATCACAATAGAAATAAACTAGTAATTAATAACATAAGGATAAATGGAAAATTTTCCAAAATATTTGAAATCTAAAGAACACACTTCAAGATGGTTCAAAGAAGGGGCTGGCATGATAGCGTAGAGGTTAAGTTCACACACTCTACTTCGGCAGCCAAGGGTTCACCAGTTCGGATCCTAGGCACTGACCTACATACAGCCTGTCAAGCCATGCTGAGGCAGCGTCCCAAGTACAGCAACTAGAAGGATGTACAACTATGACATACAACTATCTACTGGGGCTTTGGGGAGAAAAAAGGGTGAATTGAACCCAACTTAACAGAATAATGTAGATGGAAGTGAAAAATCAGTGAAATAGGGGAAAAATCAAGAAAAATCAAAAAAGAGGGGAAAAATAAATAAATGAAACCAAAAGACAGTTCTTTGAAAAGTTCAATAAAGTTGATAAACCTCTAGCCAGACAGATGAGGAAGAAGAGAGAGAGAATTAGAGAGAGAGACAGGAGGCAAACGCAAATTACCAATATCAGGAACCAGAAAGATGACATCATAACAGATTCTACAGATGTTAAAATGACAGAGTAAACATCTTTTGCTTATAAATTAATCAACTTAGATAAAATGAACAAGTTCCTTGGAAGATAAACTGCAGAAGTTTACTTGAGAAGAAATAAATAATCTGAATAGTCCCATATCTTTGAAAAAAATGAATTTTTCCTTAAAAACCCTCCAAAACACAAAATCTCAGTCCAGAGGACTTCACTGGTGAAATATACCAAACATTTAGAAAATATGGAAAGTCTGGAGGGATCTACAGAAAAAATTACTAGAACTACTGTGTGAGTTCACCAAGGTAGCAGAATAGAAAAATGAATACACAAAATCAATAATATTTCTATATACTAGCAACAAAAATATATAAATTAAAATAAAGTTTAAAATACTATTTACAATAGTGTTGAAAATATGAAATATCTAGGTGTAAATCTGACTAAAGTCGCATAAGATTTATGCAGTGAAGATTACAAAATGTTGTTGAGAGAGTTGAAAGAAATCCTAAATAAAAGGAAAGATATACCATATGAATGGCTGGATGACTGTAGGTGTTCGTGGGATATGGGACCTGATCAGGGAAAAAGATATGATCATGGGAGGGTGGGTGGTAACACACAACAAGCTTTATTTTGTGTTTGGACAGGGTTGTATGAGGGGAAGTCTCTCCAAGCAGGAGACCAGCCACAGGCTTAAGGTGGCAGGGACCACTATCCAGAAGAGAGGGATCAGAGCCGTGACTAACTTCTCTGGGTGATGTCACCCAGCAGCCCAGCAGGTAGTCTCTGGGTGGAGAACTGTAAGGGTACTAGTTGCTTAGGGTCTTAAAAACACAAGGCTCTATCTTGTCAATGTCCAACAGATGTGAGGTGAGGTTTCATTGGCTATGCAAAACAGGCAGGCTCTAAATGGCTCGTTTGCTATTTTGGGCTATTTTCAAATAATAGGCTATGTTAAAATTTGAGCTTGGAGCTGGCGAGCTTTTGAGCTAACAGGCCTCAGGCTGCAATGAAGAAATAAACAACCTGGGGGCTTGTTCGGGCTATTTTAAAAAATAATAGTCTGTGTACAAATTTGAGTTTGGTGCTGGCTTTTGAGCTAGCAGGCCTCAGCCTACAGTGAAGAAATAAACAACCTAGGGGCTTGTTTGGGCTATTTTAAAAAATAATAGGTTGTGTACAAATTTGAGTTTGGTGCTGGAGGGTTTTTGAGCTAACAGGCCTCAGCCTGCAGTGAAGAAATAAACAACCTGGGGGCCAATACTCAGAGGTCATTTTTGCCTCATTTCTATAATAGACTCAATATGATGAAGAGGTCTATTCTCCCAAATTACTCTATAGATTCATCACAATCCCCATCAAAATTCCAGCAGGATTATTGGAGAAATTGTCAATCGGATGATAAAATTCATAAGGAAATGCAAAAGACGTAAAACAGTCACAACAAATGGGAGAAAAGAACAAAGATAGAGGACTTGAACAACCTGACTTAAAGTCTTAAGATAAAGCTAAGGTAATCAGAATGATATGGTATTTGTGTAAATATTGAGAAACAGATCCATGGAACAGAATAGGGTCCAGAAATAGAACCATATATATGCATAATATACACATAAAATACATACATAAAATATATTTTATGTATATAAAATATATACACGTTTGATCTTCAAAAAATGCACAAGAATCAACTTCTGCTTTCTGAAAGACATTCTTAAGAGAAATAAAATACAAGAATCAGACTGGAAGAAACATTTGCAAATCATATATCTGACAAATTTTATATTCGGGTAAAGAACCCTCAAAATTCAATAATAAAATAAATCATACAAATGGGCCAAATTCTTAAATAAACACTTCACCAAAGAATACATACAGATGGAAAATAAGTACACGGAGAGATGCTCAATATCATTAGTCATTAGAGAAATGCCAATTGAAATCACGACATACTGTTATAAACCTACCAGGATGGCTAACTACTAACCATTCCAGTGTAACCACGGAGGTGGACGAACCTGAACTCCCATACACTGCTGTTTGGGATGTAAGATGGTACAACCACTTTGGAAAGCAGTTTGGAAACTTTGGACAACAGTTTGTCAGTTCCTCAAAAAGTTAAACATACGCCTATCATTTAACACAGAAATTCCACTCCTAGGCATTTGTCCAAGGAAAATAAAAGCACATGCCTATGAAAGACTATCCATGAATGCTTGTAGCGGCTTTGTCTGTATAACCCCAAATTGTAAATAATCAAAATATCCATCAACGGGTGAGTAGATAAACAAATTGTGCTATATCCATATAATGGAATACCATTCATCAAATTTTAAAAATCGACTATTGATACATGTAACAATAGGGATGAATCTCACAATAATTATCCTTAGTGAAAGATGTTGACAAAAAAATTACATAGTATATCATTCAAGTCATATAAACGTTTATAAAAGACAAACCAGTTACTATGGTCTAAATGTTTGTGTCCCCCCCAAAATTCCTGTGTTGAGAACCCAAGGTGATGGTATTAGGAGGTGGGCCTTTGGGAGGTGATTAGATCATGAGAGTGGAGCCCTGATGAGTGGGATTAGTGCCCTTATAAAAGAAATCTCAGAGAGCTAGCTCACCCCTTCCACCACGTGAGGATGCAACAAGAAGTCTGGGACCCAGAAGAGGGCCCTCATGTGGCCATACTGGCACCCTGATCTCAGACCTCCGCCCTTCAGAACTGTGAGTAATGAATTTCTGTTCTATAGGCTACCTAGTCTGTGGTATTTTGTTATAACAACCCAGCTGTATTGAGACACCACTGTATTGAAAGCAGATGAGTGGTTGCCTGAGGATGGGGCTGGAAAGGAAGAACTTGGGGAGGAATTACAAAAGGGCACGAGGAAACCCAGAGCAATGGATATGTTCATTATCTTCATTGTAGTGACGGTTTCAAGGGTGTCAACATTTATCAAAAGGAACACTTTAAATGTGTGCAGTGTATTGTATGCCAATTGTCTCCTTAAAGTTGTTTTAAAAATCCTGTCTTTATTGATTTTTGTTTAGTTACACAGATACACATATAAATATGTCTGAAAGAAGAGCTTAAAATCAACTATGACTGTTTACTTATCTGTCCTTTCGTTCTACCACCATTTGCTTATATGCTTTGAAGCCATGCATAAAGTTCATGCATATTTATTATAGCTTCCAGGTGAACTGACTGTTTTGTCATTAGGGGATGTTCTTCTTTTATACTTCTCGTCTTAAAGTCTTTATTAATATAGCTTCAGTAGCTATCTAATGGTATATACTTTTCATTCCTTTAAGTTTCAGCCTGTGTTCTTAACACATAAAGTGTATCTCCTGTGAACACCATGTAGGTTGTCTACATTGTGTTTATACAGTCTAAAATGTGTCTTTTAATTGGCCTATTTATTTCATTTGCATTAAACTTAATTCCTAATACGGTTAGGTTTCAGTTTGCTATCTTTCTATTTGTTTTCTAATTGTCTCATCTCTTCTTTGTTCTTTTGATTTTTTTCTTTCCAATTAATAAAATATTTTTTTAATTCCATTTTATCTCTTCTTTTGCCTTTTAGCTATAATTTTTGTATTGTTATTTTAGTGGATACCTTACAGGTGAAAATACTCACCCTTAACTCATCACATCTTTCTTGAATTAGTGTTTTACCTCTTAATGACAATGTAAAAACTGACAGAAATATAATTCCATTCACCTCTCTTGCATTTATTGCAAGTAGTGTCATGTATTTAATTTCTACATTATATTTTAAATATCAAATATGTATTGTGATTAGTGGATTTTTAATAAATCTCTTACTCTTTTTTGGAGACACATATGTACATTTCCAGTGCTCTTCATTCCTTTCTGAGATCCTGTGCATCTGTATCATGTGCTTCTTTTAGCTCGTGGGATCTTCTTTATTATTTCTTAGAGTGTCAGCCTACTGGTGACAATGTCTCTCAGCTTTGATTTATCTGATAGTGTCTTTTTTTTGCCTTCATGTTTAAGGATATTTTCTCAAGGTCCAGAATTGTCAATGCCTTTTCCTTAAGCTTTAAAGCTGCTTTCTGACTCCCACAGTTTCTGTTGAACATGTATCTATCATTCTGATTCTTGTTTCCCTGAGAGTGATGTGGGGTTTTTTCTGACTCCTTTTAAGGTTTTCCCTTTAGTTTTGTTTTTTATCTGTTTGTCTGTGATGTGCCTTGGTGAGTTTTTCTTTGTATTTAACTTCTCTGGGTTTTTCTCAGGTCTTTGAATACATGGATTGCTGTCTTTCAACAATTTTTCCTAATTCCCATCTTTATCTCTTCAAATATTTCTTCTGCTCCATTCTTCCTGTTGTTGTTTTCTGGGATTCCAATTATACAAATGTTTTTTAAGATACATTTATATGATATTTGTAATATATGTTTTCTTTTAGTCATGGTGGGAGAAATAGTCAATCACAATATTCTACTCCCTAACCAAAAGTAGAAATCATTTTCATATAAAACTGAGATAAGCTCTTATCTTATTTACTTCCCTAATACTCTAGTTGAGCAGACCAGATTGGATAATCTCTTTCAAATGCTAACCTTTAGGGCTTTTTAATGGTACTTTGAAAAAATGTGTAAGGCCAGCAGAATGATGCCATGTGCCTCTCTATCTATTCTGGAATGTGTTGGAAGAAGCCAGAAGTACACTTCTTTGGACATATTTTTGAAGAAGCCAGAAGTACACTTCTTTGGACATATTTTTAAGTTGTGCACTATTCAAACTATTCTAAAATGGACTGAAAAATTCTAAGAAGACAACAAAATATTGTTAATTATAAATTTCATGATCACTGGGTTTGGCATGTTAGTAATATATTGTAACAGCATAGAATTATTAAACAATAGTATATCTTTTTGATGCAACTTGGATGCTGTAAAATGAGAACTTTCCACAAATATTTCAAATAAGCTCTGGTTAGATTGTTTTTGGATATAGCATTGTGTCTCTATTTTTTTTGAAGCAAATAGTCCATTATGTCATTGTTATTGAACTTCGTTAGACAAAATCTCTTTTGTAAACATAACATTCAAACAACACTATCAAAGCAAAAAAATATATATATTGCGAAATCTCATTTTCAGGAAATAGTACCGTTAAAACTTGTCCATTTCTCTCTGTATTTTAATGTGTTTTTCCCTGTAATTATCTGTTGCTTTTATAGGCAGGGAACAACAGCAGGGCTTTTTCCTGGTCAATTTAGTAACTGTGTTTTTCCTCTTAATCACAAACAAAGATGGTAGTCCCATGATATAAAAGCTGAGTTCAAAAGTTCTTGTTACTTTAAATTATTACTTTTGAGTTATTGATGTGACTAGGCTGATGCATATCTTTCCCACGATGAAAACCCTTTGAACTGTGTGCAGTTGGGTGTGATTTATAGGCATGTAATGGTGATTTCACTCATATGATTTCAGAAGTAAGTAGATATTGAAAACAAAATACAAGAAGTTCTACAAATGTGATAATTTTAAAGAACAACATTTATGGTTTGCTTTTTTCTCATTGCCAATGGAATACACTTCTAATGCAAGAAAGGTGGAAAACACAGAGAGGCATAAAGGAAATATAAATGACAAAAATCATATATAATGCCACCATTCAAAGATAATCTCTCTTAATATTATGGTATATATCTCTCCAGAGTATACAAATATAGATAAATATATATTTTTGCTATCTTACGCTACGTATCACTGTGTAGCTGCTTTTTCTTGCCTTTGCTATTTATCAGGAGTATTTTTCCATGTCAACAGGTCTTTTTCTTATAATATTTGTAATCACTATTTTGAAACTCATCATACGCTCATAGCACATTTATTTGACCAATTTCTTATTTTGAAACACTAAATTTTTACTATGATGGTATCAAATATTCCTCTACTTAATACCAAAACTAAAATTGTTGATTAGAGAAAGTTGAGTATATTTTTAATAATTAAACATAAAACAGTCTTTTTTGTCAAAATTCTTAACAACAATCATAACAAAGACTGAAAAAAATAATAAAAACCTAATTTTAAAATCTAAACCAATGGTTCTCGACTAGCGACAATTTTAATTTCCAGGGGACATTTGGCAGTGATGGGAAACAGTTTTGATTGTCACAATTGGAGGAGTGGCACTTCATCTAAGGAGTAGAGGCCAGGGATGCTGTTAAACACTGACAACGCACAGGACAGATGCCCAGAACCAAGAACGATCTTGTTCAGTATAACAATAGGCTGAGAAACTAAACCTTGTCCACATCTACAGAGAGTTGTTCACGTCCTTGCAGTGGCACGAAACTTATGACACATGCTGGTCTTGAGCAGTCACAACTGCTGGAAATTCCTCACCAATTTAATCTACCCTGATCCACACCAGTGGGGTTGTAGGGTAGTTAATAGTGGTGGTGAAAAGGGGTGGATTTCTAAAAAGAAATATAAGCCCATGGAGAAAGCTTCATTAGGGCTGAGAGAGAATCATTTTCTGAAAGTAGATGCTGTGGGCATCATGTTCCTCGCCCAGCTCAACAATCGAAAGGAAAATGAGACAAAAACCAAAGCAAAAATTCTTTCAGTTGTAGCACTGACTTAGGCTCAATAAGATTTTATTCCTGTGGCTTTTGAGCTTAATGTGTAAGTATTTACGATCTGCATTATATATCACCATATTTGCTTAAAACACCCTGGTTCCCTGAAGCGGAGGTATTCTAACCAAGAATTTTCAAGACTAAAGTTGATGCAAACGTTTCTGCTTTTTTCCTGGCTTTCTGTCTATTCCACACTTCTCATTTTATTCTCAATGTCCAAAACATTTTCTCCATCTGCATGGATTTTGTATCCTGTAATCACACAAACCCAGCTTATACTATTCTCCCCCTGTCTTTTAGAGCAGTTAATAACTTACTATTATTGCTTCCCTTCCAATTTAATTCTCCACAGAAAACCCAGAATTATCATTTTAAAATGCAAATAAGAAGATGTTATCTCTCTGCTCAAAACATACAAATATTCCACTCATTGCTCCTTCAGAATATTAACCAAAACTCTCAATGTGGCCTGCAAGTCCCTGGTGATCTGCTCTCTGCTGTGGTATCATATCCTATTACTTTCCCTCTGGGCTTCTCCACACAGGTCCTCACTCAGCTCCTCAAAAAAAGTGTCACCCCTTCCTGCCACCAGACATCCACACACATTTTTGGTCCTAATGCACTACGCTAGCTTCTCACTTAACTCCTACATTTCATTCTTCAGATAAGCCACTCCTGACATGCTGTCTCACCATGTTATGATTCTTTGTTACATGCACTTATATAACAGAGTTTATTTCTGCAGGGCAGATATCTATATTTGTAATATACACTTATCAGAATGATTAGAAACATTTATATAGTTTATCAAGTGAATGCCTCTGCCTGGTAACAGTTGACTATAAAGTTTCTAGATAAAATGATCTCTCCGTGTTGCAAAATCCTGGGGTATCTACCAAGAATTTTCCTGCATTCCAAGTATGCTAGAGTGGTTAATTTTGACCTGACATATTATAGCTTTCTTATATACTTGTAGCAAAAATATAACTAAGCAATTAGGGAGTGAGTATCTAGGAGCCCTGTCCAATATCAATACCTTTAGGTTGTTAGACTTTATTCCTATATTGATACAGAGAATCAGAAAATAATATACCTGGAATTATTAAAATACCATCTTAGTAAAAACATTTAATGAATTATACTTTAATACTATTCCTGTGACTTTTTGAGTTTGGCACCAAAGGGCTTTTGAGCTAAATGTCCCAGTCTGCCATGAAGAACTAGACAACATGGGGTCACCATATAGAGGACATCTTTAGCTCATTTATTTAAAAACCTTATAATTATGTTCTTTATCTTTTTTCTTCTTTCTGCTTCTTTAAAATACAGAAAATTATACAGTAGAAATTATAATAATGTACTGTCAGATTTATAATACCTACAAATGTAATATATTTAATATTCATAACACAGAAAAAAGGGAAGAAGATATATTTATATATATATCTTCCTGGAATTAAGTTAGTATAAAACTGAAGTAGATTCAGTAAGTAAGCCCTAGAGCAATCACCAAGAAAATAACAAAAAATATAGTTAAAAAATTATTAAAGGAATTAAATTATTGCCCTAAAAATATTCACTTAATTCAAAAGAAAGCAGTAAAGGAGGAATAGAGGAACAAAAAAAGACAACATAAAGAAAACAAAAAGTAAAAGGACAAATATAAATCTAACAATATTAATGATAACATTAAATGTGAATGGATGAAACAGTCAAACCAAAAGACAGAGATTCTAATATTATACTGGATAAAAAAATAAAGTCTAACTATGTACTGTCTACAGGAGACACACTTTAATTCAAAGATACAAATAAGTTGAAAGCAAAAGATATACCATGCAAATAGCAACCTGGAATATCACAAAAAATAAACATTAAAACCAAAAAATGTTACTAGAGATAAAGGACATTTTATAATGATAAAAGAGTCAAATCCATCATGAAAATATAACCATGGTAAACATATGTACACACAACTGCAAAGCTGCCAGAATGCATGAAGCAAAAACTGACAAAATTGAAGGGAGAAATAGACAACTAAACAATAATTGTTGGAAATGTTAATACCTCACTTTCAATGATGGATAGAAAAAAA
This sequence comes from Ceratotherium simum simum, assembly GCF_057802395.1. NCBI lineage: Eukaryota > Metazoa > Chordata > Mammalia > Perissodactyla > Rhinocerotidae > Ceratotherium > Ceratotherium simum. The sequence goes on from NC_141917.1 coordinate 6,150,992, forward strand.
TAACCAGAAGATCAATAAGGAAATAGAAGAACTACACTCTAAACCAAATAGATATAAGAAACATGTATAGAACATCCCTCCTAAGCATGGTAAAATATGCATTTATTCAAGGGCAAATGGAAAATGTTTCAGGATAGACCATTTTTAAGCCATAAAACAAGCTAAATAAATTTATAAGATATAAGATTGAAGTCATGCAAAGTATATTCTCCAACCACAATTGAATGATATTAGAAACCAATAACAGAAAGATATTTGGGAAATTTATAATTATGTGGAAATTTAAACAACACACAGTTCAATAATCAATAGATCAAAGAAGAAATCCCAAGATAAATTAGAAAATACTTTAATATGAATGAAAATGAAGACACAAGATACCAAACCATATACAGTGCTGCTAAAGTGGTGCTTAGAAAGAAATTTGCGGCCAGAAACCCCTATATTTTAAAAAAGAAGAAAGATCTCAAGTCAATAACAAATATTCCACCTTATGACACTGGAAAACGAAGAGAAACTATACCTAAAGCAAGCAATAGGAAGGAAATATTAAAGATTAGAGTAGAAATTAGTGAAATAGAGAATATAAAAACAAACAAAATTAATGAAAGAAAAAGTTGGTTCTTTGGAAAAAAAATCAACAAATTGAAAAGCCCTTAGTTAGACAGACCAGGAAAAAAAGAGAATTCAAATACTAAAATCAGGGGCCAGCCCTGTGGCCTAATGGTTTAGTTCAGAGTGCTCTGCTTCTGTGGCCTGGATTCTGTTTCTGAGAGTGGACCTACACCACTCGTGGGCAGCCGTTCTGTGGCAGCAACCCACGTACAAAAATAGAGGAAGATTGGCAACAGATGTTAGCTCAGGGTGAATCCTCCTCAGCAAAAACAACAACAAAACAAATACTAAAATCAGATTGACAGAGGGGAATTTATTACCAACCTTACAGAAATAAAAAGATTTGCAAGGAAAAACTATGATCAACTGAATCCTAACAAATTAGATTAACTAGATGAAATGGAAAAACTTCAGAAAGACACAAACTACCAAAAGTGACTCAAGAAAGATTTTAAAATGTGAATAGACCTATAAAAAGAGATTGGGTTAATAATTCGCCAGTACTGTTTTCCAAAGCTCAGTCATTCTCTTACTATGCCTCTTATTCACTTCACTTTCTTGTTTTTTAAATCGACTTTCTTGCTTTAATAAATACACGTATCAATGAAATTTTAAGTGACTATCAAAAACAGAAAGCCAATATCACTTGTCATGTAAATACAGTAAATGTAAAAAGAAGTAAAACTGAAGTAAAAGAGTGTGATTAAACTCTCGCAAAAGCCCCTCCCTGCTGGACACAGAGCCAAGTCCCACTCTCCATCACAACACACAAGGTGCGGAAGCCAGACTAGCCATGCCCCCTCAACACTCCATCCCAGCCAATTGCTGGTGCCTGCATGTCGGGATCTGTAAAGATAATGTAGCTTCTCCCTTTTTAACCCCATGGCTTGAAGAAAAAAATCTCAGATTGGAAGCGGCTGTTCCTTGAAAAGTTAGGCATGATGAGATGGTAAATCTGATGACGATCACCAGAAAAACTAAACACTCTACAGATGAAATGTTGAACCGTGATAATTCCTTCTCTGGCTGCCCAGCTTGCTGTGGGGCCCCCTCCCATCAATCTGAACCCACACATGGGCTGGTTGCTGTGGTTATTGTTTGACTTGGCAGATTTAGAGGCAGAGGCCGCTGTTGCTGGGGTAGCAGAGAACAGAAGTGGCTGGTCACGCTGAGTCACAAGCTGAAGACTTTCTCTGTCTCCTAGTGATGCAATTGGCTGAGAAGGACGAAGGAAGGAAGAAAGTTCCTAGGAGAAAAGAGATCATGCTTGATTTTACATTCAATATGTATTCATTGTACATTCTCCCCATAAAATCACATTTATTGTTAATACAGAGTAGTAAGTTAGTGAGGAGACTCTTTAAAAGAATATTAGGCCAATCTGATGGGAAACTCAGAGACAAAACTATGACAGCAGGTCCTATGAGGCTTATGGAGGTAGATTTTCTCTGATGCAGCTTTATTTTCCATTCAGTTAATGGATTACAGGTCACTGATGGGTACCTGTGCAAGATGAAAAGGTTTCAGATACATTCCCAACAATTCTGCATGGCAAAAGCAGAGTTCCCTTTGCTGGCTTCTGTTAGGGGTTGAACTGTATCCCCAAAAAAGATATGTTGAAGTTCTAATCTTCAGGACCTGTGAATATGACCTTATTTGGAAATAGGATCTTTGTAGATATAATCAAGTTAATATGAGGCCATTAGGGTAGACTCCAAACCAATATGACTGATGACTTTAGAAGAAGAGGGAAATTTGCACACACACCCACATACACACACACACATACAGAGGAGAATACCCTGTGAAGACACAGACACACAGATAAGACAGCCAGGTGAAGATGGCAGGAGAGATTGGAGTAATGCTGCCCGGGCCACCAGAGCCAAAACGGGCAAGAGAGTATCCTCCCCTAGAACCTCCAGAAGGAACCCGTCCCTTGCAACACCTTGATTTTGGATTTCTTGCCTCCAGAACTGTACGAGAATAATTTTTATTTTAGAATATTTTTTCCTTAAGCCACCCAGTTTGTGGCACTTTGTTATGGAAACAACAGGAAACTAATACAGATTCCCATGTTCAATTTCTCATTGTCTTAGACTTGCTTGGAGGCCTGATGACTTCAAGGACAGAGTTTCTTTGGAGAAGTTGAGATAGGCTTGAAGGTGAGGGCCAAGTTTTGGCATTCAAGCTAGGTAATAAGCTTCCTCCTAGATCCAGTCATCTAGATTTACATGTATTTTATTTTCTTGTGCATGGCACTGTTGTCTACCACACTTCAGCTTATCCCAGGACAACCGTATTGCGTTATTTCCTGCTTGATGTTCACAGAACCCATGCTGTCCTCTTATGGAGCACACGTTTCGGCTACGTCTCCCAGCCTCCCTCGCAGTTGGTTTGGCCTGGCAACAGGGTTCTAGGCAACAGAGATGAAACAGAGTGATGTGTGCCACTTCCAGTCCTGGCCCACAAGAACCTCCCACATACGCCAGTCATGCTCTTTCCCCTTCTAAATGATTGGGATGGAGACAATGCAATCACCCTTGGAAGACTCACGTGCAATACGGCAGGGCTCCATCACACGAGATCCTGATATAATCACAGGGAAGAGCCATCCTTGCTGACCGACAATACCTGCTTTGGATGTCATGTGAGTGACCAAGAAACTCTTATTGTGATTGAGCATTACACATGTTTGAGGCTATTTGTTAGAGCAGCTGGCAGCACACTAGCCAAATAAGTCTGAAAAAGGTTTTGAAAGGCAGAGACGCAAACAATAAATTTTGTAGCCTTCCCCCAAGCTTATTTGTTTCAGATGGTGTCAAAAGAGCAGGCATTCATTGCAGAGAGATAGAAATTAAAGATATAACACAGATTTTTTAAAAAGTATGTCTTGAAAGAACATTTTTGGGTGTGCTTATTGACATATGACATGAACTGTAACCAGATCAAAATTTTATTAAGTTATTTAGAGAATTCTATTGCAAAAGAAACCACTAGCTTGGCTCAAAAAAGCCTATGACTGTGATACACCGCTCAGGACCCCAAATTCACACCAGCAGGAAGCAGCCTGTGAGAGTGGGAGTATGCCAAGGAGGGCACGGTACCCACGTCCACGTCAGAGAGTAATATAAAAGAAAGTCCCACATCTCAACCTGGTGGAGAAGAGTGAACATACCCAGAGTTCCTACAGTTTGATAAGAATTCAGTGACTAAATGAAATTTGGGTTGTGTCCCCTTGGGGAGATAATACAGTCTACATGGGAAGAAGGTAAAAAGTGATGTTTGGTAGCCATCGGGGTAAATTCTGGTACAGAATGCCAGCTGTTCATCAAAATCCATCTTCTCTTCTTCTGAGCACATAGCTACACTCTGTTTCCCAGCCTCCCTTGAAGTTTGATGTGACCCTGTGATTGAGTTCTGGGCAATGGAATGTGAGCAGTGTATCCCATCCCATTCAGCCTAGATCATAACAACCAATAACAACGTTCAGATAGGTGGTCTGTGTAGCCCAGAAATAACAGCTTTGGGCTATTACATGAGAAAGGAGAGAAAGAAAAACCCACTTCCCATGCATTCAAGCTGTTACACTTTTCACCTCCTGTTTGTTACAGCTGGGTCAGCATGTTCTGCACGTGCGGCTATTCGGCGAAACGTGCTGATGGATTGTCAGCTCAGAGGTGGGAGACGAGAGGGGATCTTCCTGACCACCTCACTTATTCTCCTTTCTCAGCTGGAACTGCATTGGCCCTGAATATTCTTCTTGTCATAAATTTGCTAGTCATTTGAGATGCAAAACTTTAAATCTTCTTGGGCCAACCTTAATCCTTTCTTTTCATGTGAAAAACAGCTATGTCCCAAAAGTCAAAATATCTAGATATAAATAAGGTCAAAGTATGCACTCCCCAACTTTCTCTGTCTTTGTCTCTTTTACTTGTTAAAGGTCCTTTCATTTAAAAGACACACAGAGAGGGGGCTCTCCACACCAAGACAGAGCTTCTCATACTCCAAATTTCTAAAAATGGTTTAAATTTTTTTAAAAATCCACAACAATGATGGAAAACAAGAAAGGATCCACTCTCTCTAAAAACTATGAGAAATCCTTAAAAGGTATGAAAACAGGTACGAACTGTCTTGAAATAGAAAACGTCAATCCAAAACTCATGAAATTGTGGGAAAAGCATCAAATATATGCCATGATTAGAGGTGGTGGATATGAAGGCAGGAGGAGCCCAGGAAACCAGAAGAGGGACTGCTCATGAACACTCTGGAGGAGTACCCAGCATTCCCAAATTGCCCTTGTAATAAAATGTGGCCATGGCCTTGTGTTCCATTCAATGGAATATGAGCATAAGGCATGTGAGTCCCTTCTAGGATAGTGTGTGAAGATCAGATCATGCCTCCTCTACTCTCTTTTTTCACTTTCTTACCAGATGGAGGACTAAAATACCAAAGATAGAGCAAATTTGGGAAATTCATATGGAATGGCAAGGCCTCCATCGGCGTGGATCCCTGAAAGACGGGGTGGAACCGAGCCCCCTGACAACCTAGAACACCCACATTCGGGTTGTTCTGCGAGACTGAAATAAAGTTATTTCTTTTTAAGATGCTATATATTATGGCAACTTAACATATCTTAACTGTACACATATCACAAAATATGTATATTTAGGAAGAGGAAAAAGACTTGGCATTGGGATCATTTTCACCAAATATACTAGAATGGTAGCTTTTTTTTTTTTTTTCTGCTGAGGAAGATTAGTCCTGAGCTAACGTCTGTGCCAATATTCCTCTACTTTATATGTGGTTTGCCACCACAGCATGGCTGATGAGTGGTATAGGTCTGTGCTCGGGATCCGGGATCCAACCCCGTGAACCTGGGCTGCCAAAGTGGAACCCACCAAACTTAACCACTGTGCCACAGGGCCGGCCCCTAGATGGGTATTTTGATGATGTATTTATAGGTGATTATTTTGTTTTGTATGATTGATTCTTCTTTGTATTTTCCATAACATCTGTACTTAACATGAGCTACTTTTAATCAGAAAACCAGTTATTTTTGGGGTATGCATCATATGTAACATTAATAATCTTAACAAGAAGAGTTAAAGTTAAATGGCTGGTCTGAATGAGAGAGCAGTGTAAGAAATGACCCCCGAATGTGAACATCTATATGATGATGTTATGATAGATCTTCTTAACTAAAATAAAATACTTTTCCAAAATGTTATTAATATGATTAATGACTAATGTGAGGATGTTTTATAATTTCCAAAGGGTATGTGTATATAGAAAATTACATATTGTATTACATATTATACAATATATGTCATAGATAAGTAAATAACTCATAATATATATGATATTTCTCAAGCTATTGAAAATTTGTCAATTAATAATTGAACAATTCAACTTGGTCCTTGCCCAATAAGGCAGGGATCTTTTTTAAAGCTTTTAAATAAAAATTTAAAACTTTAAATTTTTAAAATTCTCCTAAATTATTAAAAATTCTACATTTCTGAAATGAAATAAGTTATAAACTTTCGAGATAATACTAGAGTTTACCATTTAAAGAAATCAGAGGTTGCAAATCTTAATTTTATATATTGCTGAAAAATACACACTTTAAGTAAAACACTGTGGTGTTCTGGAGGAAAGTTCCTGGAAGTTGTGGAAGATCAAGATTTGGCCACCCTGAAATATACATTTTTACCTTGATTGTTTTCTCTGATGGACATTTGACCTCCCCCACTAACTGCCTAAAGAATTTGACATAGTAACTCCTTCCTGGAACAGATCTTTTGTTTCAAATTCTTTAGGCAGTTTGGGAGGTGAAACTCAAATATTCTTCCTGAGTTTTCTGAGTCTTTATTGTCTTCAGCTCCAAATAATCCGCATACCAGAGTGGTGCTTCCTGGGGTAACTTTCCCTGAGCACCATCAAGGTAGATGTTTCTGGAAGTTCCAGGTCTAAATCCTGACTGTTCTGGTGGGTGACCTCCAGCTCCACCTCAGATGTCTCATCTGTAAAGTGGGAATAATAACACCTCCTTTTAAAAATGTAAGAACCATAAATAAAGAATGCATTTAAATTGTCTTACTTGTCATAGGGGAGAAGAGTGATTGAAATATGATAGATTTTAAATTATTTTAATAACACTTTCTGCAAACAAGATTTCTCTCCTTTTGATTCTGCAGCCTTTGCTTTGCACCATCCCAGCATCTCTTTCTCCCTCATTATGAACAAACATAGGACAGATTGACTCTGCACTAATTATAAATATTGGAAAACTTTGCTACTTCTTTGTGTGTATTATCTCACCAGGACTCTGAGGAAGTAGTAAGTGTAGGCTTCAGATTTCTCCCCTAAGATTGGTCAGATGTTTTAAATTCATCCTTTATTTGTGTCAATTTTCGTTGTCTAAGAAACCAAGTTATTCCCTCCGCGCCACATGGTACTTGATCCTGAGGCTGGCGTTTCATCAAGCGATGGACGTTGACAGTGTTGCTTTCTCTGCTGGGAACCAGACACATAGGTCACATTTTATTTAGTCTCTCACTGTCCCCTTCTTGGAGACCCAGATGAAGGACAGACTACAGGTTTCTGCACGTTAGCAGACTCTGAAAAGGTTTCCCCCCAGCTCCAGGGAAAAGTCTGCTAGTATTGACTCCTGAGTTTTTCAAAACAATGGACAGGGTTCGAAAATGTCTAGAGAGAAAAATTAAAACTCTAACCTTTAATGAATAGAAAACAAAACTTATCTTCTTTGCTTTCTCTCGTATTAATGATTTTGGAATAAATCCTATTCTATAGACAAGAATTTATTTTAATTGAGCAAGTGTTTAATTGCCATTGATTTTGTGAATAACAACAAGAAAAATAAGATTCACTGTCTGAGGTAAAAGAGTGAGGAAAAACCGTGTAAAATAGAATGTTGCTGAAACCAAAATACAATGATTCAAAAATTCTTAGGAAAAAATGAATTGTTTCTATTCCTAACATCATAATCCTGTAATTATATCTATTCTATACCTATAATTCATTGCTACCTTATTTTAGAGATTTTTTTTCCCCTGGTGATGTGTGTTTTCACTTGTATCTCAAGTGTGGATGTATATTCTTTCTTCTTGATTAGCTATCTTTTTAACCTTATGCTTGTTCTTGTGAAGGGATCTAGTTCACTAGTAGACTTAATTCTCAATAGACTCTAGTTCAGAAATAAATTTAATTCTCAAAGAGGTGAAAATTGAAGTTTGAAATCTACATCTCGTTAGTAATTCACATCCCGTAGAATTATTCTTCCCACCAATATACGGATGAATGGTTCAGTACATTTACATTGTAGGAAGGTTGCTAAAAGAGCCCAGTAAAATCAGAGAGTTTCCTGGAGGAGACAGCAAGGTAGGTTCATTGGCAGAGGCTGAACGGTTACCTGGTAATAACTTGGCGGGGTGGGGGGGTGGGAATCAGGCTACAGAAATGAACTGCAAAGACTAAGGCGTCATGGGTGATATGGTAAAACAGCAAAGCAGCTATGGTCATGCACCAGCGCTTTCCCTGGAGCATAAAGTAGTCATAGATTAGTCATCAACATGCCATATGTTTTGCAGAACCTGCATTTAATTAATCAGCATGATAGATTTAAGCAGCAATGGTATAAGAGTGTAAGTTTCAGAGGCAGAAACAGGTGCACCCCGTACACTATCTCTTTCACTCTCTGTGCCTTAATTTCTCACATTCCTAGAACACTCTCCTTGCCCGGAGAACAGGAAATAGTCCTGTAGACACTCGACAAAGTCAAAGAATTGACTCCACTGATGAGAGTTTCGTTTTCCCTCCCCTCTGACCTTGGAGCAGTGATATCTGTGTGCCTCCATGTTAGGAATAATGGAAAAATGAATCCTACTGTCACATGACAAACCATCAGGACTTCAGTGTGTTCCCAAACAGCTTATATCAGGGAAGTTGTTTTTCTCCTACAATTAGTTGAGGTGTTTTTTGCTAGTCAAAAGAGTGTTCTTCTTGATATTGATTTTTTTTTTTTTAATTTCACAAAAGGAACCAAGAGGAATGTTAGGTTTGCAGTTGTATTTCCCATTTGAGCCAAAGCCGTCAGGGAAGAAAGCTTGCTTTTGTTTATGGACAATTTCATTGACTTGTTCTAATAAAAGGAATGTACCACCGGAGAAGTACAGGTTCAGAGAGGAAGAAAGGATGTTAAAGGGTCATCCCTGCCATTCTTTTGTCTCAGAATATACCCACATCTACAGCAGATAAATGGAAATTTGTCCTATTTTTAAAGACACAGAAAGAGAGGAAGAGATTCTACCATTTCCAAGCTTAATGTATTAATGTAGTATCTGGATCTGGTCCTTCTCAAAATAGGAGGTTTTTACCCTTTGACCTTGATATATAGGTATAGAGATACAGAGAAACATACATAATATAAATAAAATAAATATATATAATGTGTATTTATTTTGTGCACATAAAGTCTATAATATGTATATTAGATAAGTGATAGAGATATAGATAGATGATAATAGATAGATGACAGATAGATAGATAGACAGATAAATGGTAGATTAGATAAAGAGATAGATAGATAGGTAGATGGATAGATAGGTAGATAGATAGATAGATAGAGATATACAATGTACTAAGCATACATTACTATCTCCTCTGTCTTTTTTTCTTAATGCTAAATTATTTCCTCCTTCAGCAATCTGCCCTGTCTTCTCCTAAATCCGTGAACAACTTTCAGACCTCTCTATCAAAATCTTTCAAGTTTTTTTTGTCATTCTTAAGCTGTGGAATCCTGATTGACTTCCAGCTCTCAAAGCATATGATCAAGTTACTGGACAATAGTAATGCAAGAAGAACACCATCATTTGGGATACATTCTGTATTGTCATGAGGAGAGCTGGCCATTACATCACGACATCCTGGTTTCCGTTCCCAAAGGCCCTATTTGTGGCTAGCCTGATCCGGATCTCTCTTTTTTAAAAGCACTATTTTAATCCTAGACATGTTTCTGCTTTCTTCGTGCAAAATCATTTCTTTCTGTGCTTAAATGAGTCAGTGTCTATAAAGTGCTTCTGAAAGCGACGGCCCATGATGAGTGGATGTAAATTCTATCATCGTTACCACTGTGCTTGTGAGTAGCAATCTTTCCACAATTTGACATGTGGTTTTCATTCTCATTTTATCCTTCAGTGACTTACTCCTTGAGCATCAGTCCCCTTTATCCTCCCAACACACAATGAAACTCACAAAACAGAAAAGTTAATTGTATTATTTATATTCTGTCTTCAAGATGGATCCAAGTTAGAACCCTCTAGAATTCCAATTAAATTTATTATGAAACTCTTCAACCGACTATACATTTATCTGATTTTTTGTTGTTGTTGTATTAGATTTCAGGACATTCTGTGTTGTGAGAATAGAGGCATTGATTCCAAACTACAAATGACTAGTTTTAGATAACAGAGCATATATTATTTATAAAATATTTTTCTTGAAATAATAGATACCTAAAAGCAGATAAAATTAATAGTGAATAATTTAATTGATTTTCAAATAAATTCTGTATATTTGTGACATTTTTGACAATTTTTCAATTTTTGCAAGAAGTTTAAAGCTATTAATAGTAGGAGTCTTAATTGCTAACGTTACTCTTGGTTACTCAATCATTTTTGCTTTGTAGTTGGATTTTTTAATATCATTTATACAAGAATGAACACTTAATATATCTTCATCCACCAGTTAGTCTTTGAATATATTACTTGGAGGACTTTTTTCCTGTTAGGAATAAAATATATTTTTATAAATACTCAATTTATAATGTTTATAAAGTACCAGACAAAATTTCCCAAAGTATTTTTAACTAAGGAATGCCAATTATTTCAAGAGTAATTAATTCAATTTTTGTTGCTTCTGAAGATGTTCATCACTTCAATTTACATGTACTCATGTACTAACAAGTTCAATTATACCAGTGGAGGGAATGTCTACCAATATTAATATCATTTTGTAAGCTTTCTTTGGATTCACATCACATCACACTGTGCATATTATGAGGACATCATTATGACAAGCTGAAGTTAATGGTATTTCGCTAGCCACAATAAGATCAAGGTAAGCCCTACTCTCTGCTTACACCTGCCATAAGTGGGCTCTTCATGGTCCTGTAAGTGCAGCTCCCATGTATATAGCCTGAGACAACAAGGTCCTATAGCAGTGTTTCTTGTAAATGGCTTGAGAATGGCAAGGGACATTCTTGTTAAAGATACTGAAACTCAGAACTTTTTTCTTTACTAGGTCAAAATTGGCAGTGCTGATTACAAAGTGACAATTAGAAACAGAGATAGCTACCCTAAATACTACTGGAGTTAACTGCTTATTTGAAGTCTGAAAAGATTAAAAATTTTAGAGCGGGCAGCTAAGAATGCACTTCAGTTACTATATTAGCCACATTATGTGGGAATGGCCATCCTACCACAATATAGAATAATATCTTACCCGCTGGTGAGAAGCTCAGATGGAGAGATGGCAGGACAAGGATACTGGAATATGAGGAACACTGAGGTCATTGGGCCTCCTGTGACAGGTGTCATATGAAGCATGGTGTTGGCAGAGCACCATGGCAAAGGTACAGGAGAATGACCAAGGCAAAATCAAGGGCCAATGAGGGTCGTCAGATGGAAAGAAAGTAGCCATCACAATCCCAAGGTCATCACAGTCCAAGGTATAGACAGTGTCATCATGGTGCCATTTTTATGAGTCATAGTTGGCAATCAGATAGAAAGGGGCAATCACTATGAATGGGACCAGGGCTAGCTTTGTGGAAACTGAAACACTAGCAAGGAATCCTATTCTGACCATTTGGGAAGACACCAATTAGCAATTTTCCACTGAGTGAAAGGCTGCTTCGTGGCCCCAGAATGTTGATTGCCTTCTGAAAAGCACATTGAAAAGATCTCTATGGCCCCAGTGATAACCCTCAGTTAGCAAGAGTGAACACGGTCCTGAGTGGTCTCACACACAATAATACATCTCGCCCTCACAGCACATTTTTGAAACAGGAGATGGTGTTATCCATAGTTCACAGGTGAGGAAATTGAGGCATAAGAGCACAAATAACGTGCCTGAATTTACGTACACACAGCTGAATGCAAGAGCCCACAAGGATTCAGAGGCCACATGCATAACCAGTAAGGACACTGGCTTTCCCAACAAGGGAAACATGATTTACCCATTCAGCAATAGTGGCTCAGCTCCTATTATCTGCCACCCAGAGACCAAGTGATGAACAAGACAAACCCAGTCCTGCCCTCACCAGGCTTTCATTCTGATAGCACAATCAGGTAAATGCCAGAACCATTCTTATGTTATGGTTGGATATGTATATTTGTGCTTCAGGATAGGGTCATTCAATTACCATTAGTTCATTCTATGTTATATGTTCAGTTGCTCAAATGTAATTCTTTCTGTCATTATTATACATGCTCAAGAACCTCTTAAGGAATTGTTAAGGAGAAGTTCTTGAACAAGTAAGCCCAATTAGCTGCAGTCAAGACTGTGGGACTGAGATCTGGCAAGTCAGATAAGTAAGTAGCAGTCTAACCAAATGATGTACACTGTTGCATACAAAATCAATTCCCACTGCCCATGTCACATGTTACTGGAGCTTTCCCAAGGCAGGTGGGTGCCTCTTTTCACCTCCTCATTTCTGAATCTCTGTGTTAGCAATGGAGGTTGCATATGATAATACTACTTAAATCTATGCATGCTCAGTTGGTCAGATGGGAAAAAAAATTAGCCACTGTAGATGTGGTATAATTTAGAATGGGTTTTGTCAGCACTATATATAATCTGTGAGAAAGGGAGAGTGAGTGATTGATGTGCTGCTAGGGAGAGAGTAGCTAATAAAATAGAAAGGTAATTAGAATCTGAGAGTAGAGGTTTCTGATGATGTGGATATTCAGCTCCAAAAAAGGAGGAGCTTGTCTCCTAGAAAATACCATCATTATTAAAGGTAGCCATGCACAGACTTCAAAATCTACTGCAATTCTCTACATCTTAACCTTTGACATCATCATCAGTATGTCCATTGGATAGAAAGGGATGTTGAATGAATTAATTCGTTAATTTGATACACAGGTATTGCATTTCTACATGTGGCTGGCACTGATCTCACATCATGAACATCAGAAAAGATCCCTTTGTCCTAGGAGGTGGGAACTGACAGTAAATAATGAACATAATAAATTAGTATCATGTTGGGATGATGAGTGTTCTAGGGGTAGAAATAGAAAATCTGGAGCAGGAGAGGTGGGAGTACACAGGACAGGCTCAGCTGCTCTTCCAAAGAGGGCGAGAAGGAGAGGGGTTGAGAAAGTAACATCTGAGCAAAGATCTGAAGGAGGTGGGGGAGGGAGCCAGGTGGATATCTGGAGAAGAGCACTCTAGAACAAGAGAACAGTCTATGCCAAGACCTTAGAGGGAATGTGTGCCTGATATGTGAGAAGATCAGCAAGGAGGCCAATGAGGCTGGTGCCAAGGGAGGGGGAGGTAAAAGGGATGAAATCCGAGAGGTACAAGGAATTCCTGGGGGCCACTCTAAGGACTTTAGCTATTGCTACCCACGGCTCGTGAAACCACTGGAGGGATTTGAGGGAGGAGTTATGTCTGATTTGTCTTTTACAAGCATCACGGGGTGCTGCATTGAAAATAGAATGGAGAGAGGTGCAGGAAAACTACTTAGGAGATAATTTCAACTAGAAATTTCCAGGTCACTGTAAAACTTACCATTATTATTAAATATTTTCATAGAATTAAGTGTTTCAAATTTATGTACAGTCATACATTGCTTACAATGAGGATACGTTCTGAGAAATGTGTCGTTAGGAGATCATCATTGTGCAAACATCATAGAGTAGACTTACACAAACCTAAATGGTAGAGCCTACTACACACCTAGGCTATACAGTACTAATCTTATGGGACCACTGTCATATATTCAGTCCGTCATTGGATGAAATGTCATTAGGTGGCCCATGATTGTATTCAAACACTAAATAAAACTTAATATTGCACTAATTAGAGTTACCTGGTGATGTCAGAACAGTGTCTACACTACTAGAGTCCACCCCCAGACAGAACTTTCCCTGACCTCCCTGGAATTGCCCTCTAGTTGCCTACAAGTGGGTTCCAGAAGCCCATTTCACCTGCAGTGGCTCTCATCCTCCGGTTTTCCTCTTGGGGACTTCCAGCCTCTCCCTCACCAAACCCCTTGGTTTGACACCGTTTCCTTTCCCCAGTCTTTGATCCCTGTCCCCCTGCTAACCTATTGCTTATGATTCCACTCAAAGCCCACTGAGAGAATTTGGGGAAGAACTTTGAGGAGGAGGGAGGAAGACTTCCCTCTGGTGTTCTGATTGTCCTAACTGTTGAACTCAGAAGCTGTAAAGGGGCAGATTTGGGCTGCAATGAAGTTCCCTGAGAACTACAGCAGCCAATGAGCTGGGACTAGAGGAGGTCAATAAAACCCACACATCTCCACCCACTTATTTTTGCAAAACACCAATTTTGAATGTGACTTTGGAAACCTAATCAGTCTCCATGGACTAAAGGCATAAAAGTAGGTTCTCACTGAATGATTTAATAGCTATTTAAAAACCTACTAGTCTTGTTCAACCCTGCATTCATCTTTATTTTTCTTCAGAGAAATTTACACTTTTGTTGTTTTTCTTCTGCTTTATTGAATGTATACTAGAGTGGTCTTAACCCCAAATCTTTTACAATCTGAATAAGCTGTGATTTCACTATTATGAATGATTATTCACAATTTTTACCTACTCTTCTGAGTTTGTATACATGGCACTTCTATGCAATTCTTTTTTGTCATTAAGAAATATTTCAAATGAGTTCAAACAATTCATCTGGTCAGAGACTTGGAAGGTCAATGTGATGAATAATTAAATTTCCCTGGAAATAAAATACAGGTTGTTTGACATGAAATCCTCTCAATGGAGGAGGTACTGCTGGAAAAAAGAACATTAAACTGAAGTCAAGAGATGACATGCTTATCTGTGTGGTTCTCCATTGGGGATGGCTCCCCACATTTGGAAATGTGCCAGGGCAGCCCTGGCAAACACTACAAGTGGGTTTGTTGCTGGCTTTCGGTGTCCTGTGGAACAAATCCTTTCACTCAAGATGCACAGAGAGTACCTCCTTTATGCTGAACACTAGAGAATGCTGTAATTATCAACCTGCTTTAAGATAGGATATTGGATTTGTACTAAGATTACCAGGGAAAAAGAGTCATTACTTGTCCAATTATGGAAATTTGTTTTGTGATTTCATCATTATCATTGGTTATCAGCAATAATTTAGGAAAAAATTCCCAAATTCCAAAGAAAACATCTATTATTCTATTTCAACTTGGTGTTGCTTTATACATTTATTACTACAGCATTTGTTTCCCTTCTTACTCTTTCAATCTGTCCAGTATATTTTCTAATGTTTTTTTAATTCTGTGATTTTTATAGTACTCTTTAGCTTAAAGACCTTGATGGCTCCCTATTTCAGAGCCAAATTTCTCTGCTGGCTTTCAAAGCATTCAAGAAAATTGGTCCTCCCAGCCAACCACATGTTCATAATCTTCCCAAGGATGAATCAGCCACTCAGCCAGGATGGACTCCTCGATAACTCATAAACATCCCTTTCGTCCTGCTGTCTTGACTTGATGACGCCTCTTTCCCTATTATATGAAATATCCTTTTTTTCTCTCTGCTTTTAAAATTATAATAATCTTTCAAGAACTAATTCTGAGGCCAGCCCAGTGGTGTAGTGGTTAAGTTCGTGAGTTCCACTTTGGTGGCCCAGGGTTCACGGGTTCAGATCCTGGGTGCCGACCTATGCACTGTTCATCAAGACATCCTAAGGCTGCATCCCATATCGAGGAACTAGAAGGACGCACAACTAGGATATACAACTATGTACTGGGGCTTGGGGGAGAAAAGGGGGGAAAAAACTGAGGAAGACTGGCAACAGACGTTAGCTCAGGACCAATCTCCCCCCCCAAAAAAAACTAATTCTATTCTTCCTCTTCTTTAACACTACGTAAAATGCTTAAGAGCCTGAGCTTTGAAAGCAGACAATCTGAGATAAAATCTAAGGCTTGCCTCCAATTACTTAATCTCTTTCAAGCTCAGTTTCCTCATCTATAAAATGGGGGTAGTAAGTCTATTTCAGAGTATTACTAAGGTTATTAAATGAAATATATACAAATTATTTAGCATAGTACCTGGTATATGGTAAGTTCCTAAACAAGGAACTGAGATTGGTGAGCATCTGTCCAGGACAATTAATATTTCACTGAATACTCCTGCCCTCCCTTTTAAAACTTATAGTTTCTGTCTAATAAATTAGTACATAACTCTATGTCACTGATACCACTGTCTAACCTACCAGTAGGGTATCCCAATTAGACTAAAAGTACTTTGAGGGGAAAGATAATATTTACCATTCTGAATCTCCATAGTATCTGGCACAATGATGAGCACATTGAAGATGCTAAATAAATGGAAATTCATCTATTCATCATTCAGTCAGCCAACTGGCAGCCACTCTGCTAGTATTGGGAATAGACTGATGAATAAATGCATTCACTACACTCCAGGAGCTCACAGATGAGTAGAGGAGACAGACACATAAATGCACAAGTATAAAAGAATGAGAGGGTTTAGTGGTAGAGATACTCACTTCTCTAGTATTTCTCTATTTAATTTTTAATTTTTTTTGCTGGGAAATATTCACCCTGAGCTAACATATGTTGCCAATCTTCCTCTCTCTTTTTTGTTTTTCCTCCCCAAAGCCCCAGTACACAGTTGTGTGTAATTGTAAGTTCTTCTGGGTCTTCTATGTGAGCTGCTGCCACAGCATGGCTACTGACAGAGCAGTGGTGTGGTTCCGTGCTGGGAACTGAAGCTGGGCCACCGAGGCAGAGCGCACTGATCTTCAACTGCTAGGCCATCAGGGATGGGTCTCTATTTAATTTTAAGTACTATAGCCATATTTTATTCATATTAGAACCAAATGAATTATTCCTTATGTCAGTGATGTGCTGGTAAATGATTAACAACTGGCTCTTAGTGGAAACAAAACAGCTCTGGTTTGTAGTATTGGCCAATTTCCATGGTGTAAATACTCTCATTATGGCCAACTTCAAGCAAGCAACATGATATTGCTGAATATGGAGTTGCAGAGAGACACACTACACTACACACCATTACATAACATTGTCACCATACAGATATATAATAGATGTAGATAACCTTAAGAGCATAGACAATGGAAAAATACAGTAAAATAATTAATAAGTAATGAGTTTTGAATATTTATTATCTTTTAATATATGTAGAATTGATTAAATTATAACTATACAATTTAGTTTTTAATAATGTCTCTGTTTAATAACTGAAAAATTTCATAATCAATTCTTGTGAGCTTGTATGAGGTGGCTCTAGCATATCAGTTTGTATCCCAATTCCAACTCTTAAAGCTAGGTGAAAAGTTAGCATATTATTATTGGCTATAAAATTGAATATTTACAAAGTAAGTCCATTTTAGACTACACTTAAATACCCAACCAACTTCAATTTTCAGTTGCTTTTATAAATATGGAATGGATTTGAAGATAGAGGGTTCTATTTAATTTTTTCAATTGTTCATATTTGCTTATTTTTTAACTATTTACTGTGAAAATTCCAAAAATATACACAGAATTATCTAATAAACTTTCCTGTTTCTGTCACCTGCTATCAACTATTTCAACTCCTGGCCATTTTAGTTTCATCTATGCCCCCTCATAAAATTTTACTCCCCACCTCCACATTACATCATTTTTGCATCTATGTTCGCCCTACCCTATGTTACTCCCTATCCCAACATTATTTTGAAGAAAATGTATCTTTTCATCTATAAATATGTCAGAGTGTATCTAAAAGATATAGACTTCTTTTCGTTAACTACCATGTCATTATAATATTTAAGTAATCATAGTTTCTTAATATCGTCAAGTTTCTCTAGTCAGTATTCAAAACTCCAATTGTCTCATAAATGTCACAACGTTCTTCTTTATATTTTTTTACAATTTGAATTTGGCTGTAATCCACACATTATAACTGATTGATAAATCTCCTATGTCTCTCAGTCAGTACAGTTTTTCTCTTCAAATCATTTTTTCCTTATAATATATTTGCAAAAGAAATAAAATCAATTTGTCCTGTGGAGTTTTCCACAGACTGGATTTTGCTGTTTGCATCTACATGCTGTTATTTACGTGTTGCATTGCCCTCTGTATTTCCTTTACGGAGATAATTGGATCTAGATGAGCTCCATCAGACTCAGGTTCAATTTTTACAGCAGGAGTGCTTCATTGGTGGTATTCTGGACCTCTAGAAGGAGGTTCATGGGATCTGACTGTCTCTCTTTTTATGATGTTAGCTGCTGTTGATGCTTATTGACTGGATGCACTAATCATTGGGATTACAAAATGGTCATATCCTAATTCTATCATACCTTCTTTATTTATTAGCTGGAATGCTATACCTTAAAACTTCTCTTCATTCACTATTTGATTAGCCAATGGTATCATTCATTTAGGATAAACAGAATAAATGTTTGTTTCTTCCACTTTACTTACCTGTTTTCAAAATAAGTTGGCCCCTAGCATCCTCTAACAGTTATCAATTCCTACTAAAGAAAGACTTCCTACAACTTTCCATTGAGATTTGCAGGGGGAGGCAAAATCATAGAGTTCAAAGCATTTTTATACCCCTATCTCGGCATAGAGAGTAGCAGCCCTTTCTAAATGACATGAAAAAGTTATGAGCATATTTTAGAAAATCTTTTCTGCTTTACTGGATGATTTTCCTTATGACATTACAGTTTATAACAAGATGAAAAGCACAGAATTTTATCAGATGTGGCCTTGGAAATTACCTCATCCACATGCCTCATTCATTGTAAACTTAGGGAAATGAGGCCACTTGAAATCAAGCCACCTGCCCAAAATGACCCCAACAATTGGTACAAGGCCTGGTTCCAGAATTCTTGTTTCCTATTCTGGGAATCTTTCCCATACTCTTACTTGAAAGGATGATTCTGTCAGAAATTCTAGTTAAAATCATTTGTAAGTCCAAGGAAGCAAATCTAATGCTCACAGGCTGTCCTCGAATTAAAATAAGCCATTATTCTAAAGCTCATTCTAAGTCAGCCATTTTAGAACTCAGAGAATTTTCCCAAAGTAGCTCAAATTTCACTGCTGGTTAAAACACAGGCTGGACTGATAAACTGTACTTAGTTGTAATTACACACAAATAGATGCTGCATGTGAAGCACCATTAACAATTGCTTCCTTATAGAAATCAATGAATATCAAAAAACTTTCATTTAAAACATTCTACTACGTCCTGGAGACTTTCTATTTGTTTCTTCATTTCATTTCTACAGTCCTGAGAGGTGGATGGTATCAGTCCCACCCTACCAAGAAAAATATGAGAGTCAGAACAACAAGGTCAAAGAGGCACAGTAAGAGGTGGAGCTTGGATGGGAAATGGGATGCCAACTGAAGGACGTTTCCCTGCCACTAGGCCTTCAGAGCTCCATGGGGAGTTAAGAACCATCTCCTTGGCTACTACCCCAGTAATAGGAAGGAGGATTCCCCCCATTGCTAGGTCATTGATGGTGATTTCTATGAGTCATTGGGTGTCCCGAGAGGGAGGAGATCTGACAACGATTGGTGGAGGAGGAGGGGATTTTGACTCAAAAATGACTCAGGGGATTCATTGATAGAGTTGAGCATGAGATGGTGGCCCTCAGAAGGAGTGCTGAGTCAGCTGAGAAAAGGGTCCCAAGCTATGGAATTGATTATCAACAAAGAAAAGGAGGGTCTTGATCCTTGTTTTACAAAGAAGTTAATTGTTTATATGGAGGAGACTGAGGCAGGCAGCCTCTTTGATGGCTCCCAGTGCCTCCTTGCCTCCTGGTATTCATAACTGATGTAATCCTCCCCCACCAAATGTGGGTGGTAGGTCATACTGACTCATTTCTAACCAATAGAATACGGCAGGAGTGATAGGATATCGCTTCCAAAACCAGTTTATAAAAAGTATATGGCTGGGGCCAGTCCTGTGGCCTAGTGATTAAGTTTGGTGTGCTCTGCTTTGATGGCCCAAGTTCAGTTCCCGGGTGCAGACATACACCCCACTCATTGGTGGCCATGCTGTGGCAGCAACCCACAAACAAAATAGAGAAAGACTGGCACAGATGTTAGCTCAGGGGAAATCTTCCTCAAGCAAAACGAGGAAGATTGGCAATGGATGTTAGCTCAGGGTGAATCTTCCTTAGCAAAAAAAAAGTATATGGCTTCCATTTCAGGTGTGCTTTCTCTCTGTCTCAGATCACTCATGTTGGATGAAGCCAGATGCCATGTCATGGGAATAGCCCTACAGAGAAGCCATCAGGGCTTGGTGAAGTACTGAGCCCTGGGTGGTCCAACAACCTGGGAAGAGGTGAAGTTTGCCAACACCCACGTGAGTATCTTAGAAGAGAATCCTTTAGCCCCAGTCAAGCCTTGAGATGAGTGGATCCCTGGCTGATGTCTTGACTACCACCTTGTAGAGACCTAAGAGCCAGAACTACCCACCCAGCTATGCCACCTCTTGAATTCCTGATTCACAGAAACTGAGACAACAAATGTTTACTGTTTAAGTTGCTAAGTTTTGGGGTAATTTGTTAAGCAGCAGAAACAACTAACTCAATGCTATTGCTAAATCAAGGAGTGTCTGTTCTTTATTAATTACTTTCATGTATACGTATGTAGTAATTTTATTTAAGAATGTTATCCTTTTTTACCTTAAGATAACAGAGTCTTTTTTTTCCAATTACAATTTTATATCTCTGAAAAATATCAAAGTCAAACAAAGCATATATAAAATGTGTGTATCAGTGGTTGTCAACTAGGGGAGATTTTGTGTCCCATGGGACATTTAGCAATGGCAATGTTTGGAGACATTTTTGTTGTCACAACTGGAGCTTGCTACTGGAATGCAGCGAGTACAGGGCAAGGATGCTCCTAAACATCCTACAATGCACAGAACAGCCCCCCACACCAAAGAGTTATCCAGCCAAAATGTAAATAGATGTTGAGAAATCTTAATACATAACCACTGAAATATATGTCTTCAGAAATGATTGTATTTACAAAATTGAAGCATTAAGATATTACATAAACCATAAGAGATGAATATATATTTTCTACAATCTTTTAATTTCTCCTACTACTCTTAATATTTTTTTTGTCACATTGAAATAAAAATATTTTAATTAAATAAAAACCATTTTCTTTCCATGAACATAAATAGCATTCTTTTTAATGTGTAAAACAGTGGATAATATAGTG
Source organism: Ceratotherium simum simum (assembly GCF_057802395.1). Taxonomy (NCBI): domain Eukaryota; kingdom Metazoa; phylum Chordata; class Mammalia; order Perissodactyla; family Rhinocerotidae; genus Ceratotherium; species Ceratotherium simum. The sequence continues at coordinate 6,172,077 of NC_141917.1, forward strand.
GTGTATTCAAGTTGTTCATTGTTCTTGTTGTTGTCAGGAACATATAGATTGATATTTTGGAAAAGTAATTGTTTGACATTAAATTTGGAACATCATGGATCACAAGACTCAACAATGACTGATGAAAAAACACTCAGTACCCTAGTGTGTGGGTGACACTAAATAAGTAAATTGAGAACAGATATTTATAGAGAGCTTATAGATGAGACACATTTATTATAGGCAAGTGGCTCCCATCATCCTTTCCTAAATGATGGATTGCCCTCGAGGATGGAGGATGCAGTCAGGGTGTAATGAAGATGGAGAAATCACACATTTCCTCACAACTCTTAAAACTATGAAACAGACCAGTAATAAATGCGGAATGAATGAGGTTGCTTGGGTGAGAGTTATGTAAAATCCACCATATAGGATTTACCCCCATAGAAAGAGGCTTTCAGAGATCTGAATAAGTAGTATACGGAGAATAGATTGTCTCAGAAAAATAAGTGAATATAGTAGAACTATGAAAATAAACAGGCTTCTCAGATCTACAGAAGAAGCTGAAAGCAGAACAATTAAAAACAATATTGCTATCTGAGATGTGATTACCTAGCATTAATACTGAATTCTTCCTTTGTCTGAAGCAGTGGCAACATCACACATTATCTGCAAGGACTTGGAGGAGAACGGTGGTGATCAACGGTAAAGAAAATGGCGGCACAGTGTAGAGCTAAAGCCTTGAGCTGGCAAATCACAGATCTGAGTCCGTCTTGACTCTGAAACATCCGGCTGGTAAAATTAAGTTAAAAATGAAGGTTAAATTATTGATAGCATAAAAGGTTAGAACTCAAACTTAGAAAGAGTTCAAAATCTCGTTAGCTCTTACTGTTATGAATTTAAAAAATCTGATATACAACGCCATTGCCATTTTTTATACGACATCCTCCTCTGTTGAAACAAACACTACCCAACACACAGCCCACTGCAATTTGGTGGCTGCTGGGTTCCATTTCTGTGGGTGGACAGATGTTATATTTGAGGCGGGTGGAGGTCATGACAAGATTCAGCCCAGTGATGGAGGTTTACTGAGAGACACTGGTCCTATTTGCCGAATGTAATGTGATAATGCCATCAGCAGCCCTAATGTCCACACACAAATCCACTCTCACTTCTTTTATAACATGACTTTTACAAGTTGACACTTTTTGAATTTGCAAATGTGTACTTGTGACATTGCACCCACACCCTTGGTATCTGTGACTGGATTCCTAAGATGTAAACTTTAACAGTCTAATCCAGATCACTTATTTTAACTTTAGCTGGATTCACCACACTTTTATGTCTTACTCCAGTAATTTTATGTTTACTGTTTATGAACAAAATGGGCACATCAATGAACTTGGATTATTTTGCCAAACAATGGTAACACATTTTCTATAACCAAAAGTGTTTTGAAAATCTGAAATCAAATCTAAACCATCTTCACATCAGTGCTCTAGATTTTCTCCAGAAATACAATGGATTTAGCCAAGAAAGAGGAGTTCTTAAATTTAAATACTGACCTCAGATATTTCCCATGGGTTACTGGCTTTCTTTTCTTTAGAGGCATATTTCTTTTATTCTAAAAACTTGCATAGAAACCAATATTCTTGTACATGCCTATTCTGTGTGTCATAAAACAAATCCATGTTTTAGCTACATTGAATAATGGACAAAATATTAGGGATGTTATTCTTGCCATTATTTTCCTCTTTGAAGCCCTAGCAGAATACTAGGAGAAATAATTGAATTACAAAGCCTGAGGAAATAGTAGAGATCTATCCATTCTAGATCACAGCATTAGCAGTGTTGAATGGAAAATAACCTCCCATCACACACAACAAATACTTTCCTATACAAAAGAAAGACTGTTAAAATATTTGGGCTGGATTGGAAATTTTACTTAAAGATGGATTAGAAAAAATTCATCATTCTTTCATGGATCAAGTGTGAAATAGTGTAGGCGTTTAGTAAACTTGCTGAGTAAATCTGTTACTCTTCCGTGTCAATATTGATAGCAATGAAATTCCAGGCATTTAGTTTTGGGGGATAGACTTAATTTCAACATTCTCTTTATCACACTTCTTGCAGATAACCAAACTACTAAAACATAAGGCTAGACCATGTACCCACACATAAATGAACCTAATGCCATTCAGTTCCCAGACTGGAGAGAATGAGCCGAATCTAAGGTATGAACATGAGGTGGCTGGACACCCAAGCATGAGCCGTCAGATTATCTATCCAATGGAGCAGAGGTTGGCTGAGGGGTTGCCCCAGATCGTACGTCCAAGGTTTTCTGGTTTTGCTTGTTTTTTATTCTCTGTGGAATCCTTACTGTCTAGTCAACTCTATAATTTACCCTAAAATACTTTTTTTAGAATTCCCAGACCAATTTGGGAATTGAGATTGGAGAAGACCCATGTGTCAGCACCTGGAACATGGGAGAGAGTGAGACTCATGGAGTCCCCTTGATACTCAGCGTAGTGCCCAAACAAAAGGCATGGGCAGCTAGTACTGAGAGAGCCTCAAAACTCCTTGAGTGACCCAGTGCTGTGTAGGATTGTTATATAAATTGGCCAAATATGAATGGTCCCCGTATATTGACCGCTACATTGTTTACTTCTTCACAGTAGGCTACGACCATTAGCTCAAAGCCAGCTGGCACCAAACTGAAATTTTTACACATTCGATTGCTTACAATAGAACCCACATAGGCAGATTCTTAGCCACTTAGAGTCTACTTGCTTTGGATACCTTGTGAAACTGCACCCATCATGACATTGGCAGGAGTATTTCTCTGGGTGGAGGCCTGCCGGCTCTGCAGCAAACCTTCTGCAGAAAGGTCAGTGGCTCCTCCCCAACCAAGCTATTCATGGAGAAGCCTGGAGATTTCCACCCTTATTTAGCTGTGACAATAACTGCTTACACGTCACCAGATGTGTATGAACAAATGTGTGCTAGTACCTTTAAACAAGGTCTACGCTTCTCATAATCCACCTTCTTTGTACAAAGAAATATATGTGTACAGCAAGAATGGCATATCTTTCAGTCTTTTGGAATTCATTTATGGCCAGCTGTTCACTTATGCTCTGGTTAGGGTCTAGTTGCTGGTAATGTTATCCACTGGAGTAAGTTTAAGGAAAAAGGGACTTCATGGAAGGACATGTACTTTTATAAAACCATTAGGAAGGTTGGAGAAGCAGACTCTAGTGGTGCTCGCAGGAGCAACTCCCAGTCACTGTTCTCTTCTGCAGTAAATCAAGGAATTGTTAGCACTGCTGCTGATTGTAGACATGCACCGATTCTGCCAAAATCAGGAAAATTCCTACCACTGCTGTTGAAACGTTCGGAAGCCACTGGAAGCCACCTACTGAATTCAGAAGCTGCAGCTATATTTTCAGGCTACAGATCCGTTCCACTTCTGTCACCAGCTAACACTAACAAATGGGGACTTCGCACCTTGCCTTCCGTCATGTAACTCAATTCCAACTAAGAGTCTCCCTTTAGGGCATGGAATTGGCAGAACCGAGGGACAAAGGAGCCAAGGAAGTAGACTTCTCAGTTTAGTTTCCAACCTCTGTCCTCTCCAAGTGTGTTGAGAGCCCATCCAGAACGGCCACCATAACTGTGACCCACATGTTTTGAAATACTCCCAGCCATATTGGGAGCTACTTTTCCTCTTCTCTAAGGGCAAGAAGTCCTTTTCCAAGGTGTTCAAGGCATGAACATGACCTCTGAAGCATGTGGACTCTCAGGAAGCACTCCTGCTCACTATACAAATTCAGAATGTATTCAAATAAAGCAAAAATTCCACTGAATCCCTACATTCATGAAATTTAGAACCCACTTAAAAATGAGTTCATAAGAGAAAATTTCTAATGTATTGACTCTTCACTGTATTTTTGTAGCAGAAATCACCATAATTCTCTACATGTGAATTTTACTTGCACATTGCCCATAAAAGTAAAAGCTATAACATGTGATTTATTTCTTTTCAGTTTTTCAGAGTGGAAAATGTTTTCTGCTCCTACTCTTCTTAAATGCTTTCTTTATTTTTTCTTCAATTGCCTTTCCAAAAAATTTATAAATGTCCTTACCAGGCTAATTGTTGCGATTCTAGGTCTTTCAATGCAAATGTTCATGCTATTTTAATGTGGAAAATATTTTCCAGACTTCTATTCTCCTGAAAGTTTTGCATTTCATTTGAACCTGAGATCTGGTGATGTTTCATTTTGTTCCGTTTTAGGCCAGTAGGCAGTCTTGATGTTGCCTTTTCTGTGATGGGAGAAAGAAGAGGCAATTTGCTAAATATTTGAAGACATTTTGCTTCATTTCCACATGTGTGCACTATCTCTCTGCTGGCTGAAGTGTCTCAAGAATGACAGCGTTCTCCGTGGGCCCTGCCTTGGACTCAGGCTGCCCTGGAATGAGTTACTGTTGATGGAATAAAAGCATCTTCAGATTATTGATCTGATGAGTCTGGCCGGCCTCATTATGAAGCATAATGTGGGCTCATCATCAAAGTTATTGTTCTCAGTTTCATGGAGGCTTCATCACAACACTTATTCCAAAGGTGGAGAGAGAAGAGAGCCGTGAGGGTGTGTTGTCACTACTTATTTCAGAAGCTGTTCTCTGCCTTATGTGGTTAACCAGATGTCATTGTGTGAGCTAAAAGATTGACTAAATCCAAGCAGCCCAGTGGGAAATAGGCCTGAGAAACTAGAATGTGGAATTGCATGATCCTTGCCACCACTAATTTTGTAGGACTCAGCGTGAATTACTCTCAACTGAGGGAAAAAAACCTCTTACATGTGTTCACATTAAGGCTAAATTTATCAGATATAATACCCAAATAAAGTTTTATATACCAATTAATATTTTATTAACTATATGTTATCTCAAGTTATTCCTTTCTTCCTCTCCTGCCTACTGCCCCCTCTCTCTCCTAACCATATTTTACTTTGCAATTTGTGGTATGATTTTTACTTTTAGCCTCAGACACTGAGGTCATCTCCTGGCATCCCTGGAAGAAGAAGGATGCTCTTGTACAAGCATATTCAAAGTAGCCATAACCCATTGGATTCACTGATAAAATGCATTCAGCTTGATAAGCCATCCTATCTGATACGTTGGCATCTAAAATCTGTCTTGGCAAAGCTGAGTTTGTTTGTGTGTTTCAACTTGTTTCTTTTGGTGAGTTGTTTGTCTTATCTTTCCTGTCCAGCCTGCAAACATCAAAGAAGTGACACACTTTCTTTCCTAATAAGACCTTTAGCAGGGCCCAGTGCTAAGTAGACACTAGACACTTAATAAATGCTGGTAGGTTAAATCCTTGCAGTACTGGGAAATGGGGAGTTATAAATGGCAGACCTTAGAGTGTGGAATTGGCAGCAACAGGTGGGATGGAAGCAGGAAGTTGCTGGCCATCATCGTTATATACTAGAAGGAAATTGGCTTCGTCTGGACTGTGGGTCTGCCCAGGCCGGAGCTGTAGGGGCTTTATAAATAAGTCTCTGAATACTAAGTTGCATCAGCTACAGATCCAGATTCCAGCTCCTGAATTAACAAGCCCAGTAGCAAAGGGACTTCTTGCCCCCAATATCATAAAGCTACCCAGGGGAAAATTCTAAGTGGCCCTGCTGGGGTCCTCTGCTCACTGTGGCCAATCCACTTGTGTCAAGGGATGAGTTGAAAAGACTGGCCAGACTGGGTCATAGGCCTCCCTGTAGCCCTGGGATCCGATCATAGCAAATCATCCTTCAGCTGGAGTCCCTGCTAGGAGAAGAGGAGGTCCTCCAAGGAAATGTAGTTCAGGGCAAACAAACCTCAGATGCAACCACATTCCTCATTCTAGAATCCCATGTTCTCTGTGGCCTCTTCCTCAGAGCCCCTAAACTGAGCTGTCTGTTCCAGTGAGAACAGCTTATTGTGAGTGCTCCTTCCTTATCAGACGCTGCACTCCAGGCTCACTTCAGCCCCCTTGCTTTGTTTCATTTGCCCCCCTGCTCAAGTGTGATGTCCTGGTATCCAGATCTTACCCAGACCCAAGGCCCGAGTCAAAACTCATCTCTGCCAGGACACCGTTACAAGAGTAAACTCTGCTTCTCATGCTGGGAGTTACCGAGTGACCTCTTCTTTGACAACCTGCACTGTCACAGTGGGACACGTGCTCCTCAAAGCAAACAGAAGAGTACCAGCCCTAAACTCCCAGGTATCAGGGACAAAAATGGGTCCCGGTACCACGGGCTCCTGGTGCCTGCACCAGTCAACTGAACAATTGTTTGCTTTGAGTCTACTTCTTGAGCCCAAAAACAATATTTGTAACCACTTGTGTCTTCAGAAAGATCCAAATTATTTTGTCAAATTAATTTTGCTTCTTCTTCTTGAAAGAATTGTTTTTGGTGATTCACTCTTTCCTTCATTTACTTTTTTCACTGCTTAGTAAGTGTCCACTGCATAAACAGCCCTAAGACAGGGATCCTAGCCACAAATCAGAGCAGACAAAGCAGCTGCTTCCATCTTTGACGTTTTAAATTAAGGAAGAGCTGATGAAAATGGCCTAAATATATTTTTTAAACATTTTAGAGGTCCACTTTGTACTGACACAGAGCAAAGCAAAGTTTACGTGTCCTGGTATGTAAACTTGTAGGTGGAATTAGGGAGTCATGTAAGAAAAAAATAAAAGCCTTCAAATTCACACTGATTCAGTCGTTTAACCTCATGCAAATGAGCCCCCTGACTCACTGAAGGTGGGGTTGTCACTGGCCATGAATTCAGGGCAGTGCACAGAAAGACTACCATGGCCCTGAGCAACTCTCCTCCATTTGCAAAGAGCAAAAGCATCCTTCATCTTAGCCTCACACACAGAAGCCCTTGTCAGCTTGATAGATCCTCATAATGAGTTACTACTTTGGAGTAGGGATGATAAGCTTTGGATTCAATGTTGTAAGTATTTTGGAAACATCTTATGTGTGTATGACATTTGCTTGTCCTGAAGGTAAAACTCAGATGAGCTTCCCTGCCTTCCTGGAGCTCACGGACCGATATGGGCAAATTCCCATGTGCGTTCAAAGATAAAGCACTAGGGGTGTGTGTCAGGCTGAACGATGGCCTCCAAAGACACCCAGATCCTAATCCCTGGATCCAGAGAGTGGGGAGAGTGATGTCGGTGACAGAGAGCCTGTGCTAGAGGAGAAACCTGCAAATCAAATTTCTCTAGGAAATGGATAGCATGTCTTCCAGCTCCCTTCTCTGCTGATGAATATTTGCTGCTTGGAGCCTGGCTCTACAGCTTACATTAAAATTATGCTGAATAGACAGCACACGCCATCAGAAGAGGAGTGCTCATCTATCCCCATAACGATTCCACTTGCCTGCTGGTGGAGGAATGAGATGGGCCGCAACAGCTCAGTTACTGGTGGCAGCAAATGACCCCAGGAATTATCCGTCAGGAGAGAGTGGCTTCTTGGAGCTGACAGTACATTTTTTTAGGAGCTGGAAAATGGCTCTGAAGTCATTTACATTTAAAGAAGCTTTGCTTCTTATTCTGGGCTTGTTCCTCAGTGTGACTTAAGTGCACCCAAGGATTGGCTTCCAGGATGTAAAACCTTCACCCACTACTTACCAAACAGGATTGATGATTAGCGGTTCATTACAACGTTATTTCCCAAAAAGCTGTGGCAGCTCTTTCTTTCACTTCACTGAAGGTGATTAGTTCTCAAAGGACCAGAAGGAAGTCATTACAAACCACCTCAACCTGTACGACTGTCCCATTCTATAGAGAACATCCTCACGATCAAGCCATCTGCCTTGGCTTAGCCATAGGGTAAAAAAATATGTTACAAATTTGTTAAGGCACTAGAGGGCCTGTATCTTGTCTTACCAGAATACCAAGATGTGCTTTACATTGTGAAATGGAATTTAATAGATTCCTACCTAGCAATCCTCTCTAAACTTTTCCCCAAATACCTTTAAAGACACCAGAAAGCTAATAACAAGATCAAAAACCTCACAACACTGAAAATGAAGACTACAGCCTAATGGCCAAATCTTGGGGGACGTCATGTTAACTTTAAGGCCCTTCTAAGTTCAGGGCTCTGTGGACTGCACAGTTCACCTAGCAAGCATTTAATAAATACTTGCATAATGAATTAATGATGGACAAGTTCTAAGAAAATTTGATTCACTTACTCTTTATTCTTACTCACGGCAAAAGTTATCAATCACTAAAATAAAAGTATGTTCTATTTCACCACTTTCTTCCTGTGTCCTGTCTTTAAAAACAAAACAAAATACTCGTTTAATTAGAATGAATGATGGTTCAAATTTATCTTCATTCAAATATCTTTCCTGAATATCCCTTCACCAGGATTTTGACACATACAGGATGACCTAACAGACACAGGATTGTGAATCACTGTGCTACGTTGCAATGGTGACAGCTCGATTATGTGCCTCCTTCCTAGAACTTAAGCTTCTTCTGGGAGCTCCCATCTCCATCTCCTACATCTTGGTGTCTATGGGAGGAGTGGAGAGCTTGGCTTAGGGAGAATCTCATGTAATACTTACCAACTGAAATGGAATTCCTCAGGTGCAACATAAAAATGATATATAAACTGCAACGTCTCCTACTACCAACTGCCAGCTGGAACACTGATTGAGAGGTTAGAGTAGAACAAGAAGTGTGGCAACAGCCCTGGTGGAAAAAGAGTCTCAAATATAATCATCCCTTCCATGTATATGAAATGTTCATAATAGCTAAATCTATAGAGACAGAACTCAAATGACTGGTTGCCTAGAGCTGGGAGAGAGGGGAAGTTGAAGAGGGGAATGGGGTTTCTATTCATCAGAAAACCTTGGTTTCAGACCTATCTTCACTCCAGCTGTCTGATTAGGCTTTGGTTTCCCTATAAGTAAATGGAATGTTTTGGTGACCTCTGACGCACCTGTGCTTCCAGAGGACAGACTCTCTCCCTGCTGGCAGCAGTGAGCACTGTGGTTTTGCAGTAAATAGCTGGAGAAGATGAAAGCCCACTCAAAACAGAACAGCCCAGAAGACGCAGCACGCCAAAGGCTGTGCTGACCATCTCTTAGGCAGACAGAACTTTGTTCAATTCTGTGCCTCCTAGATATCAATACCGGTGTTCTACAGTATTGTCAATATAAAAATGTAGGGGAAGAAAGGCTTTCAGCATTGGGTTTTTTAAAAAGTAATTACTGTGGACTAATTATACAAATTCCAGTAAGGATCAAAATTGTTCAATGCCTTAATTATTCTCTCCTCTGCTTGTGTCGATTGATAGTGGTGCTAACTGCATCCAGGCGTTCTAAATGCTGTAGTCAAGTGCTGCCTGGTAAGCACGCAAAGAACAAATAAGAACACATCAAAATGTGAAGGTTGGTTGGGATAGAATCGATCGAATATTCTCTATTGTTATTGGTTTTCATGATGCTATCTTCAGTCTTGAGTGTTCTTTAACGTTAATAACGGAACAGTATTTTCCTCTCTCAATGTAATCTTCAGATTTCCAAAAATTAGGTTGTGATTTTGCAGCTCTTGATAAAGAATACATTTGAATCAGAAAAAAATAAACTAAGCAAGAACTGGCAGACAGAGTCACCCAACTGGTGTTTCATTCCACAGAGCTAATAGGAAACAATTTACTTTGTAGATTTATATCCCCAACCTCATCAGTGACAGGTGTGTTAGCCAAATCTTCAGGGCACCTGTTGTGAGTTGAATTGTGTCCCTCAAAGAGATATGTTCAAGTCCCAACCCCCCATACCTGTGAATGTGACCTTTTTTGGAAATAGGGTCTTTGCAGATGTAATCAAATTAAGATGAAGTCATTAGAGTGGCTCAAATCCAAAATGACTGGTGTCCTTATAAGAGGTAGAGAAGAGACACAGACACACAAGAAGAAGGCCATGTGAAAAGAGAGGCAGAAATTGGTGTGACGCAGCCACAAGCCAAGGAACGCCACGGCTTGCCGGCGACACCAGAAGCGCAGAGAAAGGCACGGAACAGATCCGTTCCTAGAGCCTTCAGAAAGAGAATGACCCTGCCAACACCTTGATTTTGGACTTCTTGATGCCAGAACTGTGAGAGAATAAATATCTGTTGTTATAAGCCACCCAGTTTGAGATATTTATTAGGACAGCCCTCAGAGATTAATACAGCATCTGTTCCTGGTTTCATTGTCAAAGGCTGCTTAGGGGAAAAATCTGGTTTCAGGTAAAATTTAAACAACCATCTTAGCTTGAGCATTTTTCAGGGCATTCCGGATAACAATAATAATGCCTCCCATTTATTGACCATCTTATGCCAGGAACTGTGTGAGCACATTCCCTGCATTGTTTCACGTAACCCTTGTACGGTAGACACCCGTTATTGGAGAGGATACGTTCCAAGACCCACACTGGATGCCCGAAACCATGGATAGCTCTGAACCCTTTATATACTATGCTTTTTCCTATACTTACGTACTATGATAAAATTTAATTTACGAATTAGACACAGTAAGAGATTAACAACAATAACTGTAACCATGGGCCCTCTAGGACCAATTCAAACAGACCCCATCTTAACAACAGAAGGTTTTTCAAGGGCAAGCCAAAAAATGCAAGTCATGTAGCCAGGGCATGCACAGAAGAAAGAATCTTGATCTGAAATAACACCCAGAACCAAAGATTCTCCCCCTGACAGAACCAAAGCACCCGGACACGACTGGAACTTGCAAGTTGAACTCTTATCAGAAGCGAGGGGTCCATTGTCTAGGAAGACCTGGTATTAAAGCCCCTTCCACATCTTACCATAATTGTTTAAAACCTTACGATAAGTGCTTAAAGCTTTACCATAAGTGTTTAAAGCTCTCCAATCAAAACATGCCTCACCAGCATTTCTGTGGACCAACCTGTTTTCCCTATCCTCTTAAATTTTGCCCCAAACCCTGAATCCGGGAGACAGATTTGAAAGCATTGCCTCCTGTCTCCTTGCTGGTGGACCTTGCATTAAAGCCTTTTCTTTTCTTAAAAGCTGGTGGTAATAATTGGCTTTTTTTATGCACATTGGGCTGAGAACTCGCATTTTGTGCTGTAATATAACTAATAATAAAATAGAACAACTATACAATATACTGCAATAAAATTTACTATAGATCTTAGCAACCTCAGCATACAATTTTTTTCCTTTCCTTATTAAGTAGAGAACTTGCACCTTTTCACTTAAAAAAAGCACTCGATGGCTTCTCTTTGGCATATCTGAATCGCCAGCATCACTACTCTTGCACTTTGGGGCCATTATTAAGGAAAATAAAGGTGACTCGAACACAAGCACTATGATATCATGACGGTCGATCTGATAGCCGAGACGGCTACTAAGTGACCAACGAGCAGGTAGTGTATACAGGGTGGATACGCTGGACAAAGGGATGATTCACGTCCCGGCTGGCGTGGAGCGGGACGGTGGGAGATTTCATTGTGTTACTCAGAATGGCGTGCAATTTAAAACTTATGAATTGTTTATTTCTGGAATTATCCATTTAATATTCTCAGACCATGGTTGACTGCGAGTAACCGAATCCACACTCAGTGAAACTGTGGATAAGGAGGGACTACCGTACAATCACTGGGGCTATTAGTATTGCCACTTATGGGGGCCAGAACTGGGGAGCTGAGGTTCCAAGATATGAACTGACTTGCCCATGGTCATCCCACTAGTAAATGGTGACGTCTAGACCTATACCGAAGCCGTATGACCATATAAGTGTTTTGCTTTGGGAAAAATGGGGATGACTTTCAGAATTCTATAAGATTATAAGATAATCATAAGATGGGGTATGAATCAGACCTTCTTCCTAGGGTTGGGTTGAATGAGTTCCCACATGTCAGAGCAGACAACAGGCTTGGATGCAGTGCATGCTATTAACACTGGCTATTGATATGACTTGTGTTATTTTATTTCTATGATAGTTGTTCTCTTATTGCTTCTCTGTGTTCCTGAAATCACAGTTAAGTGGGCACCCACGGGCTCTGCTTCAACCTGAAGCCCACCCCTCTGTTTCTGCCCCTTGGGTGGTATCAGTGGAATGCTCTGTGGTTGTTAGGCTTTTACAACCTAGGAGACAGTTAATGAGAGTAACAGATTTTTCTCCATTGCACAACGTGACTAACTTCAACAGGATTTATTTGCCATTGAACAAACTGCTGAAAAATAATGACCAATAAACCCAGCTGAAAGGTTATTTCACTTGAAAACAAAATCAACAGCACTTAATATACTTGAATTTCAAATGAAGTCATAATTGCTTTTTGCTGAGACTACTCCAGTTACTTAATACCCTGCACTAACACTGAACAAATAAATGTAAGGGTTTAAGCTTGGGATCAGAAAGGGCTTTTCTCTGAGCAAGAAAATTGTACAAATGATCCATATGTTATCAATCAACGAAACACATTAACAGTCAAGAGCGCAGACCCAGGAGCTGGTCTGCCTTGGATCCAGATACAAGATCTGGAACAATTCACTGACCCTCCCACTTGGGCCTGAGTTTCCTAAGCCCTAAAATGAGAATAATAACAGTACCTCCTTCGTTGGGTTGTTGGCAGATGGTGTGAGTTAATATGTATAAATTGCTTAGAACAGCGCCTGGCATGTAATGAGCAGTTAAGCGTTGATGTTATTATTTTTCAGATATTTTGCAAATTGTTAATCTTGTTTTTTTCAAATGTCTATTCTTATAAACACATTTTTTCTGTATATTTCTTAACAGAGAAAATTGAGGTGTGAACGGGATAAGTCTCTCCAGGGAGCCCAGTTGCGCCCCCTACTTCATCCATACCCACCTCCTCACATGCCCCCGACCGCGCTGCCCATGCCTGGAGGAGTGGAACATATAGAAGAGGCATAACCTTCCCCGTTCTCACTTTCTTGGGAAGCTGGCTCACCCAGGGCTGGAGTCACATGGCTCCTCTGAGCTCTGCGCTGATTAATTAGATTGAGAGCTCAGAGGACAAAAGCTCAGAACTGGGCACCCAAAGATAGAAAAGGGGATTGCTTGATGCATTCGCTCAGTCAACACTCTAATGCAAAGTCCATCAGGAAACCTAGATTTACTTATCCTTAAAGACTGCTCACTCAATTACCAAAAAGAATACAAAATATACACTCAGTTCTTTCTAAAATATAAAGTGTTTCTAGTGCCTTTGATATATGCCTTAAAGCACTGACTTGGTGGGGAGCAGGGTGGGTATGCTAAGGCAATAAGTCTAGGGTAGGGGTTAATATTCATTGATCACTACCATGTGCTGGGTATTTTATACAATCCTTCTTTAAATTCCACATTAACTTACTACAGTAGGTTTCATACCCATTTTAAGGAAAGAGCATGGACGCTCAGAGCAGTTGAATAATTTAGCCCATATTACACAAAGCGAGGAGTCAGAGTTACAGTCCTGAGTGTTCGTCACCCCATCCTGGGCTCTTGTGCCCTCCAAGAAGCCCAGCCCCCACTGCCCATCCCACTGAGCAGCTGGAGCTCGTCCTCAAGGGCAGCAGGCCTTTTGCATAGTCTCGCATGTCATTTATATTACCTCTCTTTAATCTGCGTCAGATTAACAGCATTTGAGTCTCTCGGAGACTTCCAGGATTCCAAATAGACCCCTCCTTCCAGCAGCTCTGCTGTATTTGGGCAGCTCCGATATCCTTGGAGCTGAGTTTCAACATCTTTCTCCCACAGTGTAATCAAAATTCTCTGCACACCTTGTAAAGTGAAGATGTGAAGCCTATGGAGATGGGAAACAAGGGGATAAAACCATACGTGAATTCAGTATGTTCTTTTCCTAAGGCAGTAGTGGGATTTACTCCCCTATCCTGATTTACCCCCCATTTTAATCCTGCTTTGCATTTTTTAATTTTAGACATGGAGCAGCTAACACGACATGCTTTCTTTTTTGGACCCAGAGTTCATTAGAGCCTCTGCCTCCCCCACCAAGGAGTCAGATTTCATCTTCTGTGCTGCCTCCTTCTGAAGCTCGGAGGGTGGGTAGGCCTGCTTTTCTTCCCTGCAGATGCTGAACTCTGCCCAGCTGTATCATGTTTGAAAGCTCCATTCTTCCTTTTTGGCTGTAATGAGGACCTTCGATTGAAACGGAATATCTAATTACATTGGAAGGGGAAATATCGACATTCATTTATAAAATATCTTCCTGGTAGCTTCATATACACACTGTTCTGTTTAATGAACTAAAGAGCTCCCAGATTCACTCCCGTCATCGCAGAAATTGTAGAGATATTAGGGCTACAAAGTAGAGAGGCAGCAGTTTATGCAGCTTTTTTGTTCGAGTTTCCTAACGTACTTGAGTTCTGTTGGAATACTTGTCTTTGAGGGCTCACACTGGCTACCTACCGCAGAGGCCGGCTCTGGTGAATGCATGTTGCAACGCTCATTCGAGAGCCAGCAGGGGCCAGAGCAGAACTTCACGAAGTAATTGCAAGGCACTAAAGATATTTACAGTTTCTTTTTTTCCCTTTTCCACGTTTTAGGATCGAAGCTGAGGCATCTAACTTCAGGAAAAGAAGGGCCAAAGCAGAGCCAAATTGAGGGAGAATGGAAGATTCCAGATGGTCATCAGAGCAAAGTAAGGGCTAAGCAGTGAATTGTGGGGTTGTCTCAATTCTCCCCACTTGAGTTTGTGATAAATCATGAGCTGCTGGCATCTCCTTTCGTTTAATCCTCAGCCTGCCCGATGGAGGACAGCTCATTCAACGTTATGTAATAACTCTCAGGGCAAACTCTGCCTACTTGCTGGATTATTTGGTATCCTTGAAGGCCTGGAGGGACCTCTGTGGGCGGTCATGTTGCTGCTTTTAAACGGGAAGAATAGGACATTACTCAGGAGAAAATTATTTCTTATTTTTCTTCATGAGATAAGAGAAAAGAGAGGAATGTTGAGGATTGTAGAATGGAAGAACTATGTAACTAGAACAGTAATTGCCTTATTCCGAGCAGGCTTACTCTGCAGTTATATTTATTACCACATGAAAATTTCTTCCGTAAGTTTCAGAGCCTATATTTGTAGAATCAAAGACAAGGATTTCTTTTTATTACTATTTATAATCATGAAAGTGTGGAGAATCCCCTTGAACTTGTTGTGGATATAAAAGTACTAAAGTGTACTTTGATTCTGGGTGAAATTAATGGGCCTGGGCACTCGTCGTGGACTCTTAAAAACACATCCAAACTTTCATAATCTTTTTTAAAGAAACTTGGTGTTAACATTGAGAAAGCACTAGTAGGCAATCCGACCCAGAACAGGGGCCTGGTGAGGAATCCAGTGCTCTGGGCAGGACCTCGGGGGAGACAGAGGAGGCTCTTCGCGGGATCTATTTTAAGAATCCAGCAGACCCTATGTGTTTGTTTATCATTGTTATTATCTACTACTTAACAAAGATAAACAAACACATAGGGACAGAGATTAGATTGGTGGCTACCAGAGGGGAAGGGGGGAGGGAGGAGGGTGAAACGGATAATTCGGTACATGTGTGTGGTGATGGGTTGAAATTAGTATTTTGGTGGTGAACATAATGTAATCTATGCAGAAATAGAAGTACAATGATGTACACCTGAAATTTTTACAGTGTCATAAATCAATGTTACTGCAATAAACAAAAAATTAAAAAAAAAAAAAAGAATCCAGCAGAAAAAGAGAGCTGTGAAAACATGTGTATACGTCACGTGGATGGTTAGCTTTGAGAAGATGATGTCATCAAGGCTGGGCTTTGTTATATGAGCAGGTTGCAGTCCATATGAGACCCATGTAAAAGCTTCTGTAAAAACTGACCAAACAGTTAGGGCCCGCCTTCACCAAGGGCAACAATTTCCTTCTACTCAATGGAAGGGCAACCCAAAATGGCACATCTCAAGGAAATCAATGAAAAAAGAGGTTTTTTTTTTTTGTGAGGAGATCAGCCCTGTGCTAACATCCGCCAGTCCTCCTCTTTTTTTGCCGAGGAAGACGGCCCTGGGCTAACATCCGTGCCCATCCTCCTCCACTTTATATGGGACGCTGCCACAGCATGGCTTGCCAAAGCAGTGCGTCGGTGCGCGCCCGGGATCCGAACCAGCGAACCCCGGGCCGCTGCAGCGGAGCGCGCGCACACAACTGCTTGCGCCACCGGGCCGGCTCCGGTTTTGTTTTTTTTTTTAGTTGAAATATTTATTGAGGTAATTGTGAATTACAAAAAGAGCATTTGTAAACAATAATACGGAGAGATCCTGCATACCCTTCACCCAGTTTCCCACAATGGTAACACCTTGGAAAACACAGTGCAATATCACAGTCAGGATATTGACATTAGTACCATCCACTGATCACTGAGATTTCCCAAGTTCTGTACAATTTTATCACATGTATTTGCACCACTATAATCTAGATAGAACAGTTTTGTATCCCTCTTCTTTCCCTTTGAAAGCCACACCCACCTTCTTGCCTACCCTTCTCTACCCTTCCAGATCCTAGGCCCTAGCAACCACCAGCATGTGCTGCATTTCTAAATTTTTGTTATTTAAAAAATGTTATGTAAATGGAATCACACAGTATGTAACCTTTTTGATTGGCTTTTTTCACTCAATATAATTCCATGGTGATTCATCCAAGTTGTTGTATGTATCAATAGTTTGTCCCCTTCTATTGCTGAGTGGTAGTCCATGGTATGGATGTACCGAAGCTTGCTTAACATTTATCTATTGAAGGACGTCTCGGCTTTTTCCAGTTGGGGCTGTTATGAAAAAAGCTATGATGAACATTTGTGTATAGTTTTTGGTGTCAAGTTTTTGTTTTCATATCTTTGGAATAAATGCCCTCAGGTACAGTCACTGGGTTGTATTATATTTCCATGTTTAGTTTTATAAAAAGCCGCAAAACTGCTTTCCAGAATGGCTGCACCCTGTTACATCTCACTAGCAATATGTGACTGAGCCAGTTTTTCCCCATCCATGTCAGCATTTGGTTTTGTCTCTGTTTTTTATTTTAGCTATTCTAATAGGTTTGTAGTGATAGCTCATCATGGTTTTTATTTGCATTTCTCTGATGGCTAAAGATGTTGAGCATCTTTCCAGGCACTCTTTTGCCATCTGTATATCCCCTTTGGCAGAACCTCTGTTAGTGTCTCACCCATTTTCTATTTGGGTTGTTTGGTTTTTTTGCTGTTAAGTTTGAGAATTCTTTATATATTCTAGATATTAGTCCTTTGTTGGTTGCAAGTATTTGCTCTGAGTCTGTAGTTTGTCTTTTCATCCTCTTCCTATGGTCTTTCTCAGACAGTAAATTTTTAATTTTGATAAAGTCTAATTTAGCAATTTTTCTTTTTACAGATTGTGTTTTGGCAGCAAGTCTATGAACTCTGCCTAGATTCCGAAGTTTTTCTCCTATGTTTTTTCTAAAAGTTTTACAGTTTTAGGGTTTACATTCAAGTCCAGGGTTCATTCTGAGTTAATTTTTACATAAGCTGTGAGGTTTAATACCATGGATGCCCGTGGATGTCCAATTTCTCCAGCACAATTTGCTGAAAGGTCCATCCTTCTTCCCCCTCCATTGAATTATTTTTGCACATTAGTCAAAAGTCAGCTGAGTATGCTTGTGTGTTGTCTATTTGTGGCTTCTGTATTCTGTTCCATTGATCTATGAAAAAAGAATTTTTAAAATTGTTTTAAGACTTAAAAACTCCACTCGGTTTTGTTTTTTGTTTTGGGCTTTTCAATAAGCATACTCTACATTTTTAGTTTCTTATATATACTAATTACTACATGAGTTTGGAAAGTAAATACACACGTACATACCTCTCTATATGTTTATACCTACATACATACGTGTAAACACACATATATTCAGGTGAGTGATATATACATATAGACATACATTGTGTGTGTGTATATATATATATATATTACAAAAGGACAAAACTCTGCAGTATAAGTTACTTAAATAGAGTAAAAACTCATCACATTGCAAGTTGTTAATTGAGGATTTATAATTTGCCATTGTTAGAAATACATTTTCCTACATTATTCTTAGAGTAGCAAAATCTAAATTAGATATAATTTACTCTGCCTGTACTCAACATCAATGTTATAAATTTCCTTTGTTACTATTTCTTTATTATTTTTTACTGCCCTGATATTAATGGTTAGCAGTCGAGGTGTAAGTGTTTCCTTAACTATATAATTATACATATGTGAAACTTAAGCTGAGCACCTATTAATCATATTTTATGTCAGAGGAATGAAATTCCTCTTTTTTTTTTCAAAATCAAGTTAAATTATACAACTTGATAGCAAACTGACTATGAGCAATGAGAAATAAGATTCATGTTTTGTGCTGAAAATCATAAGAATATTTTTGATCCTAAGATATAAGGGCCTAGATATACACACACCTACAGATGTATACATTTCTTTAAGGAAAAAAAAATCGTTGGTGTATCATCCCAAAATTTTTGAAGCCTGCAAAGAACTTGGGAACAATATTACCCCTTGAGAGCTGAATAAGTGAAATCCATACCTACAGTGTAGAGATTATCTCGCTGCACAATTCCCCTAAATGACAGAACGTCTTTCAAGTCAAAACAAAATTCTTAGTAAATTTTTAACTAAATGTGAAAGACAAATATAACCAGCTGAATGTCATTAACAAATTCTTAGAAGGAGTTATTAGTGTGGGATTCCAAAGAGAGAGGGAAGTTTTAAAGCTTATGAGCATGTCTCTGGCATTTCCAGCAGAGCAAACAACCTGAAGAGCAAAAACAAAATATATGTATATTTTGAAAGAGAGATTGATGCATCACTTTTCATTTGTTGATGATGCTGGACATTACATCCAAATAGCATTCCATTTCCTAATGTTCTAATATCACACTCATGAAATATCTTCCAATTTCTATTAATTTCCCCTATAGCATCTCCACCAGGGAGAACATGTGCCCACTCACTAACATAAAAGTGGTAGTTTTTTGGCCATTTTGGTTCCTACTTGAGTTAATGACCTGGCCTTCTGGTCTACACATGAGTCTCTTCTGAATGCTGCAGAGTGGTTGGAGCCCTCTAACCCTAAGTACACTCACAAAATTGATTTCTGGAGCTGCACAGCCGAGGATCAGACCCTGGACTCTGACCACCCTCCAAGGCTGGCCACCCTGGAAGACCTGCTGTGATGTCAGCTCATCTCTGTCCCCTAGTTAACATCTCATCTTGTCACTCTCAGTCACTGCCACAGGGTGTATCCTGAGAAATGGAGAAGAAAATAAAAGATTGTAGAAAGTCAGAGCCCAAACCCTCCCGTAGTTGCCAAAGGATGTTTAGAGTTACACGCTTATACACTTGACTTCCATCTCCTGTTGACCGGTCAAGTTCATCTTGTCTATTTATCTGTTCTCCTGCAAAACAACTTTTCATAAGAAAAGTTAGCAGACTTTTCTAGACTTTTTGGCCCATTTCATTTTGCGTTGGTAACATTGTTCAGAGTGAACTGAATCTGCTGCCTAGAACATTTTGCATTGAGTATGGCCAAGTAATCATTTCTTTTACAGATTCCCAACTATTCCACCTTCATCTCTAAGTATTTCTTTACTAAAGCTTTCCTTTTACTGGGTACAGTTTCTTAAAGTTTTCTTTTCTCCTTCTTGTAAGAAGCCATAGCAGGTCCTTTTCTGGCATAGTTCCTTTGTTTTAGTGAAGCCAACAACATTGCTGTTCAAAGTGGGGTCCACAGAGTGTTGGCACCCATGGAGCATTTGTTATCCACCCACAAGATAAGTACAGAAAGTGAGAGTAAGCATTTGGAAGGTTTTATAGAAATTTAACATTACTGTGGCATCCGTGAGCATGGTTTTGTATTTTACAAAAGCTTCAGTCCATGATCAATAGGAAATGAAAGTTTTGGTCTTTGTCTACGGATAGTTAAGAAGCATGGTTCTATGAAACTGTCTTTAAACTAATTATTATAAGATTTTCTCAAGCAGGTTCGTATTTCCTTTGTTGTAAAGTCTAAAAATACAAATTAAATGTTATTTTAATTTTCATAAATTTTTTATCCAGTAAAATCCCCTTTGATTTGAACTCTCTATCAATATGTAGATGTTTGGATCAAAATAATAATTAAGATAACAGAGACTTACAATGAAAAGTCCTCTTTGTTCCCATGATAGTTAAATGTTTCTATTCAATGCATACATTTCTTTTCATCAATGCTGCGGAGTAGCCATATCTGGATAAGGATTTTGCATTACTTTCTATACATTGGTTCTCCCCACTGAGTACAGGTGGTGTAAGGGGGAGGAACGTATCCAGAATCTAATACTAGGTGGTATCCCAGAAACTACTTTTTATAAATCATCTTTATTATTTTGCTCATTTTCAGATTAGTACTAAAAATTCAGTAGAAAGTTGTATTTGTGGAGTTGTAAAAGATTAAAAAAATGTCATTCACCGGACAGTATTTTTCATTGTATAATGAGAATCCATTCAATGAGAATACTATGAATTCCTAGTGTACCAAAGAGTCACACAAGATGCTATGAGAGATTCAGAAGAGATAGATGAGATGATCCTCCCTTGGAGAAACAAATACACATACAAAAAAAAGCCAGATACAAGTTAAGAGGCCAACACAAAGATAAAGAAGAGCAAGCGTGGCCTGTAGTTTGTGTGTGAAGTTGAAAGAGTTCAGAGGAAGAGAAGGGTGATTCTGAAACAGGGTTAATTTAACAAGCCTCCTTATCAGATTGGAATGTTTAGCCTGGCTTTAAAAGCACCTGCAGGATGTGAATTGGCAGAGGGAGAGCAGTTGACGGCTGTCCAAAATGGTTGTTGGAGGTGGGAGAGCAGCCAAGGCTGGGGTTTGAGGATTTGAAGGACGCCTAATGGAATAAGAGACCAGTTTGATTAGAACTAAAAGTGGATCAAGGGAAGTTGTAAAGGAGAGACTGGCTGGTTGTCAGATGTGTTTAATGATAGCCTGGATGTCAGGACTGGAGAATTTTATCTTTGAGCCAAAAAGCAAACAGGAAAGCCTTTTAGCAGGAGAGCAGTATAATAAAGGCAGTAAGCTCTACACGCTCTGTGTGTGCTTCTCCCTCAAATCTTCAGATGCAGATAGTGGTTACTGTAGATGCAAATTCTAAAGCCCTTGAGCATGAGTCAAGAGTCACCGTCAAAGACTCATTTCTTAATTTACGTTATCCTGAGGCAGATTATGAGAATGATCTCCAGAACTCCTGGAGGTATATTTGTTCCCTAGCAAAGTAGTCAACTATATAATTATCATTGCCACATTGTATAATTTAGAATTAAGGGTATGTTGATATTAATACCAAAAAAAAAAAAAAACTAAAAAAAAAGGGAAACAGAAAGGAAAGGAAAGAGAAAATAGTTTGCAAGTGAAAAGATATTGCTAAACATGTCTAATGGAGATTCCACCCACAGTAGTGACCCTGAGCGGCTTGCCAAAGAATATGAGCACAGCCTGTTGGAAATTACTCAGAATTCCACTGCTCAAATAAGACATTGTTCAGCGCATGCATTATGTCATCTGTTTCTTTTTCAATGAGAAATAATGAAATAAAGCCCTTGCATTACTCTAGGAAAGATATCTAGACAACCTCTGTGACATTTTGTTGCATATGTTGGTATCATTAATTTCATATATGAAATTTTTTATGTTGGCTTTTTCTTCCATATAAATTTCATCATGAATATAAGACAGGAGTTCATTCAACCTTATAAGAAATAGGAAATAAGTTAACGTGTTCTTAGACTCAGACATAAGTGTTAAGGCTTTTAGTCTTTGTTCTCAGCAGTATACTAAAACGTTGTTAGTGTACAGTCCATCCTCCAAAATTTGAACAAATTTCTCAATACTCATGGGGAAATATAAACTGTAGCTATGACTACATTACATTATAGATGTAGGAATTATTCTCAAGAATAAGAAGGTATCCATGCCATCTCCACTGAAGCCAAGAGAGTTCTGAGGACTGAGATTCTTTGCCCAGGAGTGACCAGTTCTTTGAAAGGTCATGCTTGGGAATCTGAGGAAGAGTGGGAAATGCTGGAGGAATTGTTAGATGCTGCTGAATGACAGAGGCTGAGGTCCGTCTACCATGCCAGCCACCAGTGTAAGAAGGGAGACCTGTGGGTAGAGGGTCGGGCAGTCACCATCATATTTGAAGGATTAAGAACGCCTGTTCCAACTGTTGGTCCATTACAATGTTGCATTAAAGAAATATTTGAGCCACTCCAGACTAACTATTGCTTCTTAAGCTATTTTCATCATAGTAAACATGTGCCTGCATTTTATTGCATCCTAGACTGTATCCACATTAGAGTAAGAATTTTATGTCCCTTGTACAAACCTTTGTGCCCTGCAGAACCACCTGCGTCTGGCCACAAAGTTGCCCACATTAGAATACTGCTCTATAAATTCAACCTTTCTGCAGAAACTCTGTTCCCTGTGTAAGTGAAAAGGGTTTTTAAAATCTCAAAGCATCTGTTGGGTGTTTTGTCTCTAAAAAAAAGAGCAAATCTTCACACTTCCTCCTCAAATTCCTCCTCACATCACACAATTTGTAGAACCCTACATAATCCTTGCTATTGCCTTATACCTGCTTTGAGCTGAGGCAATTTTTAACGCATTGCTTTTGTGCTTGTAGATCATATTAACCAAGCAGTTTGGGAGGAATTTATAATAAAAGAAGTGACAGCGGTTGAGTGTATTTATTTCTCTTTTAATATTTTCCATATTGGTGGCAAAGTTACCTTAACATTCAGTTAATGAAAATACCCTAAATACCCTAAAATTTCAGTGATAAAATCACTGAAAAATTGACAAGTAGAAGGACAACACTGTAGGAGGTGTTGCAATTTCACTATCATGCTTTAAATAGGGTTTTTACTACAGCAAGACATATTTTGAACCAGCCCTGACAGCCTAGCAGTTAAAGTTCAGTGCACTCCACTTGGGTGGCCCAGGTTTCGTTCCCAGGCTCGGAGCCACACCATTCACCTGTCAGTAGCCATGGTGTGGCGGCAACTCACAAGACAAACTAGAAGGACTGACAACTATACACAACTATCTACTGGGGCTTTGGAGAGAGGAAAAAAAAAAAAAGAGAGGAAGATTGGCAACAGATGTTAGCTCAGAGCAAATCTTTCCCAGCCAAAAAAAAAAAAAAAAAAAATGGCTTTAAAAAAATATTCATTTAAAAAAGGCATTTGTTCACTCAATGGAGGCTCAAACAAATTATCAATTCATTAGTTAAGTTATTCTGGGCCTGTTCTCTCTTCTGCCTCATAGCAATTGCCATATAACACAAGATGCAAGCAATGAGCCTCCCTGCTTTTGTACAGTGAGCAATGCATGCAGAGGACCTAGCTTATACTCTAGGGCTGTGGTGTCCACTCTGTCTTTCTCTTCTCCTCCTAAGCTCTTGTGACTTTGGCATCTATGGATATTTCAACATTGACATTTTCTAACGCACTTGAAATAAAGAGAAAACAGTAATGTGTATCTTTTACCTCAACAGGGGTGAGTAGGTTTTATTTTATAATGCAAACATGTCACTCTTATTTTATTTGTAAATGTTGAAAAGGCATTGTACTAAGGAAGAAATAAAGGCTAAGCATCAAATCCAATAGCATTTCCTGAAAAGGATTCCCGGAAAAGCATCTAAGAGCAAAAGAAAAATAAAGGCATGAGAGGAAGCATCATTTGGTAGATGTGACACATTAGTTATTGGGAAATACAAGTAAACATGAAAAAACTTGAGCCTAACATTTCAAAGTAAAGAATAAAGTCAATGTCTAATAAATCACGCAAATCCATAACCATGTTATTTTTGGCAACTAAAGAATTCTACTAAAAATAAAGATATTAACAAATACCACATTCACTGGTTTAGGGACTCTTATACGTCTTCCAGTTCAACATTCTTATTTCTTCCTAGCAACTTATAATTAAACTAAATCCTTCCTGTGAACTTGAATTAATAGTTTGGCTTGAGGGGGAAAAATGTATTAAATTACTTTACAACTCCTAGCTTCTGTGGTCAGACTCTATCTTATCAAATTATTATGCATCCTAGGCTAAAAGAATGCAAGTCTAAACAAATTTAATGAACTCTGTTTTCATTTATACTTGGTAAAATATGCTGGCAATATGAGAGACCTGACCTAAGTCAGAATTGAGAAAGAGAGTTAAGTATGTGTTTTCAAAGGTCTAAGAAAGATATGAAAATTGGAAGATAGACTTTAAGAAAAAATAATAATAATATAGGTGACGCTAGGAAATTTTCATGGAAAAGTAGGTGTATACATGGACTCCAAGTACCTGAAGCCAATTGTGATAGGTAGAAAAATAATTTCTCAAAGATGTCCACATCCTAATGTTGCTTCAGGTGGAACACTCACAGGGCCACAGTGGACATCAACATCAGCCTGGTAGTCTACACATTAAGATGACAGAAGTGAGCTTTGGACCTCAAAGAAGCAGACCTGTGTTAATCTTACATGCTCAGAATTATTCTGTGGATAGCACCCTACTTTTTCTTGAGACCCACTCAGGCTCCTCTTACTGTCCATGTGACCCAGATCTGAGACAACTAGAGCCCTGCATTGGCCCTGGTCCCCATGCTTGGTGTAAGGTGTAGCCATCAGACCATCCAAGCCAACGAGACTTAACTGCCACACTTTTATGTGTGCCATCAAGAAAGAGACCTTTTCTCTGTTGTGGGATAATAAAATACTGCAATGGACTGAATGTTTGTGTCTCCCCAAAATTCATGTGTTGAAACCCTAACCCCAATGTAATGGTACTTAGAGGCGGGGCCTTTGGGATGTGATTAGATCATGAAGGAGGAGCCCGCATGAATGGGATTTGTGTCCTTATAAACAGGCTCCAGAGGGCTCCCTAGCCCTTTCCACCATGTTAGGATACAAGGAGAAGTCTGCAACCCAGAAGAGGGCCCTCATCCTACTGGGCTGGCACCCTGATCTCAGACTTCCAGCCCCCAGAGCTGTGAGAAAGAAATTTCTGTCGTTTATAAGTCACGCAGTCCATGGGACTTTGTTACAGCAGCCGGAACTGAGTAAGGCAGATAGATTGTAATCCTGGAGCAGGGAGTCACCATCCTGAGACCGTTAGAGAAAAGCCTGAGTTCTTCTGAAAATGAAGCCAATGCCAAAGAAAGAAGAGTTGACAAGAGAGTAAGACTGGGATGATCCTGATGACATCCTCTGAGCCCTGCTGTCCTGTCCTGGCAGACCCTTAGACTCCAGCTCTGTGGACCAAGACATCTCCTTTTCAGGTTTTACTTGTGACTAAGAATCCTCTATAGGAAGGAAAGGATATATATTTTCTCTTTTCCAATTATCAAACACAAACACACACACCTTTCCTGCCAGAACGGGCATTAGTACATACAAATGGGCATTCAAAATGATGAGATAAAATGGAAGTGCCCAAAACAGCAAAGATCAGCAATAGCTCTCTAAGCATATTCATGATGAGAAGGCTCTGGTACTTAAGAGGATGAAAGTAAGCCAAGTGATGAGTCCAAAAGAAATCCAGACCTACCTACAACCAACCTCAAAGAGAGGCTGAGAAACCGTGGCAAATAGCCATGGAAACCAAAACTTCTGCTTCAAAAACTGTTTTCTGTTTATTTTCCAATTCACTGAAAGGTTCTCCTGAGTTATAGATAAGACAGGGTATCTTTATCGTCACCTTACAGATGAGGAAGCTGAGATTTGGAGCTGTTACATGTCCAGGTTATTGATCTGGGGCTGTTCCAGCTTTAGCCTTCACACCTGGCTCCTCATTCCTGACCCCAAACCCTTTCCAAGACACAAACTTCTATTCTAAACTGGTGACAGTTCTTTGCATCACAATTTTTACCAGCTGATGACTTGCTTTTTGTCCTATAATGTAGATGTGCACTGGGTTCTTCTGGAAATATTTGGACACTGAAGTTGCTCTGCATAGGAGATGTCTTTGCAATCAACATTTAGAACGATGCAGTTCAGAATCAAACAAAACATCTTCTGTTCAGTGTTTCCTTCACTCAATAAGTGCTGAATTGCACACCAATAGAAGAGGTGGCCTGTTTCAAAATGAGAATGAAGGGTGTTTGCTTTATCCCTACTTCACTATGGCATAGCATGTGGACTGGACTTTAAGCAGGACTCATCAAAATCATGCATTGTTAATATCCTCCTTGGCTCTTGAGTGGATTCCAGCTAGCTCTCCCACTTGCTTCCTGGCCAGGCTTACTGTGTTAGATGAAGGATTTAAATGCAGGGGCTCCTTGCTGCCTCAAGTACTGACAATGTGGACTGTGTAGGTTTTGCAAGAAGTAAGGGAAGATCCATTTAGAAAGGCTTCAAGAAAAAAGGCAAATTTTAGCTGTGTTTACAAGAGACATAAAGCATGACCAAAATTCATTAACGTAATGCTGAATGAGTTTAAGTGTCATGAACTTCAATTGTCTTCTTTGTAGAATGGGGGCAATGGTGCCTCTCCTATCTTTCTCCCAGATGTTTTCTTTGAGTGCTTTATGTTTCAGAAACTGAAAAGAATTATATAAAGTTAGCGCCATCAATGGTGTTGATATTTTCATGAGATGATATATAAAAACAGCAGAGAGATCCAAATGAGTTTGCACAACCTTCTGTAGCATGGAAGACCCTCTTTGCACAGGAATGCCATCTGTCACCTGCATTGGGGACATTGTCCTCTTGATGAGAGTACTAAAGGACTGCTCCTTCCAGATGAAGGGCCTGTCAATTAAGCATGAATGTAAAGAAAACTTCCTAACATGAAGAATAAAATGCACAGAAGTTGATTAAAGTCTTGGATTCTTTTCCTGGCAGGAGTTAGAATAATTTATGCATTTTCCATCTAAAGTTTCCTGTCTGATTACACTGAGGAGAACAAAGTCATTAAAGGCAATTACCATGTTAATAGACAAGAGATTGAAAACTGAAAATGCTGAAGGATGGGTAAGTCCATCTTCCTGTCACACACAGTAGTTTTTGCTTCTGCCTCTAGGTTTCCAAATGAATATGAATTAGTAATCAGCTTGTTTCACATTCATAATGCAATCAAAATGCGTATTTGATTGAATGCCTCACTTAATAAACCAAGAAAATATTCATAACAGTTGTGATATTTATGGTATGCATTTTTATATTTTTATTGAGGTATAATTACATATAGTAAAATGTGCAGATCTTAAGTGCGCTCTGTGATAAGTTTTTAAAAATGTATATACCCATGGAACCAACATCCATCAAGACATAGAGCATTGCCTTCATCCTGGAAAGCTCCTTCCTGTCTCTTAATAATATATTTCCCTCCCCACACACAGAGCAGCTACCGTGCTGAGTTATATTCCCCCCAAATAGTTCTTGAACTTCATAAAATAGGAACATACAGTACATATCCATGTCTGGATTCCTTCACTCAACATGATATTTTTGATATTCATCCACCTGTGTCTACCAATTGTTCATTTCTTTCTACTGCTGAGTAATATTCCATTGTTTGAATATACCACATTTTTTATTCATTCTCCTGTTGATAGACATTTGAATTGTTTAAAATTCTTGCTATTATGAATAAATCTGCAGTAAACACTATTGTACAAATATTTGTGTGGGCATATATTTTCATTTCTGCTGGAAAAATACCTTAGAGTGAAATTGCTGGATCACAAGGTAGGTGTACATTTACTTTTTATAAGAAACTACCAAAATTTTTCCACATTGGTTGTACTATTTTACATTCCTACCAGCAAACATGAGATATCCGGTCACCCTGCATCCTCTGTAGCATTTGTTATTGGGAGTCATTTAAGTTTGAACCACTCTAGTGGCTGTATAGTGGTATCTCTTTCTAGTTCTAGTTTGCATTTCCCTGATAACTGACATTGTAACCTGGGGCCCTCTAGGACCAGTTCAAACTGAGCCCATCCTCTCAGCAGAAGGTTAAAGCTGTTTTTCAGGGGCAAGCCAAAAATGATGCAAGTCAAGTGGCCAGAACACATGCAGAGGAGAAAATCTTGACCTGAAATAACACCCAAAACCAAAGATTTCCTCCCTACCATGGAATAAAAGGAGTAGGACACAACTGGAACTTGAAAGTGGGACAGTCATCAGAAGTGACGGGTCTGTTGTCTAGGAAGATGCAGTGTTAAAGCCCCTTCCACATCTTACCATAAATGTTACAAGGCCTCCAATCAAAACCCAGCTCAACAGTGCTTCTGCATACCAGCCTATGCCCCCTAACCTCACAAATTTTGCCCCAAACCCTGGATCAGGGGGACAAATCTGAGAGCTTTGCCTCCTGTCTCCTTGCTGGTTGACCTTGCAATAAAGCCTTTTCTTCTCTCAAAGCCAATGGCATAATAATTGGCTTTTTATGCACATTGGGCAGAGAAACCCCTTTTCGTGCAGTGACAACATCTTTTCATGTCTTGTTTTGGCCATTCTCATATCCTCATTTGTGAAGTATCTATCCAAGTTTTTTGACAATTTCTAATTGGATTGCTTGTCTTTTGCTTTCCATATGTGAAAGTTCTTTATATAATTTGGATTTGAGTCTTTGTCAAATATATAGATTGTAGACTATGATTTGCCTGTTTATTTTTTAACAAAGTCTTCTGAAGAGTAGAAATTTTTATTCTGATGAAGTCGTTTACCTTTTTTTTTTTTTGTTCAGGTTAGTGCTTTTGCAATCTCTCTAAGAAATATTTGACTACACAGGTCACAAAGATATTCTCCTACTTTTTTTTTTTTTTGTAGAAGCTTTATAATTTTAGCTTTTAAATTTTGCCTGGAATCTATCAATGCCATAAGCACAGGACCGGGAACAGAATTTGCTACCCCAAAATATGGCTGTTAGGCATAAAGGCTATTTTGAGCTGATGATTATTAAAAAACAGTAGATGCAGGAAAAGCTCTGAAAACGTAGTAGAAGTTACTCTTTTGTAAGAGAAATTCACATTTATAAAAGAAATCTCCATTTGTAAGAGTGTCTCCCTCTCTGTGCCAGGAAGAGGAGGATGACTCAATCTCTAGAAACTCTTATCAACGGAGAAAGCAATGACTTAAATCTGCATGACAACTTTACCCTTGTTTACTGTGGTTTTCCCAGTAACCTCTCATAACTGACCCCATCTTAACAGGATGCTGCAGCCATTTTTCAGGAGCTGCGAGCCAGCCAGGAGTATGAGCACAAGAGAAAATTTTGACCTGTCAGTTGAGACTCATCCCACTAGTGCTTTCCCATACCAGCTGGCCCTCCCTGATCCCTTAAACCTTACCCCATACCTCAGACGGGTGAGACAGATTTGAGAGCTTGGCCTCCTGTCTCCATGTCAGTTGATCTCGCAATAAAGCCTTTCTTCCCTCAAAAGCTGGTGTGCCTCAGTGTCAGGTCCTGTACGCATCAAGTGGCAAGCACTTGCTTGGTAACAGTGTCTGTCAATTTTCATGTTAGGTATAGATCAAGTTTCAATTTTTGGCACACGGATAACCAGTTGTTCCAGCATTATTTGTTAAAAAGACTTTCCTTTCCCTGTTGAATTACATTGGCACATTTGTCAAAATTAATTTTGCTGCATATATGCAGATCTATTTATGGGCTCTATTCAGTTTCATAGATCTGAATCACACTGTCTTGATTATATCCTTAGGCCTGAATCACACTGTCTTGATTACAGGATAGCTTTATAGTAAGTTTTATAGTGAAGAGTAAATGTCTCCAAATTTGTTCTTTTTCAAGATGGCCTTGGTTATTCTGAGTTCTTTACCTTTCCATTTCAATTTTGGTATCAAGTTTGATATTTGTTCTTATCTCCAAAAAAAGCCTTCTGGGATTCTTAACCTATGTGTGTTAAAAATTCCTCATTTCTAGACATACCTTCCAAGGAATTATACCAAAATTGTGGGTTAAAACAACAGTTCTCCAAGTGTGGCATGGAGAAAACTGGAGCCCCCAAAAGCCTTCTGGGAGGTCTGCAAGGTCAAAATATTTCTTAATAATCCAAAATCAGAGGGTGACATCATCAAGATGGTAACATAGGTCATTCCAACTTCAGCCTCCTCACAAGAGGACCAACTAGCATCTATTTATAGGTAAGACACCATTGAGAGAATTCCAGAACCTGGAGGGAGAGGCTGAAGAATCCCCTGGACACAGAGACGGAGAAGGACCACAGGAGAAGGACAAGAGGAGCAGGTACACTCTGACCACATCACCCCTCCCCTAGGCTGACTCTGCAATGCACAGAGGGGGCCCCTCTAGGGCCATAGTTTTTCTAGAAAGACAAATATTGTATGATCTCACTTATATGTGTAATCCAAAAAAAATGAACTCATAGAAACGGAGAGTAAATTGTTGGTTGTTAGGGGCAGGGTGTTTTGGGGATGGGGGAGGGAAAATGGGTAAAGGTCGTCAGAAGGTACAAACTTTCAGTTATAAGATGAATAAGTTCTGGGGATGTAATGCACAGCATGGTGACTATAACAATACTATATTTTATATTTGGAAGTTACTAAGAAAGTAGATCTTCAACGTTCTCACCACAGGCAAAAAAATTGTAACTGTGTGAGGTGATGTGTTAACTAACCTTATTGTGGTAATCATTTCTCAGTATATACATTTATCACATCATCACGTTGTACACCTTAAACTTACACAACGTTACATGTCAGTTATACCTCAATAATGCTGGAAAAAAATCCAGAATTTTTATTTTCCTTCTCATTCTCATTCTCTCATGAGTGTGCCGAGCACAGTGATCCATTTTTGTGGTTTCAGATCACGTTGTAATCAACTTTCAAGGAGTTACTACTTTTTGGGTTTTGGCGCAGTAACAAAGAAGACTACACACAATTATCAGAGAAGGCTATTAAAATATCCCTCCTTTTTCCAGCTGCATATCTATATTAGGTCAGATTTTCTTTATGTATTTCAACCAAAATCATGTATTGTAACAGATTTAATGTGGAAGCAGATGAGAGTCCAGTTGTCTTACATCAAACCGGACAGTGAACAGGTTTGCAAAAATGTAAAACAATGCCACTCATCTCACTAATTAGTTTTTGGTTTGGGAAAATACATTTTCCATAAAATATGTTATTTATACACATAGGCAATGAATTTATTGTTAAGTTTAAATAAGTACATATTTTATAAATTCCTCAGTTTTCATTTCTTATGTGGCAAAAGTTAATAGATATAACCCACATTAACAAATATTCATGTGGTTTTAAGCATAGTTTGACAATTCTTTAGCACGTTCTAAAATTTAACTTGCCCAGAAACCAATTGCTATGTCTATTTTGAGGAGGGCTGCCACATCAAATTGGACAGGAACAAGGATTTCTCCCTCTTTAGGTACGCAGAATCATCAATTTCTCTATTCATTTATTTAACGGATAGTTCATGTTCACATATCCCGTCATCTAGAATATATGCCCTACTCAATAGAAAAGATGCATAACTGAGGAATTTTTAATTCAATTCAAAATAATATTTTAGTGTAACTCTGAGTAGATAAAACACAAAGTTTGAATATTTCTTCTCTTTAATATGTTCGCACTCAGAAAAAAACAGTTTTATTTTTCCTTCCTTCATTCTCTTCTCTGACAATTCTATTTGGAAAGAAAGAACTAAATGATATTTAATTTGATTCATGGATTTTAAAATAGTTTGAATATTTTAAGGACCATTGTCGATTCATATCAGTTATCCATCCATCTTTCCCATTCTACAAAATTTAAAAACAATAGACATAGATATTCTTGTTGTGGATTCATTTATTCAACACACATTTATTGAATGACTATTATGGAATCTACCTAAAAAATGTATCTGTATTTAGTGAAATAAAGGCATAGTTCTTTCTAAAGAAACTTAAACTTGTTTTTTTAACGCAGAGAAAACTTGAAAAAAGTAAACTTGCTAGCATACACGTGGGTTCTGTGAAGGAAATTCCACTCCTACGTAAAATGACAACTCTACCTTTTCATTTGGAGTCACCCTCCTGCCCAAAATTATATCCTTTTTCCAGACTCACATGTTCAAAGTCATATTCTTCATACATCAAAGAAGCTTTAAAAATGCTCTTAACCTTTTATGCAATCCAACTTCAACTTTATTCTAAAAAGAAAAAGCTATGTTATAATAATTATTCCCACACAAAAATGGTAGAGGTCGCTCTGGTATATAAGAATATTGCAAGCTCATGTTTCCATGTACCTTGAAAGGCTGATATTTTTCAAACTACATAGCCATTTTTTTCACTAGGACTAAGAGGGACAGCACATTCTCATATAATCATGAGTAAGAAAGCCTAGAACTCTGGACCCAAGACATAGATAAAATGCAGGGACACATCTGATGTATCAAATTAAAGACACAGTACTGAGTAGAGGGAGAGACAACCTCCTGAAGGCTCTCCTTGTAAACTTAAGCCTGCAAGGTGATGGCCTGTCTCAGGATGAGGACAATGGAATTATTGCAGTACTGAGAAGTGGAGGAGGAGAGGGACTTCAGAATCCCAGTCTCTGTGGAACCCACTGACATGGCCCTTACAGATGGAAATGGTCATCTGGTCTTCAGGTGGACACCTTCGGTGATGGACATTCACCACTCTGCGTGGTAGGCAGCCCATTCTATAGGTTACAACTTTCACTGGCTAACTCAGCATCCTTTAATTAACTTTCAATCTGCTTTCATGCACCTTCTACCAGCTGTTCCTTTAAGCGAAAAGGAAGCAAAACGAGTGGCATGTTCTAGTATCCACTTTCCTATGAGCTGGCCTGGGAGCAAAGCTGGATATTTCGTGTGAGTGATCATTCCTGGGTCAGCCACAGTCAAAACAGGAAATAAACCATTAACCTATTTTGAATGATAATGGACTCAGAATAGTACTCTGGTCTTTGGAGGAGTAGAAATTTAATGTGTCCTTCTGAATAGAGTGTCTGGTTCTCAACAACGCTAATAGTTCATGCCATCCTCACTTCCATCCCTCTTTGGTTTGGTTGAGGGAGATTTTGGAATAAAATCAACAACTCAGCTGTACCTGGATCAGGCACATCGTTCTGCTTGTACGGCTGCCAATGGTTTGTCCTCAAAAGAAGCATTCCTCCGAAAAAGGACGGAGAGCATGCTTGAGCGTTCCTTGATTTCATTCATGAGTGGAGGGGTTCCCATTCATGGCCTTAGGCTCCCCTTACTTACTTATGTAATGTTTAGAGATTGCCAAACCCATAAATAAACCTACCCTGGCCCCAGTTGGCCTTCAGGAAGACGCAGTGTGGTGAAGCAGTAGGAGTGAGAGATTTACAGTCAGAAGAACACCTCCGAAAATTCCTCTGCCGCTTACTAACAAAGATGGGCTGAATCCCCACAAGCCTCCTTCCCTCACCTGTAAGTATGCATGAGATGGCTTATGTCACAGGGTCCTTGCTGTTTATTCAACCAACAACTATTTGGAAGCAACCTAAGTGCCCATCAAGGGATCAATGGATAAAGAAGATGTGGTATATGTACACAATGGAATACTACTCAGCCATAAGAAACGATGAAATCCAGCCATTTGTGACAACATGGATGGACACTGAGGGTATTATGCAAAGTGAAATAAGTCAGAGGGAGAAGGTCAAATAGTGTATGATTTCCTTCATTAAGTAGTAGATAATAACAACAATAAACAAACACATAGAGACAGAGATTGGATTGGTGGTTACCAGAGGGGAAGGGGGGAGGGAGGAGGGCAAAAGGGATAATTCGGCACATGTGTGTGGTGATGGGCTGTAATTAGTATTTGGGTGGTGAACATGATGTAATCTATGCAGAAATAGAAGTATAATGATGTATACCTGAAATTTATACAATGTTATAAACCAATGTTACTGCAATAAACAAAAAATTAAAGTAAATAAATAAATAAATAAATAGATAAATAAATAAACAAACCAATTATTGAGAGCTAGGGCGTGCCAGATACTATGACAGGCACAGAGGATCGAGTAGTGAATGCAAATATATAGGTATAAGTAAATAAATATAATGCTGTTTAACACCAATACAGGGCTTCCAACGGCACAGGTATTCTTCCAAGCACTTGCAAATATTAACTCATTTGATCCTCACAATTATTCTACAAGGAAAGTATTGTGGCAGAGTCAAGGAATGTGCCCAAAGTTACACATCCAATAAAAGATGAAGTCTACAATTTAGAGTGGCTTTCAAATTTATTTGTTCTCCAACTCAGAATCAGAAATACCTTTTATATCACGACTCAGCATACATGCACGCGTGCGCGCACACACACACACTCACACTCACACACACACATATAGAACTGGGGTTAATGTTTTACAAAACAATACTCATTTTTACTAAGTGTGATGCACTCTTACATTTTATATTCTCTTCCACTGGATTCTAATTTTATTAAAGGTATCTGTCACCGTTCACTAAACTGATTTCGTTGAGTCCCTCCCTGATAGGTCCTAAGCCTATAGTTTAAAAATCACTGGTTTAAAAAATAAATAAATAAATAAATAAATAAATAAATAAATAAATAGATAAAAATAAAAATCACTGGTTTTGTGGCAGGGACGTGGGGGAATATTGAAGGAAGGATTGAAAAATCACCATAAGATTTCCAGTGTTATGTGAAAGATCTAAGGACGAGGGAGAGAGTGGGGATAAGAGAGATCCCTCTGTGCTGAGGACTACAGGATAGAAGGTAAAAGCCTGGAAGAGCTCTCTAGGTAGTGGGAACAGCCTGTGCACTGGCTCTGGGGTGAGAAGGAACTTGACACAGTGAAGAAATAGGAGGCTAGTGTGTCTGGAGTGAACAGAGAGGGGCGGCGGGTGTGGAATGAGGCAAGAAGTCGGCATTCCCCAGATCATAGGAGGCTTGGAGGCTAGGGTAAGAATGAAGGTGATGGGGGAGGATACTGGTAAACTCATTGCCCTCAATAAGGAGGCCACTGTAGTTCTTGGGGCAAGAGCTGGTCCTGGCTTGGACTGCATATTGAACAGTCAGATGTCAACTGAGTTGAGAAACACTTAGGAAGTGGGGACTCAGGGCTTGGTGGCTGATTGGCTGAGGGAAGGACGAAATGGCATCTCAGGCACTGCAAGGTTGTTGCTGATAAAATGATTGTTTATGAAGAAGAGGAATGCTGGAGGACAAGATTTGCAGGAAAGATCAAGAGTTAAGTGCAGACGTGTTAAGTCTGGGATACATATAAGACACTCAAGAGAAAATGTAAATTCCTCTCTGGGTATTGGGGCTGGAGGCTGCAAGAGTGGCCTGAGCCTCACAAATTCATCTGAGATCCACTGGCATAGAACTTAGAGCCATAAACTTATTAAAATTTTCTAGGTAAATGTATCCGAGTGGGAAGAAAAAGAAACTCTGACTTTTAGAGCTGGTTGTGAAAAATACATGACAAAGATGTAAACAACACACATCCTTGGAGCTTAATGAATTTCAGTTTTACCTTTTCCTTTTCTTTTACCTTCTTTTTCTCCTTGTCTGTCCTTCCTTCCATCAGCGAATACCACTACAGGGGAAAGCATAGATGGCCACCATTATTATTAAGCATGAGTGGGGATACTGATTTTAGATAACCATAGTAAAAATATGTTTAGAACCAAGTCTTTTATATGGAAATGCCCTTCAATTTTTATTGCATGAATCAACGCACACAAGTAACAGATTACTTTTTCCTAAAGTGACTGCACCAATATATTTCCTGTTCCACGTGTTCTTCTTAAAATGTGGTGTTGACATGCCTCCACTGCGAGTGGAACTCTGAACACTCCCTCCCCTTGAATCCAGGCAGCCCTTTGTAACTGTGTCAACCAATAATGTGTAGCAGAGGAAGCACTGTGCGGCTTTCAAGTTTAGGTCATAAAGGTAATACAACTTCCACCTCTCTCCCCAACCCCTTTCCCTTCTCTCTCCCAACTTTTATCTGGAGCCCAAGCATCATGTGAGGGACCCAGTCCACGTGAAGAGGGCCATGTTTGGTGTCTGGCCAGCAGCCTCAGGTGGGCCTCCAGTCAACAGCCAGCACCGACCTCCAGATGTCTGAATGAGTAAATGAGCTTTCAGATGATTCCAGACCCCAGCCTTTGAGGTTTCTAGCCAACTCCTCCAAAATAGCATGGACCAGAGAGAAGCCATATTCCTGTCTGCTGTCTACACTCCTAAACAGAGGTATCTAAACAGAGATCTTGAGAGAGAGTAAATGACCTTTGTTGTTTTAAACCACTAAGTGTTGGGGTAATTTGTTACTCAGCCATAGTAACCAGAACAACATATTCCTTGTCAATGTACCTCTAATCTTCACCCAAGAACATAGGAATTTGAATTAGTTCATTAAATTATCAGATTGATGCCTTAGCTTCCAAGGGAATTGAATCTGTGGCCGTAAATGCTTTGATGGGAGGAACCAAGGCAGGAACCAGCCCTGAGGGTGAGCTGCAGAAGCAAATGACCAGGGAATTATGTGCAGAAAGGCGAGGATGAGGCATTGAAATAATCTAACTCCACCTTGCATTTCATTTTGTGCACCCCTAGCCATGGTTGGAAAGTCCTGTGAGCCTGGAATGCTGCGTTAGGGTGGAGGCTGTTGGTGTCCCTCCCCCAGCTGCTGAGTTTGGCAGTTAATGGCTCACAGGTGCCCTTTCTCTTGTGGATTGTCCTCTGGGTGGTCACATGTCCCCCTTCTGTAGCAGGTAGGGGCAGTCAGCAGCCAATGGCCAACTGCCATGATGTATTAAAGTCTGATCTCCTTGACTAATATGGGATAACTCTGTGTCATAATTGATGGACCCAGTTGAATTTACTCTCGAATCTGGATTGCTCCCTTGCCTAGCTTTCTTTCCTTGTCTTATCCTGCTTTCCCTCACCCCCACACCTGAGAGCACTCTCTCATTCTCCCAAGAATTGCCTTCTCAGACTCTGCTTCTAGGAAACCTGGCTTACAACATGCATAAGACACAGACATGACTGATGAGGCTAGACAGGAAATTGGCCTAATGTTATGGACAGATACCATTTGGAATTTAATTAATATGCAATTTCTTTACTTGAATTTTATATTGTGGCCAGTACTGACTTTTGAATTGTTACAGACCTGGGAAATTGTTATTACTGTTCTAGAGATACCAGAAATACCCTCTCTGTTCCCATATGCCTTCTCCACGAACTCATCCCCTATACCCCGTAATTGACAATTCTCCATAGTACCGTAGGGCCCTCCTCCAGCACCACCACCTAGCTGATTTGTCTCCATTCAACCAGAGGCATACTGATTATCTCTCAAGACCTCACAGTAAGAGATTCAGAGCCTGAACTGTGATATGATATAATTTCAGGGCTGGGTGGCTAAGTCTGAACCAGGTACAAGTGGATTTCTGCAGAGAGCCCGATGCTCTGCAGAAAGGGAGATGGCCACACAAACGCAGAGAGTGAAGCAGACGCTCAGGATGGCAATGACCCCAGAAAGGGGGAGGATGCAGTGGTTCCTGGCTCCTGACACATCCCCCAAGGCTGCACCTCCTCACATCCTGGGGCTTTAAAGATACACCTACATCAAATCTGCCTGTGAAATAACTGTCTGAGGGATGAGAGCCTTCTTTTTTTAAAACTAATTATTAAATGAGTGACAATGGAGAATCAAAATAATCACAGCACTTCATTAATAAAGGCCTTATAAAAATATACAGTCAAATATTAAATTTATTTAATATATCAGTTCATGTAGAAATATTTACATAGACATTAACCTTGTTTCTTGTATGCAAACTGGAAAAGTCGTGGAGTTGACTTAATAAAAAACGTATCACTTAAATTTCCAAATATTCTCTTTTGGGTAAGAGATTAAGAAAGAATAATCCTGTGACTCCCTCTATTAACTAACTCAGACCATATTGAATGGTTAACACATTTGATTCTTGAATCAACAAGGACTAAATCAGATCAAGAAATTTTATTAGCTATCCTAATCCTAAAATGAATAATATATTTATCACAATTCAAGTTGCTGATACAGTGCAAATAGGTTCAATATATTCTTACTGCAGCCAGAGCTAAATTGGGGAGAAATTGTGAGTGATCGCAGGTGAAATATTTTTCTGTATACTTAAAGAGAACAGAGAAGTGGGGGAAATGGGAAAACCATAGATCCCATCTTGCACTATAAAATAAAATTTCAAAAGTTCAGCCTCTGCTTCTGGGGGAGCTCAGAATGAAGGATTTGTGTTTTATTTCTCAGTGGGTCTTTTTATCCTATATCAAGTAGAGGTGTCTGTCCCCTGGGAGTGTCCATAGATTCATCCTTATATGTTTCACATCACAGAGGGCTTCTCTGAATTTTTATTTAAAAAAGGTTTTCGAGAACTAAAAGAGCCTTATTCCTGGCTCTTTCATTCCTTCCTCACTGATGGAGAAAGAGTTTAATTTCTGCTAGACAGCTGGGCATGGATTATATTTGGATTTAAGTGTTTTAAGTGTTTAATTTAAAACACTTTATCTTTCAGACATAGAAAATTCCACAGCAGAATCTCAAAGCAATGTATGTTTTGTAGTTAATTACTGAACTGACTCTTGCAAAAGTGGTTATCAGGTGTTTTATGAGCCATGTCAAAAAATGACCTATTTCTCATTGGTTCTCAATGAGCGCTTGAAGCAATACCCTAATTTGTATAAATGGAATGGCTTTATTTGTAGAAATAATGAGAATATTCTTGTTATTGTTTCTAGTCCTTGACCTAATTTCAGAATGCTTTATTTAGTTGTTTTTATGATTTAAAAAATATATTATAAAAGGAATACATTTTTTTTTTTAGAAAATACAGAAAGTAAAGAAATGTTAAGAGTAAAGGAATAAAAAGTCATCTATAATTCCACCACCGACAGTTTATCAGTCATAATATATTCGCTGGTGTATTTATTTTAAAATTTTGAAACAATAATGAGTAATAAATATTCTGCTTATTCACTTAAAATTATAGAGTAACTTCCCTAATGTTATATTTCTATTGAAAATATGATCATTAGGGATGGCATATCTTTTGAGAATGCAATCTCATGCTGTCCTCACAGACATTGAATAATCTCTAAAAGTGTATCTATCTATCTGTCTATCCAAGTCTATTAACAGTTTGCTATTGTCTTAGTCCATTTGGGCTGCTTTAATAAAATGCTATAGACTGAGCAGCTTATATACAATGGAAATCTATTTCTTACAGTTCTGGAGGTTTGGACGTCCATGATCAAGGTGCCTGTAGACTCCGTGTCTGGTGGGGACCTAATTTCTGGCTCATAGGTGATTCGCTTTTTGCTGTGTCCTCACATAGTGGAAGGATAAAGGCATCTCTCTGGTGCCTCTTTTTTAAGGGGTCTAATCCAATTCATGAGGGCTCCACCTTCATGACCTAATCACGTCCTAAATGCCCCATCTTCAAATACCATCACATTGGGGATTAGGTTTCAACACGTGAATTTTGGGGGAACACAAACAGTCCATAGACTTATCATAGATATTGAATATATTTCCTCAAGTTTGTCATTTCCCTTTTACTTTGTTTCATGATTTTAATGATACCTACACTTAAATTTAGAGTCAGGCGATATTTTCTTTTGTGGTTTCTTTCATTTGGTTTCATACTTTAAAATCTCATGAAGGGTAAAATATTCATATATTCTTTGATAGAGTTATTTTTTTTCTTTTATTAAAGAAAAGTAATACCAGCTGATGGTAAAAATTTCAAACACTATAGAAAGAGATTACAGTGGGGAGTTAAAGTCCTGTTTCCCCTTGCACTCCACTGCCCCAAGCTTCCAACGCCCATTCTGCAAAGCTAACCGTACTCAATGGATTCCTACGTATCCTCCAGACATTTTAATGTACAAACTTTTGTTAATCTCATTCTTTTCCTTTATATTGTTTACATTTTAAAGTCACAAGCTTAATTGAAATGCCTGGTAATAGCATAAGGCAACTTGATTCTATTTTCCTTTGTCCATGAAGCTATTTCAGACACTCTTAGGTATTTAAATGTCTTCTAACAATTTTAAGCTTGTACCACTACCATGTCCTAGTTTTCATTTTACCACAGCTTTGTAATGTGTTTTTAGATCTGAACCAACAAGTGTTCCCAAATTACCCCACTCCCTAATTTCCTTATATTTATTTGTTAGTATTATTCTGGTCTTTGAGATTTTAGTCAAAAACAAAGGTATTTTAACATCCAGTTATTTATACACATGGGATCATACAATGTATACTTCTCTGAGACTTACTTTTATATTTTATATCTCTAATATTTTCCTATATAAATAGATCTGTGTTATTCTTCTTAAAGGCTGTATAATATTCCATTTTATGTAACTATGATTCATTAGTTCATTCATTCATCTCTTATTGGTAGACATTTATATTTTTTCTAGTTTTTTAATATTACAAAAGTATTAATTCAAATATCTTTATACATGATATTTATGTACTTATATATCTGTAGGAAAGAGTTTTAGAAATAGTGTATGTAAATTTTAAATTTTGATGGATATTATCAAATTGTCCTTCCAAACAGTTCATTCCAATTCTTGATCTTCTGCCAAAAGTTCATGAGGGTGGCTGTTCCCTCTCATCTTCTGGACACTATATTTTACCAGTTTAAAATATTTGTCTATGTAATTGCTGAAAAATAGTACCACATTATTGCTTTAATTTGCACTTATTTGTGTATTAATTGGCATATTACATGTGGTTATTAAATATTTTAGCTTTTTGTAATGTCTTCCCCTCTCTTTATTCTCTGCCCATTTTTATTGGATAATTTTCTTTTTATTCTTGACTGGAAAGGGACATTTTGATAAGAAATTTGTATCTTGGTTATATGATGATTAACATTAACATTTTCTCTTTTCTTTTTACTTAATGTGTCATGTTTTTTTCCTCACAGAAATGATAAGTTCTGTATAGTCAAATGTATCATTCTTCTCCAGTATGGACCCCGAGTTATCCTTTTTGTGGAGATAGGAGTATCAAGCTTAAACTTTGCACCTCCTCATATTCTCTTGACTGTGTCCTTCCTTCTGAAGGTGCTGTCTGCCTCCACCACCAACTCTGCTGAGATCCCTGGATCCATGCTAAGTCACTCATCCACTTTCAGACTCAGATGAAATGCCCCATCACAAGGCATGAATCTGGCTTGCTGGGCAGCCACTGAGGGACTAGATAATACACCTGGGAGTGTGGGGCAGTTAACTACCCATGGAGTGAACCTTGAACAATGGGAAAAGGGTGATAGGAGGGAACTTCTCTGATAAATCCTTCACCACCACCATCACCACCAACACCACTTTCTTCCTTCGGTGGACAACTCGAGGTCTGAATCTTCCCTCAGCCAGTTCAGTGATGTCCCACCCAGTGACGGCACCTGCAGAGCTACCCACTGCGTCTCTTCCCAGCTCACTGAAGCAGCAGCTGGCAGGGTAATGCCCTGCATTGCATTGCCTCATTGCGTTCCCTGACGCGCTTCTCTTTGTCCTCACTCTCCTAAAAGGTATCCATAGCTTCAAGCTCTTCTTGGTGGAAAATCTGGGCTAAGACATTCAGCATTGGAAGTTATTCCAGATAATAGTTTCCAGATCTAAGCCAGTTCACACACCCAGAGTGCACTGACTGATGAGGAGACTATATCTCCTCAACAAAGTATCCGATAACTTCACCAAAGCTGATTTATCCACAATTACTGCTGAACGTCCAACCGGTAAGAAGTAACGACTAAAGGTGAGCTCTGTCTGTAGCACCATCCCCTGGGGAAACCAGCCACATCCTTGATAGCAGATAGATTACACTGGGTCTCTCCCCACTTAGGGGGGCAATATTTTCTTCTTGAAATTATTTTGGAACAGTCTCTTGTGCCGAGAGTACACACCTGCTGAGCAAGCAACTGTCTCTCTTCCTGTAAAACATAAATGCATAACATTGACCAAAGAAGAAGTAAAAACATTAATAGTCTAACTCATGTGGAAGAAAGGTATTAAAAATATAGCTGGTGAAATGTTCAAATTTTCAAGGATTATACCATTCCTTATTTTATAAATAATGTAATAGAAATTCATTGTATAAAACTAGTATAATTCTAAAGAATAAAAAAATGAAAGAAAAAGATCAAAATGCTACTTGCACAAATATCAAACAGTGTGCTGACTTTCAGTATATATTTTATGGTACATATATTACATATGTAAAGGCCAATGATATCTTCATCAAGCAAGAAAGATGTGTCTTTGCCCTCCCACATTTCCCAGGATACATGCACCCTATCCTCTCATCCATTCCCAGTACCCACTATATCTCTAAACTTCCTGAAACACCAGCTCCTATGAAAGTCCCATCAAATGGCGAGAGAAACGGAAGGACGAATTAATTAAAGATTTTCCATACCTGCTTCCTGAGATTTTCTAAATCCAATTCCTCATTTGTTTTGGTCCAGAGTGAGTTCTTTTCATGCTCTGGACTGCACTAATTTATGTGGCTTATGTATGCAGGCAAACACATCCAATTCTGTGCCTATATCAGGAAATACACAAAATGTATGAATTCCTCACCTTATAAACATAGCTTGAATACTTTTCCTTTTCATTTTATTATAGTAGCATTTTGCCATTACCTTTCAGCAGGAAACGGCAGTACACTTTTTAAATAACTGTTTTGTGTTAGAAGTCAGGCTGCCTTATACGGCTGAGATAATTTAAAATTAAAAAGGAATAAACATATTTTGTAAATGTAATGTGCTAAAAGCCATCTTTGGATTCCAGTCTAAAAGATCCTGATTCTTATTATAGGCATTCTATTTTTCATTTCCAAGATGATGCCTTTCCATCTTGCTGGCCTTGGGATGTAAGTTTTGTCAACTTGAGAGACAGGGCCCCATGTGGCAGTTGGTTCTAAATACTCATGGCAATGACCCTGCAAGACCAGGAAGGACTGGCCTGGGTCCTCCTCACTCTGCAGTGGATGTAGCTGA
Organism: Ceratotherium simum simum; assembly: GCF_057802395.1. Taxonomy (NCBI): domain Eukaryota; kingdom Metazoa; phylum Chordata; class Mammalia; order Perissodactyla; family Rhinocerotidae; genus Ceratotherium; species Ceratotherium simum. Next base: position 6,215,226 of record NC_141917.1, read on the forward strand.
GGCATCAGAATGGTTGCTTCAAAGCCACATGCATGCCTAATTCATTCTCTTTGTTCCTCTGATAGAAAGGGGCAGGAAAGGAGGTCAGACAAGAAAACAACTTACTGTTGCCAGACCGTCAGCTCCTGCTAGATGCTTTGTGTGCACAATTAACTTATTTAATCATCACAGTCCTGGGAGGTGTTGTGATCAAGCACATCCATTTACAACTGAGGTCCTGAGAGGTTAAGACATCGCCCAAGTCTGCATAAATAATCACGCAGTCAGTATTGAGTCCATGTTTGCTTAACTCCAGACCCACATTCTTCTACTCCTCCATCCTTCCTCTCCAAGGTGTCAGTAGCCAACCTCTGCGACCTCCCACAGCCTCCAAATCGCCCCGGAAGGAGACTGCACACTGTTTGCTCTTCACTTGAGCTCTTCACTTGCAGCTCTCCTGCTTGGGTTGTCTCATCTTCATGGGAACACACACACATTCTCTACAATACCCTCACCTTTCATTCTGTCACCTTCTCTTTCACTCTTGCCCTGATGTCTCAGGAAATCTCCACTCCCTCCCTCCATTCCTTTCTATTTTCTGTTCTTTTTTCATAACACTACCTTTCTGAAAGACTGAAGTCAGCCCCAACAGTGACAACATGTCAGAAGGGTGTTACTGATAAGACTATTATGTTAAAAATAGTTCTTAAGTCAGACTGACCTGTGAATCCAACTCCAGATGTCCCTGGAGAGCTATCTGGGGTATCCAGGAAACCTCCAAACCTCTGTGAACTTTTCCAGAAGATGGGCTCTGGGGCCGGGCAAGTGACAAGAACTTCTTGGGGGCAGAGAAACAAAGAAGCAGGGAAGGAGGGGAAATAAATGCCCAGCTTTAAACTTAATATCCCCTGTGCACGCTCTGCCACATTTCTGCTGCTCATTCCTTGACTTTCTCCCTCACCATCTCCTCGTCTTCTCCCATCTTCTAAATACTCGCAAATGTTCACTGATGATCATTGTCCATGGCCTAGAATGATGGCGATGAGATGAATGCCCATCTGCTTGGATTGCCTTCCTGTCCCATTCAATTATGTGATGTCTCCCTCTCTCCTCATTGGCAACATTCAATAAGCATATAATGAATCACTTCTCTTCCATCATTCCCGGGCTGATATCATCCAACAAATAAATAAGTGATGGCTGGGCTCTACCACTGCAGTACTAATTACACAAAGGCACGAAGAGTAAGTCATGACCCACAATTTGAATTATATCTGATGGGTGGCTCCATTATTCAGAGCAAAGTGCTACTAAGGCAAGTTTAGTTCTGATTCCATTTTCGTGTTTTCATAACTGTATATCGTAATAACTCCAGACATCTTTCTCAAATATGTATTATCTTTGTCATAATACAGACAATGAAAAAGTGTTACTGTGTTTGATACAGAAAGAACAAATCTAAGTACTTGCACAATTAATGGTAGTTTTCATATGAAGAGTTTATTTTCCAATATGTAGAGATTTTTCTTGCCTTACTTGGACACTCTCTAGGTTCTCTGGTTTTTTTCTAAGCCGGGTCATAAACTAGACACACCATTGCGGGAAGATGAATTACAATCGTTTTAGCGGTAGTGGAGGATACGCTGACCTTGGAGTTCTCTAAATCACTCCAAGTGAACTGGGTGATTATAATGGGCTGCACATATATACTCAGGTGACTTAGAACATGCTGCTAAAAACTCAGACTACAGCTGTTATAAGATTAATAGCTCGGTTCTTCAAATTTCAATCTTCTATCAAATTAACAAATCATATTGTTTGAAGACAAAGGTCTGGGATATACTTCATGCATGATTTAGGTTGATATTATCAAATACATGTGCACATATACACAAAAAGAACTGTGGCATGTGGTATGGGATGAGTACATAAAGCCACTGAGTAATTAAACCCCTAGGCTCACACTTGGCCTTTCTGGAGCGGTCCCTGATAAAAATGACCATCAAAGAACCATCCAGAAGGGCAGTGACAACCCAGCACCTCCTCTCAGGAATGAGTGGGGAGCTCATCCTCCATGTGGTTACTCTCCTAGGAAAGCCTCATGAATGGACAGCTACATATAATTATTCCAGTTTACCATGTGTTTATACTGCCCTTGAGGACCCATGGGCACCATGGGGCACCTGGGGACACTCAGAACAGAATGGGCTGCTCTTCAGAGTTAGCTCCTGCCCGAGGTTTATGTGGAAAGTGTACTTTCCCCCACACATCTCTAGCTAAAGAAGATTTCTGAGTCTCTCAAGGAAAAAACCTCCTGAAAGAAGAGACTCTCTATATTCAGGATTCTATGATTCAGGAAGGCGACTTTACTAAACCAAGAGGTGGGAAACAGGCATGGAAAGGAAACAGATTAGATCAGAAAGTGAGAGAAATAATCTACAGGACTGGAGTTTAATTACCTGAATTATGCCCTTCCTAGAGAGACCTATGACTTACTTCATTATTTGAATATACTTATACTGTAGGCCATTACCCAGCTCAGCTAAATTAAATATTTACTTTCACATGAGATTTGTTGGGTGAATATTTAATATGATAGGAGCTTTATTACTGAAAATCATTACTTTCATTTTTAATCACTACTGTTTTAGCTTCATATCTATTACATTTTTTCCCACTTATTTTGGTATCTATAAGTACAGAAGAATTATTTTTTATTTTTATTTTCAGATTATATCTAAAAAGTCTTTATTTCAAGTTTGCATTTTGCTTTATATAAAATTTTCAGTTAATGTGTGCATGTGTGTGCATATCCTCAGAGTTGTTTGTTGTTATTATCTGCAAAGGGTTGTTCCAATATAGCCATGCTTCCCTTGCAGAAATCAGAACTTTTAAACTACTATTTTAAAATATAATTCAAGACAGTGTTAATGAACCTTTATAATTTCCCCAATTCATGTATAATATATGGTAAGCAGATAGTAAAAACAGATTTAAATATAATTTTAAAGTAAAAATATATTTTTAAAAATCATTATAGATTCAATTATAATGCAATAATTTTTTTAAAGATTGTTTTAATTAACACTTACACTAAAATTGGTATCTCGGTAATAATAATTCTTGTCAATAATGATATTGTCTAAATAATTTTTACCCTTGGAAAACAGAATTATGGAATTCTAGAAACAATCCTTAGGTTGATTGGGAAGGTTGCCAACAGAGAAAATCTAATTCACAAATACAAACAAATTATTATTAAGCATCACATAATATCATTGATTTGGTTATAATTGAATGAAATAATTTACCCCAAGGTAATTTTTTTTGTGTGTGAAAAGATAAAAATTTTATGATAATACAAAATTTATGTGATTGCTAGTATGTATTCACTTTCTTTAGTTCCATTCTCATCTTGATTCTATAATCTAAACTCTAATTTAAGGTTAAAAATAGATACTCCCTTAAAAAGAAAAATCAAGGGGTGGGGTGTGGTGGAGAGTACTTACTTTTGAAACAGTTTCACAATGTTCTATAAATTATGTCTGCATAATGGAAAAGTCCCAGGAAAATATGTCAAGCTTTTCTGATAGGCTAAAGTACATAGTAAGGTTTATATTTTTACCATGTATGAATTTTCTAAGAATAAATGGTAATAAAACTAGATCTGTTGTCAGTTGAGTGTTCTGGATTGCCAAGAATAAGAGTGCATTAAATTTATAGTATTATATCCAGAATTTTAACACAGTTAGCACTTCCACACACTAGCACGGTACTACTGGTTATTTGCCTATCTGTGGTATTCATGATTTTTAGGGTTTGGTCCAAGTGTATTGATATATCAGAATCAGAGAATCAGAAATCATCTTACTCAATTCATAACAATCCACCACAGATCTTGTGCTTCAAAACTACAACTAGATGATCTGTTACATTTTAAGTAACTTGCATATGAGAAAAGTTCTGCCTTACATTGAGCCAAAATTTATCTTCCATTAATTTCAATTTATTGTTTTTAATTTTATCCCATCAAAGCTTCTCAAACAAGCTGCTTTCACATATTAGCCCAGAGCTCAGTGCCAGTTCCTAATGTACACCAATTATTTGAGTAAATGATAGAATCATAAGCATGACAATATTTAAAAATAGCTCTTTAATTTTCCAAATAATAAACCAAGAAGTTTTCATTTCTCCCCTAACCCATGTGCCCAGGAGGGTGAGGATATATATTACTAAGAACAAGGAGGGCGTTGATTACTTTTTACTTTTAACGTTGACCTTCTTGACTTCTTTAGAAAGGCAATAATTGTAAAAGACAGGCTTTGTCAAGAGAGAAGAGAGTATTGTGAATTTCCCTACGTGCCCTGGGATGGACACTGTAGCTTTCCAACTCATCCAACTCATCCAGTACTTTCCTCTTCTTCCTTGCTTGTGGTCTGCACACACTTTGGGAAGGTCGACTCCAGGAATGAATTGCAATAGATTTTACCATTAGAATGAAATCATGTCTCTTCCTGTGATTGATTTGAAGCTAAGTTTATGGCTCCGTTCTGGTCAATGAATGTCCAGAGAATTCTGCTGTATATGCAGGGAACAGATTTCCCATCTTAATAAAAGAGAAGATGTTCCAGGAGGAAACTCTGCCCATGGCCTTCCTATTCAGCATTCTGTCATGTGAGGATAGGCATCTATAGCTGCAGTGGCTAACTTGTACCCAAGAGGTGACAATCTCTGGGAAGAATAGTCAGGATGCTGAGGATGGTACAGCAAAGGGAAAATGGCCATGGGAGGCTTGAGGACCTCATGGAGCCACCACCTGCTTCCAGACTTCTTGTTGGGTGGGGTAACCTACTATCTTGATTGTTGAGTCATGGACAGTCAGGAATCCTCCTCCTTACAGGTGAGAGCAAACCTAATTACTACAGCCCTTTAAGCACACCAAAATGTAGGCCTGGGGTCCAGACCCAAGACTTTCATTTAATTCCAAGGGCAGAGAAAAGGATCATATGAAGCATAGGAAGTGGAAAGCTCAAATCAACAGTGCAGCATTTGAACATCCCCCTCCCCCAAGTTATGTGGCATGGGCAGGACTCAGGATGCTCCGCATGCCTCTGAGTGTCAGGGGGCCCTCAGGCAGCTGAGGTGAGAGCTAGCCATCTTGCATGGGACTACTAGGATCCCAAGCAAAGTCATCCAGCCAGGGGACAGGGAAATGAGTCAGTGAGAGATGATGGAAGTCTGGTTGGTTTGGAATACCATTGGACCCTGACCGGGCTGACTGCAAGTTATACCCTCCATCAGCAAATGCTGGTGGAGTGCCCAGGGCGGGCACACCTCACAAGTCACTAATACAGTGAGCAGGATAGCAGTAGTCTTTACAGGGATCCGCAGCGCCTCCTGCCTCCTGCACAATTTACCTCCCCTCGTGACACTTCAAAGTTTGGGAAGGGCAGGGCAGGTCCTGAAAATGGGGCTGCTAACTGCCAGCTGGCAGCTCAGAGCTAGGGTTACATAAAGGGGCCCTGCAGTTAAGGAATTAGGTTGGTGACTGCATTGCACTCAATAGGCTTCCTCTCCTCTCTACCCAGCAGGGACGGAGCCTATGAAAAAGCTCAAAGCACTAACAGGAAAACAAAGAAGGGAGATTCTCTGCACATCTGAGTGCCAGGGAAACAAGTATGTGACTGTGCCATGCCCCAGCGAGGCATGTCTTTTCCATGTTAAGCTTTCCCAAGAAGGCTGCACACAGCAAACTCTGCAGCGTGGTGATTCTGACTCCCGGGTTCTGCAATGGGTATCCTCTTTGCTTTGATCTTAGTCTCTCAACACCATTTCTAAATTTAGCTTCAAAAACTAAACATACACTCTCAGCAATCGAGCCTAGGTTTCCCATGTGCTCATCAATCATTTAAAATTAACTATGTTTTAATTATTTTTAGTTTCTGTCTCCTGCTATTATTTAATTGAAATTTATATCCCACTTATTTCCAAAATAGTTGGCATTAACTTTTTAATTAAGCACCATTTAAAATAGAACAATCAGAGGACTGCCACTAATCCAATAATCCTTCTTGGGAAGTGGGCAGATTTTCAATCTATCATCAGTCAGTTAAGAAACAGAAAAGCTTCCAGCTGGTTAAGAGAAAGAGGGCAACTCCAAGGATTACAAGATGACATACATATTGCAGTAAATAATAATAATAATAATAAAACAAGATCATAACTGTGGATCATCCAGCTGTCTGAACAGCTTAAGCAGATGTGGTCCCTTCCCTAAAGGTCTTATATTATAAAGTGTGCTTATGTAAGAATTTATTTATGAATCCTGGGCCAATGATCAAAAAGAAGATAAACAAGCACAAGTAATCATCCTGTAAATGCTTAAAAAAAACGTTAAACATCCCTATATTTTGCTCATCCAACAATCACTAGGTGAAATGGTTGAGAGGAAGCGGTACCCACTTTTGGTTGTGTCAATGTACTTGATAACAAATACACCTATATGACAATTCAGCATTTCTCCATGCAAATCCCTATGGTTGTCAGCTTTTTAGTACTCAGAGCTCATTCTTAGACTGTGGGCTCTGAAAGGAGTCTACATACCAGTCTAGGCACAAAAATCGTTTTATAAATTCCATTTTGCACTTTTGTTTAGGTGTGACTCACTGAAACATCGAATGGACTTCCAAGGAAGGAAAGAGCTGAATATTGTTTGGGTAAAGAATACTTTACTCACAGGAAGGACAAACATTCTGGAAGGATCCAAATGAAAGAAGACATCTGATGGGTAATGTGTGAATCATTGGAATAACCTGATTTTGTTACGTGATCACACTTGTGATTCTTAATGTCACACTTCACAACCCTTTTATCTCTTAAATTTTCCTGCAAAATGCCATTGAAAGAGGGTAAAGAAGGCTAGTGGATATTTTTCCATACCATCAATATAGAGTTAGCAAAAGGGACCTATAACTTAGATTTATACAATTTTGTCCAGAACAGACATAATTGTATTCAGTGTTTGCAAATTTAAAAAGACTAAATATAATTACATATTTTGTCTCCATATTAGAAAAGCAAAAGCATCATTGTAACTGGATCCCTAATTGCAAACTGTGTGTTTTAAGAAGAGTATATACTTTGCACTCTAATGAAACTTGCTCTAAAGCAATTCGAATAACCCACCAAGCCTGATATCAATTTTCTATATTTTAGACGAGATAGTTTAATATTAATATCTCTAAAACTTATAAATATTTTTTTTAAAAGATGAGTCTTCCATTTGTTGGCTCTTGAGGAAAATATATTTAGAAGTGAAGAGCGACTCTACCACAGCAGGGAAGACAGATTTTTTTTTCATATATTAGTAATAGACTGTAATGCAATAATGAGGGTCTAGGTTTAAGATTGCCTTTTTATTCCTTTAGCCTGCTGAGCATGAAAATGTCTTCAACGTTTCCCAGTAACAGTGTAAATACAGCCTGTCTAGATAGAGTTGGCACATTAACCATATCTGGCCATTTGGAGGTTATTTAATCTAAGGCAATCGGCCCCATGAATGCAGCAACTTTTCCCCACCATTGTCCCAGGCACCACCTGGGACTGAAGCGGGAGCTAAGAGAAGTGCACTTCAGGTGGGGTCCGTGTGCAAGAGACAGCAGATCCTGGCTCCTTTGATTTGAAATATTTATTACTGTGACAGTATTTACTTTACTTAACTAGTTTTTATATTAAAATGTAGTCACTATTTATCTATGTATTTAAACATTCTATTTAAAAAAAACAGTGTTCAGAAATCCTTGTCCATATTGATATAAATCGTCATGTTTTCATAATAATGAACAATATAATAAGCTTGGGCACTGGTCACTCATTATAATGGGTTACTAAAAGGACAGCCTTTCAAAACGTCTTTTACTTAACCCTCCAATACCCAAGGTACTGTTTGATAATAGGGCCTTTCTATTCTAGGAAAATAATCAGGGTTGAGATAGCCTCATAATCAGCCTATGGAGAATGGCTGCAGGAGGGACACTAAGGAGATGCCCAAGATGAGATGATGAGTATCAGTTGTCCACATAATGGAAGTGGAGGGTGGGTGGATGGGTGAGTGTGTATGTATGCTAAAACGGTAAACTGAGGCACATTAAAAATTTTTTTGAAGAGTTTATTTGAGCAAACACAGATCTAATCAGGCAGCACCAAACGGAAAGTGGTTAGGAGGCTCCACTAACAGGAGCTGGGGCAAAGTTTTTGTAGAGAAGACACAGAAGCAAAGCAAAGAAATGACCTGATTGGTTCCAGCTTAAGCAGTTGTCTTATCTGGGAAAGCCTGGTTGGCTGTTTGTGATTGGTTATTCTCAACTTTCACTCTCTCAGATTCAAGTGTGTTACTCTGGATTAGGTTTTGGTTTGCTTAGTAAGCAGGCTGTGAGACATTAGAGGCACCTCAGTCCAATAGCATCCTTGTTTAAATAGTGCATAGGGGAGGGCTGCCATTCCAGACAGAGGAAGAAGCAGGTGGATAGGTCCAGAAATGAGGGTGAAGAAGGGGACGCCCAGATGGTCTTGCAGCTCACTCAATCTAGAGCCTAAACCAGGAGATATAAAGGCATTAGAGAGTTAGGCAAGGTTGCTGCAGGCAAGCCAGGCATTCCACAGCAGGAGCTGGTCTTCTTGCACAGGTGATGGGGTAGCACGGCCAGATTTCTGCTCCACGTAGGACACTGGGGGGATGGATTCGAGCGGGCAACAAGGCAGGTGAGAGATTCTGAAGACCTGACTAAGGCAACAGAGTGGGGCTGTGGAGAATGGGGGAGACTTGAGAAAAGAATGAGGTAAAGTTGGAGGAATGATGGTCATTTGGATGTGGGCAGGTCATAGAGTAAGCGGAGTGGAGGACAAGTCCGTGTCTCTAGCTCAGTTATGTTATAGATGGTCATGGAGGGAGGAGAAGGTCTGGTAGGTGCGATTTTGAATTGAGGTTCAGACTTGCTTCCTGTGATTGGAGGACCATTTGCAAGGGAAGTGACTAATAATTTAGGTACAGAGATATTTATATGTATCATATGCTTCAAGGCTCAATGTGCTACTTCAAAAATTTACTTGGGGTTCTTTTTGAAATCTTCCATTTAAAAGTGAAATTTCGCTGTTAAGGGGGAGTTAGGGGATCATAACTCAGTCCCGGACACAAGGGTCATAATATTCGGAATTAAATTTAGAAGTATAGTACTTTTTTCAAAAATGCTAGCAATAACAAACAAACAAAACCCAACAAGCAAAACAAGCCTATTCTGAGCTGTTGTCTTTCATCTTACTTTCCCCATTTCCGGCAATGACAGCAACCACACACGGAGTTGACCCACGTCAAGTTCTCAACCGTGGTCAAGCTACAGGAAGGATGCGATTTTAAGTGGACACTTCATAAATCCTGACAGTCTTCATTGGCTGGAATTGTTTTGCCTCTGATGTGTTACTGGGAACTACAGTACTAGATGCCATTTCCTCTTGCAAATGGTACTTTCTCCAGACCCTCTCTTTTCCTGGACATATTTATTTTATGGTTATTTCTTCAGTATTTCATCTCATATATGTTATTACCCTTTGCTCTATTGGGTGAGTGGAATTGGTAGCAATAGATGTTCAATATTGCATGAAAATCTTGCCATTTTAGGATTTAAAAACATTGTGAGATTTAAAAAATATTAATGGGGGCCAGCCCCCACATGCTTAATGCTTACTTCGGTGCACTCTTAGTGCTTAGTTCGGTGCGCTCCACTTTGGTGGCATGGGTTCTTGGGTTTCTTGGGTTTGGTTCCCCGGCAGGGACCTACACCACTCATCAGCCATGCTGAGGTGGTGACCCACATCCAAAATAGAGGAAGATTGGCATAGATGTTAGCTCACAGCTAATCTTCCTCAAGCAAAAAAAAAAAAAAAAAAAAGAAAAAAGAGGAAGATTGACAACAGATGTTAGCTCAGGGCGAATCTTCCTCACCAAAAAAAAAATAATAATAATAATGTAGTGCCAATAGCAAACATTTATATACATATAAGCTCTTCAGGACCTGCACAACATTTCTATCAAATTGAGTTCTGATGAAAGTAATCTACTAGCATTGTTTGTCAATTGTACTCTTTTCTTCAGAAGAATGACATTACCTTATATCTTCATTCATTTAATCACTCCTTCATCTAGCACATAGTTACTAAGCACTTACTATGTGTTTTGCCAGTTTCAGGTAACAGAGATATAACTGTGAACAAAAGAAACAAAATCTCCCACCCTTAATAAATTTACCTTCTAGTGAGGGAAGACAGACCACATTAATACAAAAATAAGATTTATGTGTATCACTAAATTGCCATGGCTCCCCACTGAAACATCCTCATCCTTGCATTTATACCTAAGGAAACAGTACTTGTTATCAAATGCTTACATACAACTTAAAATTTTTTTTGGTAAAGTTCACTTAATTTAATGAATAAAAGTGATTTTTTTCCCCCTTGATCTAAAAACATTGATTAAAATCTATCCCTTTACCCAGCCTAGGGTAGTATAAACATGTTAGAAAGATCCTTAGAGTAATTGGTCCGTTCTTCTTACTTTGCAGATAAATAAACTGAAGCTCAGAGATGTTTATGACTTCTCTGAGGATACACGGTTGATAGCAGAGATGACGCAAAAATCCAGCACTCTAAGAAAGTAATTATAGGAAATATTGACAATTATTACAACATTGTGGAATAATACAAGCAGAGAGTTTGATTTATTTTCAAATCCAAATATAAAATCATGAATCAAACAGTGGTTGAGTGGCTTAAAATCTTAAGCTAAGTTATCCGAACTGAATGAATTCACAATTGGGCAAAAAATATTCATGAACTATGTCACAGCATGGTTTTTCATAGAGACTATTTCTTGTCCCTCAAAGTACATTATTTATCATTTTAGAGTGTAATTAAATTATTCTTTCATTGGCTATTTTAAGGGATAGCTAAAAGGATACAAAATTAAAACTCAAGGTATCTGAATTATCCACTTAAGCTTGCTAAAAGGCCCCCTCTTCCTGTCCCTCCCTAGGCCACAAAGCCTGAGCACACTTATCTCCTCCATGAGTCACTTCTTTTTAGATCATATTCTCCAGCGAGAGCAGAGAAATCGATATCTCTCACAAGGTTGTGGATGTGCTGGAAACTGATTAGTCATTAACCTATTCTCACTCCTCCCACTGCCCATAGAAGGAATTCCAGAGTCTCAGTGGATTTCGATAAAAGTATTAGTAACAAACTTTGGAATTTGCCTTTTGTGAAAGGTCTGTTTCAAAACACTTGTACTATCTTCTTACAGATATAGAACCATAAATCCCAATAAATCACCTGAAATCAAATTTTAAAGATGATTCTTGAAATATTTCTTCCAGTTTCGTCAGTTGAGAAATAATCTATCAAATAAGCCCAGCAAGTAGAATCTTTCAAAGAAATGTAAAGATCATCCTGCACTGGATGGGAAAGAAAATGAACATATTAGTGTCACATTCAGCAACTTTTTTCTGATGCTCTAAAAATTGAACTTCAAAAGAGTTCCTTAGCAAGCTGAAAGAGTTAATGAGACTTCTAGGAGCCATAAGCTGGCTTTGGTTGTGTGGTTTCTGTATTCACAGAATCCGGTTCAATAAAAACGTAAATATCTGGGTACACAAAACATATTTCATGGTGATAACGAATCTGTTGACATACTGTTCATACTTTATTACATAAATTTTAGTGACGTATTTGCCAGAGAGAAAAACGAATACACAGGGAAATACTCTGTGCTCAGCTCTACAATATGCTCCGGGTTGGCACATGTGTCTGTCCTTGGCACGGTTTGCTCGCCTGCCTTTATTTAATCAATCACAGCGCTGTGACATTGGGAGGAGCACTACAGCGTCCTTATTGACTGAGCTAATCTAACTGGAGATGGAAAAGAAACTGGAAGATGGGTTATTTTTAAAGCAAAAGCCATTGAATCAAAAACCTGTCCTGCAACATGATGACTTAACAGATTTATAATCGTGCAGCTATGTCATAGCATGTCTGAAAAATGACCAGATTAGGAGGGTAGAGGTGCCCTGCAGTAGCCAGGCCAGGCAGAGGAGCCTGCCCGCTTGTCCTCAAGCCTGCACCCGGTAGGCTCTGCACGCAGGCAGACATGGGAGCAGTGTTCAGTGTCACAAGCTAGCAGGAACCGGCTCTCTGATTTGCAGGACAAAATGAAAATGCGTGATTCCTCGTTCAAAAATTATCGAGAATTTGAAGATGGTGACATCAGAAGCTTAAACCAAGTGTGGGGCCCTGTGCCACAGCACAAGTCACATGCCAATAACGCCTGTCCTGTGGGCTGGTTCCGAGGATGGAGGGCTGCCCTCTAGTGTTGCAGGAGAAACGAATTCTCCTTCCTAATGCTGCTGCTTCGTTTTTCACTCCCTCAGGCCCAGTTAGAGCTTCCACAGTTGGTTTCTTTGTGCATTTGGTCACAAATAAACTGATACGGAGTAAATTTCTGGGAGAAGGCCTCTGCTCTCCATGCCTTCCCCGTGGCGTGGCAGCCCTGCTACCCAAAGGTGCAGAGATGAACTAGGGGACTCCTTGGGGCCCCCTCAGTTGTATGTGTCTATTTTCCACGCTCCTGGCTTTGAACTGAAGAGCGTTTCTCCTTCCGCTTCACGCTGCTTCTGGGTTACTATTTTGGTTTTTTTCTTTTCTTTTTTTCTTTCAAAATAGAAACTGCTGTGAACTTTTTAAAAGGCACACTTGGTACAACCGACTCTAAAACGCTGATAGAATAACTATAATGATTTTACTGGTTCACATTTTATTTTGTATTAAACATAAACCAACGACAGGTCTCCATAAAAATAAGCATCAAAACTAAAACAAAACTAAAAACTCAACAAAACCTCAGGGAAGCCTGACATATCCTTGATTTTTATGTTATCTTTCTTCCACGACCTTTGTCTATTAAATTGTAGAGGGGAGCTGGGGATAAATGTTGATTTTTTGCACGTTTTTTGTAGACCTACTTTTCAAAGTACATTGGAAATTCCTACGAGGGTCCCAGATCCTTTTCTTTTTTTCCTGAACATCTGGCACATGGTAGGCACAAAATAAATATTTGTTGAATGAATTAATGAAAGAATGACTGATCAAAAAATGTCCTAAGGGTCAAGTGCAGTCTCTTTCATTAAATTTGCCAATGGTATTTTACAAAATCTCCTAAAAGTCTTATAACAACCCCCCTTACCATACACAGAATATATGAAGTATAGATACTGGTTGTTAAAGATACCCCACTTCCCCACTAGAAAGAAGGAGAAAATAATTGATTAAACATTTACTTTTCCCTCACAAGTCTTTCAATTTTTTTTCCCATAAACCTAAATTACAGATTATTTACTTTTTCTTTCTTCTTGAGTGGGTGAAGGCAGACGTTTATCAATACACAGGGTGAAGAAACAGCAAGAATTGGAGAGAAGATGAATAATTAGTATGTTGCTCCCACAGGAAAAGACTGGAAATACGCAACTCTGCCCTATCCAGAAAAATCTTGGGCAGAGCGGGAGAAAGAGAGAATCCACACAACAGAGGCTGTGTCCAACTCCCCACTCAACTGCATTTCCTCAGGAGGGGTCGGGTTCTGAACATTTACAAGTCCGATCCATCAGTGCTGTCACTGCAGCTTGCTCTCAGAACCACCGAAAATCTAAAATCTCCAGTCCAAAAGAAAGAACCGAGCCCAATGGGTGGGTTTGAACCACGGGAAAGGCTGAGATTGGAATTACCCGGGTTACAGTCTACAGTCCAGGGTGGTGTTAAAGGGGAGGGCAGACAACTAACCAGACCTAGAAGAGAGTTTCATTCTCCGGCTAGGGCGGCAGGGTATCTGCCCTGGGACCAACAGGAGACAGTCAGAGAGAGACTTCTCCCACCCACTGCTTCCTCCCCTTTCTCCACCACTCCAGGTCTCGGGCAGGAGGGAAGGCCAAGGACCAGGTGGAGTCTGGCGGGGCAGGACCCCCTGCCAAGGATCCAGTGTCCGAAACACGCCTCATAACCCAGCAACCCCCCACCCCCCGCCCAGCCAAGATCTCCCGCAGAGAGTGGCAGAGCCGTCCCTTTCTCTGGCCCCTACACTCTGCGCAGAGCAGGCATTAACTGCTGCTAAAAATAAAACCCCTGCCAGGCTCCGGGTCCCCTCTCCCTGCGTGGCCTGGGTCCTGGTCTCCATGCATGGCCTGGGTCCTGCAGTCACGGGGCACACAGCTGTCCAGCTCACATGTCCCCGCCTGGGTGGGGGTGGGGCAGGACACCCTTGGCGGGCAGCGGAGCAGTTCGAGAAAGCTTCCAAGGTGTTACACGATGCCAGGGCTCAGAGTCCTGAGCGCTGGTCGTCCACTGGAAGAGACAACAAAGTGCCTAGGGACGACCCCCTGGGCCGTTTCCTGGCGTCATGAGAAGGGAGGGTTTCTGTGCCTCGGATTCCTTAGGCTTTGGGAGGAGGTGGGATTTGCGGGGATTCTAATAGGAGGAAACTTCCAGAAGGGCGGGCTTCTTGGAAGAGATCCGATGCGATCCCCTATCCCGCAGGGCAGGGGTCAGTGGTCTGGACTCCCAGGCGCGTCAGGAGCGGACACTGCACCCGCGCGCGTCTGCTCCCTCGAGGTTCCAGCCCGGTCTCTGGCGCCTCCCGCGCCCAGTCCCCCAAGGTGGCATGGAGGGCGAGAATCCCAGAGCCAACCCCGCCCGCACCGGCGCGCAGCCACACTCTCCCGGCGCGCCCTCGCTGCCGTCCGCCCAGGCAGAAGGGGCTCGGGGGCTCGGAGGGGAACATGACCGGCCAGAGGGCGCCCCCTAAACCTCCGACACGGAAAACCTTGGCCCAGCGGGCATCCCCAAAGTGAGACTTAAGCCGAAAGTGCAGGGCGAGAGTGAGGCTGCCTGCCCGAGGACGTGGCGGGGGTACAGCCTTCAATCACACCCGCCTCACTCCTCCATTTCGTATTTGGGGCTGTTTTCTGCCAAGGGGACTCCTCGCGTCCCAGCGCCTTTCCGCCCCCTGCAGAGAAGTCTCCCTGCCCTCTGTGATAGTGAGGAGGAGCGCGGGAATCCCCCCTCTGCTGCGCTGAGATGAAGAGGAGAGTGGGAAACCCCTATCCACTAACGGGGGGCGGAGGGTAGGAGAACCCCTCCTCCGTGCTCCCAGATAGTGAAAAGGAGGAATTCCCTCCTATTCTTTGAGTACCTCCCTGCTGAGCTCTCAGCGAAGAAGGGTGTGCGAGCACCCTACCCCCCGCAACCCAGTAAAAGGTTGAGGGGACTGGAGGGTGGGAGTGCCCCTCCCCGCTGCGCTTTGAGCTAGTGGAGAGGCGGTTAGATGCCCCCGCAGTCCTCTGAGCGAAGTGGGAAGTGTGTGTAGGGGGACACAGAGAGTGGGACTCCCCAGGCTGTGCTCTGAGAGAGTGGAGAGGAGGGGGACCACGCTGTGGCTGAGCGTGGGAGGGCGGAAGGAGGGGACGACCCCGGTGGGGCGCGGCCGGTGCCCCCCACGCCCCCGCACCGTCCACCACTCCTCGCGATCCGCCAGTCCCTGGCCTCCCCCAGCGCGTGGCCGGCCGTCGGGGGGCGGCGGTGGGTGGAGGCCCGGCTGCGCCGCGCAGGGTGGGGGCAGAGGCGGGCCGAGGGCCCCCTGTCGCACCCGCCCCCTCCCGCGCGGTGGCGGCAGCGCCGGCGCCGGGAGCTGCCCCCGAGGCCGCCGCCCGGCCCCCGCCCGCGCGTCAGCGCGCCCAGCCCGAGGCGCGGAGCTCCGCCCGCGTCGGAGGCCCCTGCGCGCAGCTCCGATCGCGGGCAGCCGGGCGGGCCGAGGCGGCGCGGGGTGGGACGCGGACCGCGGCCGGCGAGCGGGAGGCGCAGCCCGGGCCGGGCGCGCTCGGCGGGCGCCGCGCGAGCCGCCCCGATGTGGCAGGAGGCGATGCGGCGCCGCCGCTACCTGCGGGACCGCGCCGAGGCGGCGGCGGGCGGCGGCGACGGGCTGCAGCGGTCCCGGGACTGGCTCTACGAGTCCTACTACTGCATGAGCCAGCAGCACCCGCTCATCGTCTTCCTGCTGCTCATCGTCATGGGCGCCTGCCTCGCCCTGCTCGCCGTCTTCTTCGCGCTCCGGCTGGTGAGTGGCCTCCCTGCGGGATGTACCCCGCGCATCCCCGCTGCCCGAGAGGAGAGGGACCTGCCCCGCTGAGCCGAGTCCCGCCGAGGGCTGCCCCTCGGCCCGCAGCTCCCTGCTCCTCCTGCCTGCCCGCAGCCGGCCTGGCTAGGGCAAGGGCTGCGGGCAAGAGAAAAGTTTCCTTGGAAGGTTCTGCCCAAAATAAAGTTGCCAGGGTGTTCACCAGGTGGACGGACAGGGCGTGTGGTTTTTCCATCTCTGCGCACCCGCTGGCAAACTCGGCTACGCTTTCCATCCGCGCTGCTGCCTGCAACATCCGCTCAAATAGGTCTCAATCCGAATCAACCAGCGGGTTCTTGGCGAGGCCACTGCACGGACCCTGAGCTGGCTTTTTAGTTTGAATTGGACGTCATTTTACTCTAAAAACCCTGCCGTGGAAAAGTGGTTAATGGCGAGGAAAACGAAAAATGTATATTGTTATACATCTTTGCCTTTACATCTGTACGTGTTTAGTCCCATAGACAGAAGGAGATGGGGTGTTGACCTGTTGTGAATCTTCACCCTCTGAGACTATAAGTAACAAGCATCCATGGACCATTGCTTTCCTGTTTCTGGAGAGGGAGTTAATCGTGTTTACTGTTTTGTACAGATTATTAAAGTGGATTTCATCACTAGAAGCGTAATGCAACTCAACAGCTGATGTCAATTTTGCTAATTTATATTTTTCAAGCAGAAATCCTCGGCTCGCTCCCTTGAGCAGTGAGGGGAAATCTGTAGATGGCGGTAAACTTCCTGTTACTGATCATTCTGTTTGTGTGGTTCAAACTTTTGCACGGCCTGTGATATGTATGTGCAGATTTTGCGCCAGGCGTCGATCATCCAGGGAAACACTTTTGGTCAGTGGTTGATCTCGGGTTGTCTTCACTGAATGATATTTTTTAGCTTAGAATATAAATATGCACCTCTATTTGTGTCCACTGAGCAAAAAAGTGGACGATGACTTATATTCCACCAAGTGTGCAAAATAGCTGTCCTTGGTATTTGGCAATTTGTTTCTGTTATCTTGAGCAGATGGTGCTCAAATTATACATGAGAAAACTTGTTATCATCATGGGGTTCTTTAAAAAGTCAAGTTTTCTTTTCCCCCATGCTACTGGAGAGGTGCTGCCTTATGATGGAATTCAGTGAGGTAAGAATAAAAAATAGAACATAGGAGACCGTCATGCCGCAGATCACAAACTGGTTCTTATTCTGTAAAACATAGAGCAGAGAGCACTTTTGGGTCCTGTATTCTGGGTCTGAGTTCAGGGTAGTAACCAGCCTCCACTGCTCCCTGGAATGGCATCTTTATCTCTCTTGACCACTTTTATGACCAAAAAGGACTTGGATAGAGACTTCTGCTCAGTCTCATTGGCAAGCAGGATCTCTGAAAGCATCTCCTTTTCATTCCTGTACTTGCAGGGAAGAAAACACTTCAGTTTTCCTCTGGAAATCTGTTCTGCCAGGACGTTGCTGCTCGTGATTCTGTTGAATCTGTAATTCAAACCTGTTCTGGCTTGTTCTCTTCTAAATGGAAAAGGAGGAACAGGTGATGGCCTATTTATAGCGCCTTTAATATATTTAAAGACAAGTGTGAAGTTCATACCTCTCCTACACATACCACTTTGTTTTCTATGATACAGATCTCTAATTTCTTAAACCTCATTGATATAGATGTTCTTGAATGGGTCGGTCAGAGATTCAGTGTAGTTGAGCTAAAAGCACCCTTCTCTGACTTGTCTTTGATTTTTGTGTTCGTGTTTCTTTACACATTCCTTTATGTTCCATTTCACCTGGTGCAAATACTGGAGTGGTATATTTTTGAGAAGTTTATCCACCATCTTCACTCTTCCTTGATAAATCAATAATTTCCATGCTTTCCTAGCATTCAACTAAATCGTTTTAAGCCCAAAGCGGGCACTTCCCATGGCATTGCTGGAGCCTAGAGTGAGGTCCAGAGACAGCAGAATGGATCCCATTCTTGGCTGTACCTGGTCCATGGTCTGACACTATGTAAATCCTTCCAGGTGACGAGCTGTGCAGAAACATTCCAGAATCCGGGAGGGTGACTCGGTCTGGTGGAAAGGCTACATTGAGGTGGGGTTTGGGGATGCAGGGCCAGGTGGGTAGTGGGAATGCCTGGGGGGAATGGGCACTATTCTCTGAAACTGGGTCTTAAGAAGGAATAGGGCAATTCTGAGCTCCCGACAGCTCATTTCTATTTTGCTTTTAGTAATATCATAAACAGCAGTTCCACTCTCCAAAAAATGTTCTCCATCCAGATAGTCAAAGATGGTTGGGCTGGGAGTGTAGGAAGATGGGACAGTGTTGACATGGAGCCGTGTTCACATGGAGTGGGGTGACTTCATATCTCAGACTGACCAGAGCTTGGCTTCCGAGAGATCTACCTCGGGACGTGGAAATAGCTGTTTGGGGCCGGCCCAGGTTTCCACCTTCCAGCGCTTTACTAGAGTAGCTAGGCTCTGATGTAATTCAGGAGCTCGACAGATCTATTTTTGCTGCCTGAAATCTTGGACAGATTCCTTCTTTCCCGTGAATCCACTTGATTTTGATTTCCATTAGACTTCCATCAGTTCTTGTAGTAGAAAAAGTCTGGCAATTTTCTTAACGTGTATCCACAGTCTCCTAGAACATTTGGATCACAAAATGATCTTAGCGTCATCCAAGTACATAGTGATTTTTTGCTATATGTAATTGCCTTTGTATAAATTGATTTGAAATATCTATTAAAAAGAAAAAAGTCAGCTTTGTCTTGACTTATCTCCCTAATTGACATTATTCACAAACTGATTTCACTTAATTTCAATCTATGATCAATCCATGATTCTGCGTCATTGACCAAGAAGTTAAAGTAATCCTCAAAGTATTTTCATTACACTGTAAAAATAAATTCTGAATTGAAACTTCACCATCTTGCTTAATTACTTTCTGTATAAAAAGCTGTTAAGTAGGTTTAACCTTATATTTGTTAAGAATTATCTAGACATGAAACAAAGTAAATAGAACACATGATAGTGTGTCTTGAATTTTAATATTCTGTTTAATAATATGAAAAAATATTTTCTGTTGCTTATTATGGAAAATTTTAATGATAGTACTGGGCATGATGAGCAAAATTAACTTGGCTTCAGAAAACTTGGAACTAATGAGACCAAACTTTTAAGTTCTAAGTCTCATGACGTCACTTCATTTCCCAGGACTGGTTCTCATTACTAAATGCATGAAAACCGTTTCTCAGAATTAAATTCTCTATCATTAATCATGTCCAAAATCAGCCAGCTTTTCTCCAAATTTGCCTGTCATTGGTAGGAAAGGTTGACATAAATTTTTTAGTCTGTCAAAATACCAGCTGGCTCCAGCCAGATTTGTTTTGGCTAAAATTTATGATTATAAATAGTCAATATTTAAACTAGAATGGAAAAATTTTATTCCCGTAAATTTTAAATAGTCAGATATTGGTATAAAATAGATGTTTTTGTTTTTTTAGTATGATACTGAAATCTGCATGAGTATATATTTTTACTAAATGTATAATATGTATGATTTTGACTGAGAATATGATCTACCTTCTTGCTTATACTGTGATTTGGTGTGCTAGATCTTTAAAACAATAATCACAAGTACATTTCATTACAATTCAATTTTCCAACATCAGGTATTTTTTTCTAGGAACATATATATCAGAGTATTTCTTTTATCTATACATGGAGAAAGAATCTTAATTCTTCCAAAACCAACAAATAAATAAACAAACAAACCCAATCATTGTAAAGGGAAATTGGCTTTATTATTCCAGACGTTATTTTGGTGCTCTCAGTGGGTGAAAGGATGTGAATAGCAGAAGTCTATCCACCCCTTTCTTGGGGGGTGGAAAGCTAGAGAAGGCAGATAAGTATGCCTGGCATCTCCTCTAAAGAGCAGGAAATGCTGTGCATACTTTCTCTAGTCCCATAATTCTTGGGGTGGAGGGGAATAGTGCATTTTCATAGAAATTGGAGTAGAGGTAACTAAAGATACATCTTTCTGCGAATTTCCATACATGCAGGAAAATCTTACTGGGCAGGTATTTGTAATTTGCAACCAGTAATTCACTAAGTCATTTTAGTTATAATTTAACTGCGGTTTAAACAAAAGACAAGGAAAAACTGTAATTTTCTGCAGGAAAAGTGGTTGCAATTTAGAGAGCTAGCAAGAAAGGATTTGGAAGCATCCTTTGGATATTAAAGTGCATGATTAAAAATACGCACAGTAACTTCTCTGTTTAAAAAAGGCAGAGTGTAATGGTTAAGAGCATCGATCTGCATTGTCATTTAGGCCTTGTTTCTTTCCATCTCTGCTGTCTTGGGCAAATTGTTTAACCTCTTCATGCCCCAATTTCCTTGTTTGTAAAATGGAATGGTGCCTGCCTCGTAAGATGATGGTCCAAATCAGTACATTCGAAGCACTTAGAATAATGCCCAGCACAGGATATGCCCTTAGGAACTGTTGCCGTTAGTGGGTCTTTTGTAGTTGCATTTTCCTTGTTCCTGTGAAAGAACATGAGATCACATAGCATTAGAGCTGGAAGGGTGCTCATTCTGCAGATGTGGAAACTGAGACCCAAAGAGGCAGGCTCATTTCTTCAAGGTTGCACAGTTGACCTTGAAGTGCCGGACCAGGTGCACGGTGTTTGACTTTTCCTGGGTGAACTTTCCTAGAGACCACTGCAGGTCTACAGTTCCCAGCTCTGGTCCTGGCATAAAAGCAGTTTTCTTGTTGAAATTTCATACTGATATGAATATCCTCAACCTTCATTCTGTGTAATGGAGTTAAATTTCAATTTTTTTTCTCTTTTAATGTTGAAAGAATCTGGGTAGAGATGTTTCCTCAAAATTAACTCATTGAAGTAGGCATCGTTTATTTTCATTATGCTGACTATTCCCAGTGTCTTCCCCATTAAGCAAGAATCCACTGTATTTTGATTTTGTTGTCTGAGAAGTCCTTGGCATAAATACTGCAGCATGTAATAGCCATTCCTGTTGAGTTATATGTGAAACTTACCGATTCTTACTGATATTTTTAAATCAAACATTCTATTTAAAAGATAACACTGTTAGAGCTGATATATTACTCTGTTAAAGGTGTTTTATGGTTGTATTAATCACTTTGACATGTTTGATTAGTAATTGTTAGTGATAGGAGAGTCAAAGCTGGGTGTTTGTGCATAATCCACTGGTATACTAATCCTTTCTATAACTTGATATGGCATCGGCACAATCCATTGGACCCCACTCATTCCTTCCTTCACTGATATTTACTGAGTGCCTGCGGAGGCCAGCACAGTGATGCTCCACCCTGAAGCAGCTGGTCTCTGACATACTGATGTGATCCCTTAAACTACCATTTACCTCTCTAGGGTGGTCTCTCAGCGTGGACCCCAAGGGCTGAGAGCATCTACATCTGGCTCTCTCTAGCTCTGCAGTCTTTGCCCCAGTGGCTCCCTCACCTTGAGGGCAGTGGCTTCATCCTCTCCTTCCTGAGCTTAAACAGTCCAGCCTTTGCTGCACATTCTTATCTATGTTGGTTTCTGCCTCTGACCCTTGCAAAGCTCATGAACTATGTATATGATATAATTTAACCACTACGTTACTGTCATCTGATATTCAGAATAGTTTTGTGAGTTCGTCTTGTCTCATCAGCTAATGGTTAGTTCTTTCAGGGAAGAAGTGGAGCACAGCACTAACGATATTGCAGGTGCTTAATTAACATGTGTATAATTTATGGTGTAGGTACCTTTTCCTTAGCAGCCATCATTTCCATCATGTAGCCTCCTGGTTACGGGCTCAAAGCTTTGTTGATAGACCTGGATCGAGGTCTCAGTTTTGCCACTTAGTCTGTGTTCCTGACAGGTTAATTTCTCTGCCATAACCTCAGTTACTTCATCTGTGAAATAAAATGAATAACACAACCAGGCTTGTGGAGATCTGTTGGGAATTAAGTAAGATAGATCATAGGAGTATTTAGCACAGTGTCGGGCTCGTATGGTACCCGAAACAAATGTAAGTCACTGTTGTTATGTTTGTACCACAGAGGGTTCTTCTCGTCAGGGTCTCCTGTAGATGTATTTCTGGCTGAAAACTAAATGAGTGCTAGGATTTTTAAACCTGGGTATGAAAGAGTAAGAAATGCGTTTCTATTTATGTGATCAATGTTGTGCATGTAACTTTGAGTTATTAAAAAAAGAGAGAGAGACAGGAAGATGCATAGATTGTTTAACTGAAAGTCACGTTTTGACATAAGTTTGACATTCTCCAGCGCTAAAATTCTTGCCAAATTGAAGACTCATATTGACCTTCATGTTTTGAAATTTTTTTACTTTTGGATAATGTTATATTAAATTACCAAGAGTAATAACATATTTACCATGATTTCTTGATATCAAACTAGGAAATTGACACATACCTGGCAATTCAGGTTTGCAAACACCAGGTGCATTTGGGAGGAAAAGATTGCTGAGTCAGCTTGTGTGTTTGGTCCATTTGACCAAATTAAGACTTTGCCAATGTTGCATCAATGTCCTCTTTCTTTAAGGATGCAATAAAAGTTTCAAGGAAGAGAACAAGGAGCCGTTGGAGGAAGACTTCATTGGTTCAACTGTCCCTGGCACTGTTACAAATAATTCTTTTTGTTCCTTCTTTTTACTTGGGCATACATTCCATTCCCAAGAGCCAGCCCCTGGTCAGAGAGTGTTGGACACAGTAACGAGAGCCTCAGCCTGAAAAACCGTTGTGGGTAGCTTTGCCAAACAGTTTTCTGACTCTGCTCAGGGTTCTAGAACAATGGTGCCAAGACAGAGAGAATGAGAATATAAACCAGGGTCACAGCTATTAGGGATGCATAAGGCCAGTTGTATCTCGGAGTTGAACCAAGTCACTTAAAAAAACTTGGTACTTGAAATGGAAATTTTCAGTTATTAGCACAATTAAAATCTATTGAATGAATAATTTATTGCATTTGAAACATACAGACATAAATTACAATAGCTTCTTTTTAGAATATTGAAATTCCTGAGAAGCTTTCTCAAGATGGTTATTATTTTCTGAAAGAATCTTATGAATAAGTCACGTCTCTAGGGTCACTGCCCTACAGATGATAGTGGATCAGCATGATTGTCGTGGGACCTGCTGACTGCAAGATCTTGGAATTAGGGCTTCTGCCCATTTCCACTGATGTCCTTTACTATAGCTCAGAAGTGATGATGTTGGGATATTATAGCTAGGACGAGCCAGAACTCAGAGGTACTGGCTTTCATTCCTACACGCTTACCCCCAAGACTCAATGATTATGTGTGTGTTTTAAATGTCCTGTATTATGTTTTTAAAGCTATATGCAAAATAAAAGGCAACATAATTAAGATTTCAAGCTACCAGTGATCTGTGGACATTATAAATGAAAGAAAATTTTAGACCAGTTGGTTACCAGAATCAATAAAAGCTACTGATGTTAAAAACTCAGAGAATAAAGAGATCAGGTGAATACAAATGAGAGAGATAATGAAGAAATGTTTGCATGGTTCAGACATACAGTGGATCTAATGTCTCATCCTTTCCCATCATTGACTTGCAGTTAATTCAGACATATATAACATATATTCTTCAGAACTTCAGAATAAGAGGTGTATCACTTGATTAATTTGATTAATCTTTGGTTCTTGACCACAATCCTCATTGATCTCTTTCTGGCTTGCTTATTTATTTATACTAAAATAAACACCCGTAAACTCAGTCCAAACTAGAATGTCTCTAATAACAATATTTCAATCTGTATGCTGCACCTGCCCCATTCCCTTACCTACCCTCAGGAGTAACTGCATGTGGCACTTTTTATTTGTCATTCCCTTGCTTTTCTTTCTGTTCATTTTATCACACACACACACACACACACACACATATCATATACATACATATATCTTATGTGTACGGTGTATATGTGGTGTGAGGTAGTGATCAAGATCCATTTATATATTTTTTTCCTGGTGGAGAATGAATTTTTACTGATCCATTTTAGTTATTCCTTTCCCCACATCTGTCATATATCAAAATTCCATATATGGGTGGTTTGTTATGGGGTATCTATTCTGTTCCATTGGTTAAGTTTTGGTTTTATCCTGTAATACTGTGTGCACACCCCCCTGCCACACACACACACAGTATAATTACAAAAGCTTTATAATAAGTGTTTATATTAAGCAGGGCAAGTAATACTCAACTCCTGTAAAAGTTTCTTGGTTATTCTTGACATTTTATTCTTCCATATAAACTTTATAATCACATTATGTCAACTCCATAAGAAAAAGCCCTATTGGGATTTTGTTAGTATCATTTTGAATCCATTGATTCATTGCTGAGAATTGGTATTTTATGATATTAAATTTTTCTATCCATGAACATGGGCCATCTCTCCATTCATGTGTGCTTCAGGAAGGTTTTACAATTTTCTATATGCTATTCTTACTCCTCAGTCTAAAAAGATTTTGTAGTTTGTTACTTACTGTAAATGGTGTTTTAAAAATTCTGATTTTTATTATTTTGTTGCTATTGTAAAGTAATACAGTTGACATTTGGATTTTGATTTTATATCCAGGCAACTTGTTATCATATCCTTTTTATTACTAGTCACTGAAATGCAGATTCTTTCAGGTTTCCTACACAGGCAATCATATCATCTGCAAATAATAAGAGATTTATTTCCTCTTTTCTAGGACTAAAGCCTTTCATTTCTTTTTCTTGCATTATTGAGCTGATCAGAAAATATAATATGATATTGGCAGAATTGGCAATTGTGGGTACCCTTGCCTTCTCTTAATTTTAAAGAGATTCCTTCATAGTTTATCCATTTAGGATGATGCTGTTTGTATGTTTTTGTAGACGTCCTTTGAGATTACCTTTTATTCTAATTTACACAAAAGTTTGAATGTGATTGGGTGTTGAATTTTACCAAATTGAGATGAACATATGCTTTTTGGTTGTTTTTTAATCTGTCAATATAATAAATAACAATTATAGATTTTCTAGTAGTAAACAATTTTTATATTCCTGAGACAAATTCAATTTTCATGATATCTCTTATAAAATGTTGAATGTGATCTGCTAAAAGGTTGTATAAGATTTTTGCAAATATAGTCTGTAGTGAAATGAGTTTGGAATATTCCTTTGTCGAACTGTCATTTTTTTTTTAAATTAAAGTTTTGCTAGTCTTGTAAGTCAGGGAGTATGCCTTCTTTTTTAGTTTTCTAAAAGTGTTTTCACTATGTTAGAAAGAGTTGATAGACTTTGCCTAGAAAACCACATGGGCCTATTGCTTTCTTTGTAGGGAGAGTTCTAAATTTCGCTTCAGTATCTCTGATAGTAATAGGATTATTTCGTATTTCTAATTTTATTTCTTGAGTCAGTTTCAATAAGATTTTTCTAGGAATTTTTGCATTTCATCCAAATTCTCTAATTTAATGGCATGCATTTGATAATACTGTTCTCGCTTTAACACTTTACATATACTCTATCTCTGGTTTTTACTTATAGTGTTATTTTTACATGCTTTCTTTTTTCCTTAATCTCATCAGATGTCTATTTTGTTTTAACTTTTTCAAGAACCATCTTTTGTCTTTGCTGATCCTTGCTATGGCATTTTTGTTTTCTAGTTTATTTCCATTCTTATCTTTATTATTTCTTGTATGAGTCAGAACTTATTAGATTGTGCGATGGAAAAAAACACCTCCAGAATCTTAGTGGCTTAACACAGCAAAAGTCTATATTTTGCTCACTCTCCACAGTAAATGTGAGCCATCAGGGGACTCTCTCATGGCAGTGATGCAGGGATTCAGGATGAAGGAAGCTGCATCTCAGAACATCTTTCCTTCCTCACTTGCTGTACCAGGGAAGAAAAGAGTGTTTCACTGTCTTACTACTTGCTGTTGACATCTTCCACATGGAAGTGACACATCACTTTCATTCATTTTTCATTGCCAGAGTAAGTATTCTATTTATCTATTGCTGCATAAAGACCACCACCAAACTTAGTGATTGGAAACAACAACATCATTTATTTCCTCCTGAATCAGCAATTTGGGCAGATTTGGCAGTGGAGTCTCATCCTTGCTCCATGTGTCAGCTGGGGTGGCTTAAAGGCTGGGAGCTGGAGTCCCTTGAAGACTTTCTCGCTTTTGTATCTGGTGGTCATTGCTGACTTGGAGCTGAGATTCAGTTGGGACTGTTGGCTGGAACACTTTCATGTGGCGTCTCCACACGGTTACTTGGATTCTTCACAGTGTGGTAGCGAGATTCCAAAAATGATCATCCTAAAAGAACAAGGGGGAAGTGCATGGCATTCTTATAATCCTGTCTCTGAAGTCAGATGACACCAGTTTTACCATAGCTTGTTGGTTGAGATGTCGCAAAGATCTGCCCAGATTTAATGGAAGGGGATGTAGAACCTTACTTGATGAGAGGAGTATCAATTGCATGTCAGATGGGGTGCGATATGTCCTCATTTGTGGAAAATACAGTCTGCCACAGTACCTTGTATAGCCATGCCAAACTCCATATGTCTGGAGGATGTATCAGTTAGCTTGTGCTGTGTAACAAACCAAATGTAACAGATTGGAATAACCACTCTCTTATTTAGCTCACAATTCTGTAGGTCAGGTCTTGGCTCTTCTGATCTAGCTTCTCAGTTGATCTCTGCTGGTTTATCTCATCTTTGTGTGGTCAGCTGGCAGGTCACTTGGTAGCTGGATCATATGAGGTGGCCTCATTTACATGTGTGACCAGTTGCCAGGCTGTCAGCTAGGGCTATTAGATGAGATGACAGGGTCACTGGGCTACATGTCTTTGCTCATTTAGCAGGCTAGCCTGAGCTCTTTGCATGAAATTCATAGGGTTCTAAAGAGCAACGGGGAAGAGGACAAGCTCCAGTACCCAAGAATTTTCAAGTCGGTATGTCATGCAGCTGTCATCAGGTTGACCAAAAAGAGTCACACGGCCAGGGCCAGAGTCAGTGTAGAAGAGAATTACACCAGGGCATAAACACAGAGAAGGGAATTAGTGCAGCCAGTTTTGCTGACAAAGCCACAACAGAGAGGTGCACTAGAATGTTTAACAGCCCTAATCACTACTGCAGTCCACCTACCTGGTCACCAAATGTTTAGTTTACTCCTTCCTTAAGAAAGCATATGTATCCTTTTCTTAAGAGAGACAACCTAGAAGTCCTGTCCACTAATGAAAAGAAGCTCGGAGTCTAGGATCTCTGAGTGAAGTACACTAGTTTGTTCAAAGGGAATGCTGAGCAGTCCTGTCTACATAAAGTCTGGATGTGGCTTCTCTTGATCTGGAGACCTAGGGACTAAAAACACTTGTTATCAGCCATGCAGTATACAAAGAGTAACCGCAGTAAACTCTCCTATTATCCCAAGGGAAGAATGACACACATTGGGCTCTGGTTTTTAGCAATTCCATATTCCCAGGGCAGGGAGTTTGAGGGTCCCTGGCCCTGAGGCTGGAGATTGTGTCTTCATTAGACCCAGACTCTTGCCCTGGAAACAGTCCTCTTGTGTGTTGTTTTCTCTGACATCTGACCTCTTTCTTTGGGAGGTTCTTCCTTGTTTATCATCCTCATGATGAAGCCTGGATTGAGTGTTGGGGAGTATGCCCTACTTGGAAACTGAGCAATTTTTTCAGCCCCTTTCCTGCCGTAGAGAGAGACCTAAATTTCCTTTAAGGCTGGAAAAGCCATAGTTCAGGTTAATATTTCTTTTGGAAACAAAAATCACTCAAAACTTCTTCAACTTCTTATCTGTTTAATTTCAGTCATCTTCAGGTGTCAAGGGTCATAGCCATAGTTCTTTTCAAGACATACATCTTAGATTTGTTATATTTCTCTTCCTTCTCACCCCATCCCTCTTTGTCTCTCTGTCTCTCTCTCTTTCTTTCTCAGCCTGTGTGTTTGAGCCTCTTTGGGAAACACACTTTCTGGTTCTCTCTTCCCTCCACCATTTTGTCCAATTGAAAGGATTTACTGGCACCATACTCTTAGCTGGACTTTACTCTGAGACACCTTAATCCATTCAGTTTTTAACAGTGGATTTGTTTTTCTCTCCCCAACACAGCTGAGTTTTAATCAGCCTTTTGCATTCTAGGACCAGTTTTATCATTTACTGGTTGAGACTGAGAAGCATTTCCCTCTTCCAGCCTGACAAATCCAGACAATTCTGGACTGTTTTGCTTCCTTTTTGTTCCTCCTCATAACTGATCAGTTATTTTCTGATCCTACATTTTTCTCATAGTACCTTAACAAATGCAGTCAACATCAACAAACACACACTTGTAATGTTTTATTTAATGACCTCTTCTAGATTAGGGGTCAGCCAACTCTGGCCTGAGGTCACATCTGACCCACTGCCTGTTTTTTCAAATAAAGCTTTATTGGAATACAGCCTGACGATTCATTTGCATATGATCTATGGCTGTGTTTAAGGAATAGACATAGAGTTAAATAGTGTGACAGAGACCATATGGACTAAATAAAGCCTAAAATATTTATGATCTGACTCTTTACAAAAAAAGTTCACCGAGCCCCACTCTAGACTTACAATTCTATGAGGACATCTTTTGTCTTCCAAGATAAATCATTTGACCAAATGTTGGACCGTTGCTTAACTTGGGGTGTCGTTTTTCAGTCTCTGATGATATTTCCTTGCTCCTCCTGCCACCTAGCAGATATCCATGCCATATATTTTAGGTTTTGTTAGGGCAGCACCCTATTTCATGCACTAATTTTTGTTATCAGTAAGGATGTTATAAATTTTGATGGGTTAACAAACAAACCCCAGATTTGGCTTAACACACCAGAGGTTTATTTCTTGCGCACGTATTCTGGCCAGTATGGCCAGGTGGGAGGTTCTGCTCATGTCAGTTACTCGGAGAGCTGGGCTGTAGGAGTCTTCCTGGTGACATAGTCTTTACACCATGGAAGGGACAGTGCCGTGGGCCTCACTCTGGCTTTCACATGCCTCTGCCCAGGAGAGAAACACTTTAGTTCTGCTCACGTTTTATTGCCTGAGCATGGCTACTTCTAACTTCAAAGGAGGCCAGAAAGTGCTTCCCGAGGGAACCCAGAAGGAGGAAGTAGGGACTGCCTCTGAAGGTCCCTGACACTACTCCTTCCTTCTTTGGGTTCCTTTTGTCGTACTTTTTCTAGTTTCTGAAGGAGATACTTAGTTCACCAGTTTTCAGCCTTCCTTTTTAGTATAAAGGTTGGCACCAGAACAGAGCATTGGGATCAGCAGAGAAATCGCTATCTAGTGGGAGCTTGCAGGGACATCTGAGCGGCTGAGCACATGTAGCTGCTGGCCGATGAGACCCCATACCGGGGAATTCGTGGAAGGCTGTCACCTTCGCATGACATCACCTCTGTGAGTGCACAGCCAGATATCTGCTGAGGAGCCCAGTCTGGGCTTCTGAGGTCGGAGTGCTGCATGTGGAGCAGCGGAGAGCAAGGGCAGGCTGGAACCCCCCAGGCTCCTCCGTGTGTGTCTCCAGCCATACCTGACCACACAGACCGTCCTTCCTGGGGGCCCGTTCCTTTCCGCCCCCCAAATCTCGGGCAAGTGCCTCCTTAGGCCAACTCTCCCCTGGGAGCATTCAGGGAAGGGGATTCTGGGAAGTAGCTTTAACCAGTTTGACAATAGAACAATCCAGCACAGACTACTGCTTGTCAACTGGGCATCACATATTCCTCTGTTAACTATATTTTACTTCTGCATACAGAAAATAGCAGAATCATGCTTCTACTTAATATGATGCAACTGTTTTTTGTACAACTGAAAATACACTAACCATCTCCCTAAAAGAGGATATAAAGGATCATTTTATCCATTTTAATGATGTTTATTTCTCTTCTATCTAAGTAACAGTCCCTTTAAAAATCCTGTATCTTGTGTTCTGGATATAAAGGCTATTAATACACTAATAATATGTCATATCATAGGGAGAAGAAGAAAGAAAAATTAATGATTTAATGTGCACATACCCGTGCACACAAATATATTCATGTCAAACCAAGGAAGAAATATTTATAATTACTACAGTCCTCACTTCTACGACTGATCACGTGGATGTAGCTGGTGTTTTAAGTTCCTCCTTCCACTACCCATTCCATATGCCCTTTGCCCTGTGCAAGCATCTTCTCCGGTCATGTTTCCTTGCCTGGTGGGCTGACACTCCACATGGTACTTTGCAATTAGACAGTATTTGTTGTTTGACATTTCCATGAACTTTTATCACAGGGCATGGAGAACCAAAGACACCCCGATGATCTTCTGGTTCTGATTCTAGTCATCCTCTTTCCTGCTCGTGTTATGTATTAGCAACGCAATTTTCCTTGACAGTCGTGATCAGTAGCCCCAGCCAGTACACAAAGCTCTTCCCTGCCCATTGGTTCAGTGACATTAGTAGCCTACAGTGGTCAGATGGCAATCTCTGTCTCCAGTTTAATGGAAACATTATTGAGTTTCCTGGTGGAGACAGTCTTCCTTTGACAACTAAGCCCTCTAAATTGGAACAGCCCAAATTTACAGGAATGGGAATTACAGCATTTTGCTAGAGGATCATTAATGAGGCAGCCACTCCTATTTCCACCCCTTGATTCCCAGACCTGTGGATCTGGACTGTGGGAGAGCCAGTGCCATATTTCAGTGGCTGTTTCAGAGCATCTGCTGCATCCTGGAGGACTTTCCCCTAGCCCCGCAAGGTCTTGCCCACAGCAGGCTCCTAACTAAGTCTTTAGAAGGTCTTTCTTCCTTCAATCAAGGAAGCTGCTTCAGGGTGGTGAGGAACAGGGTAAGACCAGTGAATTCCAAGAGCGTGAGCTCATTGTCACACTTCATTTGCTGTAAACTGAATGTTTCGGTCAGAATGATGCTGTGTGAAATACTCTGTTAGTGAAAACGGCATTGTACAAGTCCACGTGTGGTGGTTTGGGCAGGAGCTTTGTGGACAGGGAAGCAAAACCGATCTCTGGAACAAATTCAATTCAGTAAGAACAAAGTGCTGCACCTTCCATCACGGAAGTGGTCATTTATAATCAACCTGCCATAGATGGCTGGCTGGTCCTCTAGAGGATGACGCCTGTAAAGGGCTCAGAGGTGTAGTGCTTTGATTGTCTTCTGCAGGACCACCTATAATCCAGACCTAAATTTTTATTTCCTCAGGCAGCTGTTCGTAGGAAACTCTCTATGAGGGCACAGGTACAGATTCAGAGAGAGAGAGGAGGCAGTGTGGCTGGAGTAGAGGCGATGAGTATCTGTGACATTTGCTCATGTAGCTTACTTGTGCCTTCAGAACCTATCTGAGCCCTAACTTGTGCATACCACCAGCATTTGATGATGAGATGCTGCTGTGCACATCCAGCTTCATGGTCTGGATGGGCACACAATACTGCATTAATGATGGGCATCTGAAGTGGAATTTGGTGGTCTGTGGTCAATGTTCGGTCCCTTCTGGGGTCTGGTAATAAGCCAGCAACTGTTTCTCAAGAGGAAAATAATAATCTTCAGAATCACTAAGGCACTTTCATAAACCACTGGTTTGAGTGGAAAAATGAGAGCTTTCGGGGAAGTCTGTGTAGACAAACCCGGCTAGTCACCCAAAGGATGACCAACATGGAGGAGCTCAACTGAAAGGTCTCTGGAAATCTGTTGCTTCTGTGTAGCTACTACCTCTGTGCTTTTATAGCCAGGTGTCTGCTGGGCCACTGTTCACCAGTGGCCAGAAGTTGGGAAGAAGAGCAGGGTGTGGGGCAGGAGGGAGTAAGGACAAGCTAAAGCCCGCCTGGACCCCCGTGACTGCCTCTAACCATCTCTGACTGTGCAGACCTTAGGGGAGGACTTGCTCCACTTTACCTGCCAAAGCTGGCCCAAATTCCTCTTCTGTTCAACTCTAACCAAGAGCCGTAAAGGGAAGGGAGTTCTGAGAAATGTAACTCTCAGCAAAACCAAATTTACAGTAGAACAATTCATTTCCCTCAAGCATCAGTTTCCCTCCAAGCACCGCTTTTACTGCACACCTCAAATGTTGACATGTACTGTTTTCATTATTCTTTTAAAATTGGTGTTATGATTTCTTTTTTGATCCAAAAGGTATGTAGAGTTGTGCTTTTTATGTTACAAATATGTGGTAATTTTTAATTTATGTTTCTGTTTTAAACTTCTAATTTAAAATTCTTGTGATCAAAGAACATGGGTAATTATGATACTTTGAAATTTTTTGCAAGTTTTCTGGTACATGATTTTTATAAATATTCCATGTGCACTTAAGAAGAATATTGTTCTTCCTAAGGTTGGATGTGGAATTCTGTGTTTGTCAATTAAGTCAAGCTTGCTAATTATGACATTCAAAATCTTTTCATCTTTTTTGTTTGTTTGTTTGTTTGCTTAACCAATAGCTGGATGGAAATGTTGACATCTGCTCTTGGTAGATTAGTTTACTTCTCCCTCTAGTTCTGTATGTTTTTGCTTTACACATTTTGAGGCTATTTTATTGGGCTTATAGGTGTTTAAAATTGTTATAATTGCCTAGGAATTGAGCATTTTATCATTTTATCTTCATCCTTACTTTTTTTTTACTTATTGTATATTTTATAAGATATTAGAATAGTTATTTTCCATCTCTTTAGTTTCAACCTTTCTGTGTCTTTTTCCTTGACCCTGTCATTTGTAAGTAGCATAGAGTTGGGTTTTGTTTTACAATCCAGCCTGAGAATCTGCCTTTTAATTGGCAAGTTCAAACCACTTATCTCATTGTGATTATTGATATATTTGCACTTGTTTGTACCATTTTTACTTCTTTGATATCTATTTGTCCCAATTCCTTCTCCTTTCTCCACTTTTATTTTTTGCCTTGATTTTTGTTCTTCTCTCCCATTTTTTTCCCTCTGATGATTTGGAATTTATGCATTTTATTTGTTTTCTTTTAGTGGTCACCTTTGAAATTTTACCATAATAAAGATTTCAAGTTGGTCAGTGTGACACCTAGATCATTAAATGACTTTGGAACACTTTATCTCTAGTTTTTCTTCTCTTGAATTTATTGGTCTTATTATTAAATATTTTAATTCTGTCTTTTTAAACCTAGAAGTTAGACATTCACTATTATTGTTTCAGATAGACAACATGTATTTTGTTGTACTAACGTGTTTACCAGTATATTTGTTAACCTCCTTCTTTCGTGTTGTACAGTCTTTTTAGGATTATTTAATTTCTGAGACGTTCTCTTAGAGAAGGTTTCTTGATGGTGAATTCCTGCTAAAAAATGATTTATCTGTAAATGTTTGTGTTTTTTCTCTCAAATAAAAACAGCTGGTTTCTTGGCTATATAAGGTTGACTGTTATTTTTTGCTCAATAATTTGTCGTTACTGTCTTGCACTGTTGAAATTTCTGCTCTTGTGCTGTTGATCTTTGTGGGTGATCCTTCCTTTCTCTTTGGCCACTCTTAGGACCTTCTCTTTATCTCTAATATTTTGCATTTTTACCATCATACCATATATATGCTTGTATTTCTTTTTGTCTAACTGGCTTTCTGGAGTTGTAGATTCATGGTTTTCATTGGAACTGGACAATCTGCAACTCATCTGTCTTTAGATGTTTTATCTTAAGTCTCTTCATTTTGTAATTTGTATATTATATCTAAAGGCAGATTTGTTTTTTCCCAGTGACAATCCTCCAAAATAATTTGTGGTAATAAAGTAAATAATTACTTAGAATGCAAAATAGGCATCATTCCGATAATGAAAAATCAGACTACCCTTGATGAGAAAGTACTGAGATTTGAAGGAAAAAAGGAGTGGTGGTCGTCATGATAATAGTCTCTGTCATTTATGGGGCACCTGTAAGTACTGAACACCCATCAGCCATGCTTGGTTGTTGACTGTATGGCTGTTGACATGAAGAAACAGGCTTAGGGAGGCCCAGTGCTCACCCTGAGTTACCCAGTAGTGAGTGATGGAAATGGGTTTCTACCTTTGACCTGTTGGACTTCAAAGCACTTCACTAAAATATCTTTTTTATAGAAAAGCAGTATTTTACATCAGACTGTCCTTTACCATCTAAATGAAAAAACAGTACTGTTTAGCAAAAAATGGAAAATGCATGTGGAAAAGGATGAAAATACAGCTAATCTGTTCCTCCATGGAAAAGCCTCTAAAAAAACAAAGGCTTTGTCACATAATAAATAAAAGCAATGGGTATTTAATGGACCTAGCAATTAAAAGCCATCCAAACTTACCAGAAAATGCATTGAAAACGAAAGGATAAAATGTTTGAAGAGAGCGATAGGAACCCATTATCATTACAGTAGATGAAACCATGCCCAAGATCTCCCTTTTAAAGGCTTTTTTGTACATTTCATTTAGTTTGCATTATATGGTAATTTTTTTTTCCATGAAAGGAAGAGGGGTTGGGATACATAAACATATTTAATTTAGATTGACAATGTTTGTAATTTTTTAGTTCGCCTTATTTTAAGCTACTCTGTTCTATATTCTGAATTTTGAAAACTCAGTTAGCTCCGCAGAAAACAGCCTTGGGGTGTGCCTTTGTGGCTTCACTCATCCTCCCGTCCACTGGGAATGGGATAAGGGAGGGAGGAGAACCGTGTAATTCAAGGTCTGAGGACATTCCTTTATTTCATTTTCTTAGCCTTAAGAAAAACATGTGATGCAAATAGCGAGGCTAGGAAAGAATGTAGTTTATAAGCTTATACATCCTTTCATGAATATTCCACTGTTTTTTCTTTGACATTCTTATAAAAGATTCTATTTTGTGCAGAAGTCCATATTAAAACTTGTTTGGAGTTAGAGTTCAAAAGGCAAGTACAGAATAAATTGGTTGCTGTTCTCTTTCTAGAAGAACCCTGATCCTTCAGTGGGCTCAGGTTTTGCAATGGTTAGGGCCACAAGTCTCAGAAGCAGTGGCTGACCATCTAAAGCCATTGGCAATCCAGGAATCCGCCTCACCCAACCAGGCTGGGGATACTGTTTGAAGCTGAAGGTCTTCCTCTGGTGCGCACGATTTACCTAGTGGTGTTGCACCTCTGGTGAGCAGGAGTGTGCCACCAGCCCCCTAGGATCGCCTTCCTACACCCCTTCTTCCCTAAAGATATATTCACAGTGATAGTTTACACCTGTGTTAGCATGAAGGCATATGTAGCCTTTGACCCTAAAAGCTTGGGTATTTTCTGATTTTAAAAGAAATTAAAACACTTTTATGGGTTCCAAAAAATATTATGGGACCCAGGCACTATGTTCACTGTGCCGGTTGGAGAAGTCACGCTGTAGCCCAGAAAAGTCACTTTTCAGTGATGGAGACTGATATTAAAAAAATAAAATAAAATGAGATAGAGACTTCAATATTTCAAACCCATAACAATATCAAGTCTTATATATACTGGATCTGGCACAGTAAGATCTTGGGACTTTGTCTTGTTTAGAGGTAGATCTTTTAAAAGATCTTTTAGGTGCAGGAAAAGCCCCTACGGGTAATTAAGTTGGTCCTCCACTTCCTGGAAGGACTACATCAAAATCTTTCTTTTCCTCTAGTTACTAATTCTCACCATAAACTCATGCGTATTTTCACACCATTTTCAGTCTTTCTGGAGAAATCAGAGCCAATCAAGTCAATGACTGTTTCTCCCCTACTGAGTTAATGAAATAAGCGAAAAGTCACACCAGGAAAACAGCTGTCCTGGTTATTTCCTGGTTAGCTTTCTGCTCCACAGCTCAGTTAAGTTCATTTTTGGAAGTTTAAAATAAAATCAGTTTTCATGGCTCCATGTGCATAGCGATCATTTTCAAATTTGGTGTCCTCAGAAGACACGCTGTCATGCCCACATGTGCATTTATTTGTGGTGTCTGAGTGCTGGGGAGTGCTTGCAGCCTGGAGTATACCTGATACCCTTTTGCGATGATCATAAAATTTGTCTGAGAGTAAAAGTAAAACGTAGGCACTTCATCGTGGACAAAAATAGCAGTGGAGGGAGAGAATGAGAGCATCTCATTTGACTCTTTTGTCTTCTGCCAGTTCTGGAACCGTATATTCTTTTGGCCACTCAAGAGCCAGCCTTTGGTCTAGCTTGCCACCTGCTGCACAACCAGAGAGCAGAGCATGCAGTGGTGACCAGCACAGACCCCCCGCCAGATCCCTGGCTGTCTCCCTCACCAGCTCAATAACCAGGACAGCTCCGTCTCGTTCTTGGTGCCTTAGTTTTCTTTCCTGTAGAGTAGTGCCAACACCAGTGCCCCCCTCACAGGATTGGTGTCAGTACTAAAGAGATTAATATATATACGAGTGCTTAGCACAAAAATATATATACAAGTATTTGCTATGGTGGTGATTGTTGTTGCCTCTTTCCCAGGTATCATTTAACAACCACGTAAGTGTGAGAGAGAAAGGGAAATGAAGTCGGTTGGTTCCCCTTCTTTCCTCTCCATCTTAATCTGGACTTGGCGTGGTTACTTGACCGATCTGCTTGCTTCCCCATCTCCCTGTGGTTGGTGGCTTGGTCTCTGGATGGGTCCATCTCTATGTGCAGGTAGAGCTGCTGATGGGATAGAGTGAACCCTGCACCAACCAAGACAGGTGAAGGGTTCACCAGGCTCTCGTATGTGAAGAGACACCCCATAAGTCCCAGATTTTACTGTAACCTTTACTATTCAAAACCTCAGTGGAAGTTCTCAGGGTCCCAGCCATATGGGTTTTTTGATTGAAACCCCCTTGTGTGTTTCCGTAACTAAACACGTTTGGGTGAGGATTAAAGACTTAAACTGTGTTCCAGCTTCTGGTGAATGCTGTTCATAGCAAGCTTCCAGCATCACGTTTTGCAGAAGCTAAAGCCTAGATCCATGCTTGTACTGTAACCAAAGGAAACATGAGGGTTATCACATTGTGCGGAAATCGTGTAGAATTGAATAGTGTGCCTTTTGTGTGTGTGGCTAGAAAGAGAGAAATAGAAAATGAGCAATAGCGTGCAAAAGGAGATTTTCTTTAAAGAATGCTTTGGTAAGAGGCTGATAATAAATGACCATTTTCTTTCTGCTACTGGAGCCCGAGACAAGTGGGGAAGGAAACTAGAAAAATGGCACATTCTTCTAAGTCTTTCCCGCTCTCTCATTGTCTATATTTAGTGCTTCTGACCCTTTTCTATTAACCTGTGATCCTGTTAAAACATTAATTGCCATCATTAAAATAAAAGCTCATCACTTTAGAGACGGAGATAGATTTTAGATTTTTTTAAATAAAATATTTCAAATCCATTTGGAAGCCTTAATTTCCAAGGCCAAGCCATTTCTGATCCTCTGATTCAGGGGGTGAAAATGGCTCTCTTATTTTATCCTGATATTATGTGCTCTTACATTCACTTTTGAATAAAACCCATTTCTCCATGGATTAGGGAAAATTTAAATTTGATTTGCCAGCTGTTTTGCATAATTTAAATATCTAGTACTGAGTTATGTATTTAGAAAAACATGATTATTTAATAGGAAACTGAAATTTTCAAAAGTTCAACTTTAGAAGTTCTACTTCTAAAATAATTTTTAAAACTCGATATATTTTGGCATTGATTAATGTTGATGGCATTTTGATCACATACATCATCAGTATCATGGTATTTCTGAATTGCACCTTTGCAATGTATTTTTTCTCTCCTCAGGAAGTTGAAGACCATGTGGCGTTTTTAATAACAGTTCCAACTGCCCTGGCAATTTTCTTTGCGATATTCGTCCTCGTTTGCATCGAGTCCGTCTTTAAGAAGCTGCTCCGCCTCTGCTCTTTGGTGATATGGATATGTCTCTTGGCCATGGGGTACTTGTTCATGTGTTTTGGAGGTACCGTCTCTGCCTGGGACCAGGTAAGGTTTTAAAATGTTTTTTTTTTGTGTGTTTTCTTTATGTGCTTTGATTTGTGACATATGTAGTTCTGTAAACTTGGCTCTAAACTGTAAACAAGACACCTATAGCTGAGAACAAGGTCTTCTGAAATAGCTATCTTAGCAGTGTCCCCACAGGTGAAGTCTCTCAATGCCTATTTTAACTCATCAGACTCGCTGGCAGCTGCTTGCACGCCTGTGTCTCACCTTGTCACTAATTTTTGATGGCTAAGTCTGAGTTTACGCCTCAACACCACAGTTGTGTAGCTCCATTCTTCTCCTGGTCCCTGAGTTTCCCGTGATTCCAGAATCTCTCTGGGATCGGGGAGCTTACCTTGTGCCTCTAATTCTCAAAGACTGGTCATTGCTCTTGAACTCTTTCTCAATTACTGGGTCATCCTCCTTACAGGCAGACTTCTGTGATACTGACTTTGTATCAACATGATTACATCACATTAATAGGCTTGCTTCCTACACCTGTTGGAAAACCCACAGTTATTCATGTTGAGCCTGAGGAGGCCCTCGGCTTAGAGGAAGGACATCTGGAGGATGTCAGATCTTTATAAGAGTGCAGTCTTACCCGTAGGCTTTTCCCCTGGTGCCACTGTCTCATGGGTGTATCTCGCTGACTGCTTGATTAAATGGTGTTGTCCAGGGTGCAGATCTGGGCTGCCGATATGGATGTACAAATTACTAGCTTCAGGCTCATAATAGAAGCCATGGGGTTCTCTAGCCATCCAGGGAGAGTGAATTGAGCACCAAGAGGGCCATCACAGAGTTGGCGGGAACTCAGGAGCTGGGCATAGGAGAGGAACAGGAGCCAGGAATGGATAGAGGAGAAGCCGCGGAGAGACGAAGACTAGTGAGGGAGAATTGCTCTGGAGGCCAAGGGAGAAGAGAGATTCAAGATGGGAACTGACAAAGAGTTCAAGTGCCAGGGACAAGGGACACAGCATTCCTGGTGTGCCTTAGCTGGAGAGAGCCCTGGATGAGCCCAATGGTGAGGTTTCCAGCTGGTTCTGTCAGTAAGTCATCTGCGACTGTGGCCAAGCCTTCATCCCCTTTGGGCCTCAGTTTCTTCTGCACAGGGAGAGGGCTGGACTAAGTGAACTCAGATTAGTCTCTCTGGCTCTAAAGGACACTGTCATAGTGCACAGGAGAAGGCATGGCACCACCTTTCTTCTCCTGCAGCTCCCTGCAGAGGCTCCAGTCAGGGAAGCTCCCTGGCCTGTCTCCTCATCACTCTCCCGTTCAAGCCCCTTGGAGGGCTGGACACCCTCCCCTATGCTCGGGCCAGCTTCTTCCCTGCCTCCACTCCTGCCTCTCTTCTTCACCTCCCTGAGCTGCAGCCTCACCCATATGCCTTCGATGGTGCATGTGGTCCTCGGTCCCTCCTGCCTTCATGGCTCACATGGAGCAGAGACCGGAGACCGGTTAAGAGCATCACCTGCTGGACTGTGGCACGGACCTAGTGGTCTCTCCTTGCACCAATGCCACCTTGTTTCAATGTCATAGCTTTAGAAGAAGCCTTACTATCTGGAAGGGCAAGTAGCCCCTCCTAGTTCTTCAGTTTTCATTTTGTTCTGAATTTTCTTAGCTTACTTTTCCATAGGAATTACAGAATCAGTTTGTCATGTTCAGTGAAAACTCCAGTTGGGATCTGGATTTAAATTATATGGAATTTCTTAATTTTTGCTTTGAAAGATATGAAACGTCTAGGAAATAATAAGAAGATAATATAAAAAACATCCAGAGATTTGCCATCTTATTGTATTGTTTCTATAGAATGATATGGCATGTCTGTCTAATAATTCTGGTTTTCTGTGTCCTTCAAAGACTTTTTTTTCTTCATAAAATCAGTAGCAATTTTCCTTAGACTTGTTCTTAGGTACCTAAAGTTTTTTGTTGTCTTATAAAAGGGATTTTTTTCTAATTGTCTCTTCTATTTGGTTAATGTTGATGCATAAGAATACTATCGTTTTTTATGTTGGTCTGTAGCCAGTAATCTTGGTGAACTCCTAGTAGCTGAGGGTCTCAGTTTATTTATATAGACACTATTATTATCTCCAGATAATTAAAAAAGGTTTTTCTCCCTTTCAATTCCTTAATTCACTCTATTCTTATGTATTGTACTGTGTAATTGTATTAGCCAGGACTTCTAATGCAGAAGTGAATAATAGAGTGTAAAGTGCCATCAAACCTGTTTCCAACTTAAATGGAACATCTGTAATTTCACCGTAATATAATGTTTGCTTTATTATTATTATTATTATTTTAAAAGAACGGATTAATCAGGGTAAGGACCTCCCGACTGTCCGGAATGCTCTTCCTCCACGTATCGCGTGGCTCCTCCGTTACCTTCATTAACCTCATTGATGCCCTTCAGAGAGCAGCCTTCCCCGACCTCCAGATGCGCCCTCGTCGGGCGACACCCCTCACCCTGGGTCAGTTTTTCCATAGCGCTTAGGATGATTATAGCACCTCGGGTCATATTACGTGTTCCTCTCTTTGTTTATTGATGGTCTCCCCTGCAAGAATATCAACTGCTTCTGGGCAGGGATGTGGCTGTCTCTCCACTGTTGTGTCTTTGCACCTACAAGTGTACTCTGCCAAGAGCAGGCCCCCAGAGCAACTCGTTCAGTGTTTCCATTAAT
Organism: Ceratotherium simum simum; assembly: GCF_057802395.1. NCBI lineage: Eukaryota > Metazoa > Chordata > Mammalia > Perissodactyla > Rhinocerotidae > Ceratotherium > Ceratotherium simum. The sequence goes on from NC_141917.1 coordinate 6,256,071, forward strand.
GGATGACTATTTTTCATCTCCGGATTTGTTGTTGTTGGGTTTTTTTGTATCTATTTGTTCTGTTTTTAACTATCTCTTGGTTTTATAACATACATTTTGGTTTTATTGCTGCTGCCCACCTGCTTTTAAAAATCTGTGTAAGCACCTTAAACATACGTATTTCATGGTCATTTACTTCCGTTTTCTCAAGGTTGATTTCTCTCAGGTTTTGAGCTTGTTGGCTAAATTTCTGGGTATCAGTTATCCCTGAGTGCCTTGATATTGTTGTTTCCAAGGTTTTGTTGAGTTGGGATTTTTTCACCTCTGCCCCAACACATAATCCCACCTCTGTAAGGGTTACCTTTCTCACGCTGCCAGGGCCCCGGGCAGAACTAGCTTCTACGTGGAGCCTTAGCCCTGTTGATATTGCAGGTGGGGTAGCCTGCCCAGCTTGTGGCCTGGGCATGTTCCTGGGAGCACAGCTGTGTCTGCTTGACGCTCAGAAAAGGCCACAGGCAGGCTTGGTAGCTGCAGCGATTTTTGGCCACTCTTGCTAAGTTGGGGCCCTGGGCAGGGTGTCTGCCTCACGCTGTGGGCCTGCTCACACGCCTTGCCAGAAGAGGGACGCTTTAGGCCTCCTTCCTCCTCTGGAGTTTGAGATCCTGCCCCACACTCCTGGTTACCCCCACCCCATTCAACAGGCATGGGAATTTAAAATGAAATTATTCCGTCATATTAACCAAAAGTCTGGCATCTTTTAATATCAGCATCATAGATGTAGGCCCCTCAGTGAGCACTAACCCTCAAGAAGTGTTACGGTAGGTTCACTGTGCCTAAGGCAGTGTGCTCCATGAATGGTTCCCACCAGAAGATGATGACATTAACAGTATTGCTGTCAGGAGATGCAGGAGTAAGCCTACTGCACAGACAGAGGGAACAGTCCACACGAGGCCACCCTCACTGCTGACACCAGTGGCAAGTTTGGGGGTTTCCAAGACCCCCCTGAGGTTTGATAACTTGCTAGAAGGGCTCACAGAACTCATTGAAAGCTGTTACACTCATGGTTATGGTTTATTACGAGGAAAAACTACAGATTAACGTCAGCCAAGGGAAGTGTCTGGGAAAACAAGCCAACGTGGAGCTTCCCTTGTCCTCTCCCTGTGGAGTCATGGACAGTGCTACTGTCTCAGCAGCGATATGTGGCTCTGTGTATGGAGTATTGCCTTCTGGGATGCTCAGCCAAACCCTCTGTGTGCAGAGTTTTCACTAGGGCTCAATCACATACTGCCTGCATGGCTGACCTTTAGTCTCCAGACTTCCAGGAGGCAGAACTGATACTGCATGGCCCTAAGTCCCTGTTGTAAATCTCATTTAGACCGTCTGCTGGCCAAAACCCCCAGGCAAACAAAGACACTCCTGTCGGACAGGGCATTCCAGGGGCCTGGAGATGACTTAACAGGAGCCCAGGGCAGAGGCCAGACCTCTCTTTGGGTAAGTTAATTCTTCACTGTGTAGGTGGCTTGAGTGTAGATCCCAGCCATCAACATGTCTAGTGCAGAACACAGAATATCCTCAGCCAGCATAGCATCATCTGGACTGTGCCAGCCCTGTCCTGAGTGCTTCTTTACATAGTCTCATTGATCCCCATGTAGTATCGTGGGGTGGGGACCATCATATTCATCCTTTACAAGTGCAGAAACAGGCACAGGGTGGTGAAGTACCTTCTCACAGCCAAGCTACTTGTGAGTGGAAGAGGAGATTTGAATCCAGGGGGTCTGACTCCAGAGGCTGGCTCTTATTCATGATGCCAGTGGTTCTCAGCTGGGAGTGATTTCACCCCAGGGGACATTTGTCCATGTCTGGAAACATCTTTGTTGGTCATAACCTGGATGGGGGTATTTTACTGGCATCTAGTGGGTAGAAGCCAGAGATATTGCTCAGCATCCTACAGTGCACAGGGCAGCACCTACTACAGAGAATTATCCAGCCCAGATGGCAGGGGTGCTGAGTCTGAGAAACCCTGTATAATACAAGACTGCCCCTCAATGTCGCATCTTAAAGAACCAGCTCTTAAACCCTCAGTAAGTGGAACTGTATGGGTTTGCCAGGGCATGACTTACACGTGGTGGCACTAGTTTTGATCAGGCAAAAGGGAATGATTTTGCGGCATCTCGCCCTGAGAAAGTACCGGCAGGTAAAAGAGTGGCAGACTTGGAGATCAGTCAACAGCGAGGTTTGGAAAGAGTCCCTAGGGAAATAAGGAAAATGGAAGAGAAAGAACCTCCGGCGATTTGCCCTCACAGCCTCGAGCGCACGCGGAGCCTTCCTGTCACTGGTGTTTGAAGTCAGCACAAGTCATCCCCATCTTGACGTCCTCCTCCACCCTGGGCTGCCAGCACCCCAGCCCAGCTGACATCTGTTCCACACAGCTGCCTCCTGGATGAAAAGTATTTAAAAATGATATTTTGTTGATGGTTCCAAAAACTCCCGGTGAAGTCGGGTGGGAAATTGCAGAGTTTTTGGCTCCAGCTGTTTAGTGGCAGCATCTGCCTTTTAGATGGAAGTCCCGTCTGCTTGCTTCTTGCTTGGACTGATTTGCTAAAATGTCCTTCGTTTGTGCTGCGACTTTCCCACTGAAAAAATGATAGAGAGGTGAAGAGGGTAGTGCTGTTACTATATTTTATTTTGTTTCTCTGAATGGTTTAAAAATACTTAAACAATTTTCTAAACTCAAAATTAGTAGAGGAGTATATAAGGTATTTGTTTGTTCTGTTAGGTAAAGTAAATAGGAAAAATTTTTTTCAAGCGATCAGGGGCAATGTGTATGGGGCGCATCTTTCCCTTTTCTGCACGTGTCCCGTGTGGTTATACAACAGAGCAATGACCCCTATCTGAGAGCCTCTAGAACACGGGGCTTTCCTGATAGGTAAGTCCTATTGGAAGAGGCTTAATTGAGGCTGACAAGTAGTGTCTTACAGCTCTGGGGCTGGAAGTCCGAAATCAAGGTGTCAGCAGGGCCATGCTCCATCTGAAGGCTCTAGGGGAGGATCCCTCCCTGCCTCTTCCAGCTTCCTGTGGTTTCTGGCAATCCTTGGCATTCTTGTCTCTTATAAGGACATCTGTCGTGCTGGATTTAGGGCTTACCCTAATGGTCTTATCTTGAATTGGTTACATCTGTAATGACCCTGTTTCCAAATAAGGTCACATTCACAGGTACTGGGGGTTAGGACTTGAACATATCTTTGTGAGGAACACAGTTCAACCCATGATAGATATCATTCCACTGGAAGACACACTGTTCCCTAAGTGGGTGCTGTTCTGCTGCAGGAAGCCACTTCCATCTTGTGGCATGCTGCTGTAATAGTCACTCCCCCTTCTCAGGTTTTCATAACTGCTCTTGATGTCAGCCTTCACTTAAACTGCAAGTCCAGCTTTGAATTCAATGTGTGCCATGGAGAATTTGACGCTTTGCCAACCAGTGTCTATCAGGAATTAGAGACGTTCTTGGTCGTGAATATCCTGTTGAAATAAATCCAGACACATGAATATAAAGAGAAAGTAATCTGACGCTCCTATTGCCGTGTAAACAAACAGAACATCACGAGCCAGTGTTTGTGTATTAGTGAACCTTGGTTTACTTCTGTCTGAATAATGGAAGTGCTTCTTCTGGGTTCCTACATTAGTGACATCGAGTAGGACCTCCTTGCCTGAGACATTTTTGTAATGTTTTTGGTTCACTTGGTGAAGCCTAAGCTTTTAGATGATGTTTTATTTAATGCATTTCTAACAAGAACAAATCCATTTCATCTCAGCTGAAAACTGACTTAGGGCCCTCCCTCTGAGATGGGAATACTGTTCAGAAGGTAGCAGGGCAGGAGGGCCATCGCCTAGAAGGGTGGACGCTTACACAGATGGACACCAGGTTCGCCAAGTGGGGACAAGAGAGCTGGGTCCTATTTGCATTTGACTCCAGTTTTCTGCTGGCCTCATAGTAAGAGCTCGCTGCGTGAAGTTGAATAAACACTCCCCTTCATGACAACCCCAGTTCAGCCTTGGCAGGGAGACCAGGCTGAAGTTATCGTATAGATTTGTTAAATTACCAACTCGAAGGGCAACATTTTGCTCCAGGGAGAAGACTTTCTTTGTCCTATTACCTAAAGAGATGCCAAATATTCAGCGTGCGCCTATGTGTGTTTTCTTACAAAAATAGGACGTGAATGTGCAAACATCTTTTTTTTAATTGAAAATGGGTGAAAATGAAAGAAAATAAAGGCGTCTGATAGACTTTGAAATGGTTTGCTTTTCCTTCAGTGCAGTCGCTTGGAATGCGATTAAAGAGTGTATTTACCATCAGAAGAACCTTATAGCATATGAATGAAAGGAGAGGAGTCCAGCTTAGAGAGGCTGTCTCTGTATATCCAAGAAACCCATCTCTGTAGGCTTGTGTGTACCAGGGCGATTTCTCAGGGGGCATTTTGGAGTTCATATGAAGAAGCACACACCTGAGAAAAATTAAAAAGTAATATAAAAAATTATTTCATTTAATGAGAAAGATGAAGATTTAAAAATTTTTGTTGTTGTGTTTTAATGGCAAAGAATCTACTGACGAAATGTGAATTTTCACAAAGTGCAACAGAGCAGCCCAGCCTGCAGTGCAGTTATGTGAGATCCCACCCACTTCTGGGTGTTGAGAGTGGAGCTGGTGTTTCTGTGGTCTCCTGAGTGTTAGTTCCCAGCCAGAGTGTCCTGAAAATCCTCCTGGCTGTGCAGTGAGCTAGAGGTGGGCCACGACCCTCACTGGCCCTTCCAGCCCCGACCTTGCTTGAATAGACAATTCTGTCAGTGTTTCTAGAACATCTCTCTGCTTCCTCTTCTTTCTCTCCTTCTGTGTTTTTCTCTAGGGGAGCACAGGCCCTGGTACTGAAGATTGATATCTTAATTAAACTGTTATCTGGCTATTAAACAGGCATTGCCATTCTCACCTCTGCCCTTCTGTGACCTCCTCCTTATCAGTGTGCATTTTAAAGTCTAGGTGGCCTTGGAGGCATTTTTGTTTGCTGCTCTGTGCCCAGTGCACAGCACAGTGTCACATACATAGGGATTACACTGCACGTACTTGTGGAAATAACTGAATGAATGTACACATAACATATCTGTCTACTTGACTCCCCCACGATAATAATGATGGAAAACATTTCGGCAGTCCTGGCCCTTCCCTGTGCCAGGCACTATTCAATTCCTTTACATACATAACTTATTTGATGTGTACAACCCTGTGAAGTAAGTACTTGCAATTTGCAGATGAGAAAACTGAAGCCCAGAGAGGTTAAGCAGCTTCCCCAAAGTGACCAGCTGGGAAGAGAGCCAGGATTTGGACACGGCATTCTGGCATCGTGATCATCACACATCATCTCCATATGCCCATTGTCATCAGCACCTGTGGGGTATTTCCTGTTGTCCCTCAGCAAATGACAGGTTATTGTATGAAGAGGAAGGGACACATTTGGGAATTCTGAATTGTTTTATCTGAGCCACTTTTGTGTTAGATGTTATTTGGAAAAACTTCATGAGAAAGGAGCTGTTACTTCAGAGATGCCAAAACATCGAATATATCACTGTTTTGAATTGCCAGCTGATGTTCCCAGTTGGAGGTATTTTCATTCCTCAGTTGACTAGGTAAGAGAAATGGGACTTATTTGACCCAAGAAACAAATGTCCATGTATATTAGTATTATTATTTTTTGGGAATCAATGATTGCTTTTATAATGAAATTAGTCACTTATAAACAGATTCCTTATAATTTCACTTCTTTCTGCTGGTTTTCTCATCTGGTTCTGTCTTAGCTCCTATATACCTATAACCAGCCCCTTTCTTACCTGTAGGATAAACTCATCAGACTCAAAGGGCCCTGGGAGGCATTTGTGGTGATGCCGGCTCAGGGCTCAGTCCAGCCTATCACCAGCTTCTCCCCGAGCTGTGCCTACATTGGGTACGGTCTGAAACCTTGCTTGAGGTCTGCGCAGTACCGCTCACATGCTCTTGGGGGTGGCCACTGTCACGAGAACCCTGGTCCTGTGTGTGCAGCTCTCAGGGCATCTGGAGGCATCTCCTGGGGAAGTCAACGTGAAGTCAAAAGAAGGAGTTGTGACTGCAGCCTGGAATCTGCGGTGTTTTCCTGAAAGAGCTGGAATTTTGCAAGGGAGAAAAAATGTTCTTCAGGCTTCCAAAACATCTGTTACTGACTCAGTTTAAATGGAGACATTTTTGATGGTGGCTGTCTTATGGCTTCCTGCATTAAGTGTCCCTTGTGTTTGCCAAGTGATTTTATGAAAGGTTGTGCTGGTCATAGAATTCCAGCCACTTCAACCTTGAATCTTGGATGCTGTTATATCCAAAGAAACATACTTAAGGAAACTGGTGAATAATACAGCCTGTGGCTGTCAGGTTAGGACTGTGTGTGTGCACTCAAGCATGTATGCAGGGGAGCTGCCAGCATGAAGGGGAGTGCATTCTAGACTCCAGGCAGGAGCAGCAAGTTCTCAGGAAAAAATAAATCCAGAGTTTAAATTATTTCCTAGTAAGAGTTGCTAAGCAACACCTCACTTAGCTCTTCCAGTGTGCAGTATTTGAGATTTCCTTTTCTCAGCAGCCACTAATATCGTCCTCGCCCAGCAGTTTCACAGAGTTGAAGAAGCAGAGTTCAGAGTTTGGGAAGGCAAAGGCTCTGGAATTCTTAGGACAGAAACCAAAGAGGAGAGAGGAGAGAACTACAGACAGAGAGAGCGCACGGGCTCCGGGATTTGTGGGAGCCCGTCAAGTGTCCACCTGAGTGCCAAGGGACCCACCATGGCCAGAGGAAGAACCTGAGGAAGAGCAGGTGGAATAAATCCTGGTGCAGGGCCTGGAGGAGCACGTGCCAGTGACAGAGAGGAACCGTTCCTGATGCAGAGGGAATCAGTTCATCAGGAGGACCTAACAGTTCCTGTTGCCTGTGTTCCTGTTACTAGTGAGAGAGATTCAAAATACATAACGTGAAAATCCACAGGCTCACTCAGAGATTTCAACACCCTTATCTCGATAATGAATGGGACAATAAGAAAGAAAATCGAGAGATTTTGAGATTTGAAAAGTACTACCAGACAAGTAGATCTAGTGGATGTTTACAGAACACTCCACCCAACAATGTAGAATATGTGTTCTTTCAAATGCACATGGAACATTGACCAAGATGGACCATATTCTTGACCATGAAAGTCTCACTAAGTTTGAAAACATTATTATTATACAAAGTATGTTCTCTGGCCATAGTGGACTTAAATTAGAAATCAATACATAAAGAAATTTGGAAAATCTATCAATAATTGGAAACTAAACAACTCATTTCTAAATAACTCAAGAGTTCAAGAAGAAATCAGAAGGGGAATTAGAAAGTACATTGAACTGAATGAAATGAAAACATGGTGGATCACAATTTGTGGGATTCAGCTAAATTGGTGCCTTGAGAGAAATTTATAGCGTTAAATGTTTGTACCACAAAAGAGGAAAGGGCTCAAATCAATAACTTAAGCTTCCAACTTAAGAAACTAGAAAAAGGAGTGCAAATTAGAGGAAAGGAAATAAAACAGAGCAAAAAATAATGAAATTGTAAACAGAAAAACAACAGAGATAATTGATGAAACCAAAACTAGTTCTTTGAGAAGATCAATAAGATTGATAAAACTTTAGCCAGATTGATCAGAAATAACGATAGAAGATAAAATTACCAACGTGAGGAGCCAGTCCTGATGGCCTAGTGGTTCAAGTTTGGCGTGCCCTGCTTCCACAGCCCGGGTTTGTTTCCCGGTTGCGGAACCACACCTCTACTCTTTCAGTAGCCGTGCTGTTGTGGTGGCTCACATAGAGGAACTAGAAGGACTTACAACTAGAATATACAACTATGTACTGGGGCTTTGGGGAGAAAAAAAAATTACCAATATTAGGGATGGTAGAGGGGTTGTCACCATAGATCCTACAGACTTTACAAAGATAAAGAAATATGAACAGCTTTATGCCAATAAATTCCACAGTCTAGATGACATGGACGAATTCCTTGAAAAGCAAACTAACAAAGTTCATTCCAGAAGAAATCAGTAACTGGAAAGCCCTATATGTATGGAATAATTTGAATATGTTGTTAAATATCTTCCCACAAATAATACTCTAGGCCCAAATGTCTTCCCTGATGAGTTCTACCAAAATGTAAGAATGAAATTATCCCAATACTACACAAATTCTTCCACAAAATAGAAGAGGGAACATTTCCCAATTCATGTCATGAGGCCACCATTATTCTGATGCCAAAGCCAAAGACATAACAAGGAAAGGAAACTACAGACCAATATCTCTCATGAACTTAGACACAAAAATTCTTCATTAAATTTTACCCAACAACAACAGAAATATATATATAAAGTATAGAAAGATGAAATGGAGTTTATATCAAGAAAGTAAAGTTCGTTTAACATTCAAAAATCAATTAATGGGATTCACCACATTAACAGATCATTTCAATAAATGCACATTTCATCATTGCAGTAGATGTAGAGGAGGCATTTGACAAAATTCAACACTATAAAAAGTACAGCACCATCCTTACTAGTGAAGGACTGATGCTGTCACCTACGATCAGGAGTGAGGTAAGGACCATCACCCTCACCACTTCTCTTCAGCATTTACCAGACATCCCGGTTGGTGCAAAAGGCAAGAAGAAGAAGCAAAAGACCAAGACTGCAAAATGAGAAGTTCGGCTGGCTTTATCTGTCTGGTGTGGACTGTCCGTTATGGTACCCACCAGTCACATGTGGCTGCTGAGCACTTCAGCTTCGGCTGTTTGAATTGAGATGTGCTCCAAGTGTGAACGCTGACTTTTAAAGACAAAATATGAAAAAAAGAATGTAAACTACTTCATTCATACTTTTTTTACTCATTACATGACAAAGTTATAATATAGGCTATATATGATGTATTGTTAAAAATCAGTTTTACCTCCTTTTAATGTGGCTGCTAGAAAATTTAATATTATCCATGTGGTTTGCATCATATTTGTATTGAACAGTTTTGGCCTATGTTGAAAATTCTGTGGAACCTGAAAAATGCTGCTAGAACTGGTAAGTGGGTTTAGTGAGGCTACAGTTTACAAGGTTGAGATACAGAAATAAATTGCATTCTTATATATTAGAATCTTCCAATCAGAAATTGAAAAAAATACCATTTAATATTGCATCAAAAATATAAAATACTTAGGAGTAAATTTTAATAAATGTATGTAACTCTTCTACATAGAAAACTATAAAACATTGTTGACAGATATTAAATAAATAAATAACTGCAGAGGTAGATTCTATTCATGGAGCCAAAAACTCAATGTTATTAAGTTGTCACTTCTCCCCAAATCCATCCTCTGTATATTCAATGCAATCTCAACAAAAATTCCAGCCAGCTTTTTTGTAGCAAGTAACAAGCAGATTCTAAAATGTATATGGACATGAAAAATAACTAGAATAGCCAAAACAAATTTGACAAAGCAGAACATGAAGATCTTACTCTACTAGGTTTCAGGATTTATTATAAAACTACTGTGGTCAACATAGTATAGTACTCATGTAAAAATAGACTTTTGGGCCAATGGGATACAATAGACTCTTCAGAAATAGTCCCACACATGTACAGGCAATCTATTTTTGACTGTGTTCCAAGCTAATTCAATGGGGAAAATATAAGCTTTTCAACAATAGTTGCTGAAAAAATTAGACAGCCGTGCGCAAAAAATATACTTCCACACTTAGCTCACACAATATACAAAAATTAACTGAAAATTAATCATAGACTGAAAAGTTATTTCTAAAACAGACTTCTAGAAGAAAACATGAGAGATGATCTTGGTACCTATGGGTTAGAAAGCGATTTTTTTTTTTTTTTGTGAGGAAGATTAGCCCTGAGCTAACGTCTGTTGCCAATCCTCCTCTTTTTGCGAGGAAGATTGGCCCTGGGCTAACATCTGTGCCCATCTTCCTCTACTTTGTATGTGGGACGCCGCCACAGCATGGCTTGATAAGTGGTGCGTAGGTCAGTGCCCAGGATCTGAACCTGTGAACCCCAGGCCACCAAGTGGAGCACACAAACTTAACCACTACACCACCAGGCTGGCCCCAGAAAGCTATTTCTAAAATAGAACACACCGGAAATTGTGGACTATTAAAAAAAAAACCACAATCAATAGGATTTGATCAAATTTAAAAACTTTTGCTATTCAAAGACACTGTGAATGAAGGTGAAAATTCAAGCCACAGGGGGAAAATAGTTACAAAACATATACCTGACAAAGAACTTGTACTTGGGATGTGTAACAGACTCTTACATTTCAATTATGCCTCAATAAACGTGTAAAAATAGTGTACGAGGTTTTGTAGCTCACAAAGAATTTTCATATACCCCATTTCAAATCATTGATACAGTATCCTCCAGTGGGAGGTGTGCTTCCCATTTTAAACACAAAAAAAAACCAAAAAACAAAAAACCTGAGATACAAAAAGAGGTTTTGTGACTTGCCAAAACCACAGAGCAAGTCTAGGGCTGGAAGCCACTGTTCTAGCCTTTCTTTCACATGTGCTGACTCATGGGTTCTCGGCCATGTCTCTCCATGCCTTTATCATGGCTACAAGAAAGGAGAGATCTTTAAGGAGAATAAAGTTACTGACCTGGTCTAAGAGAAAGGCGATATTTACATTTTTATCAAATCTGAGGAGGTGATTCCTTGAGCAAAGATTTATTACCTGTTAAACTTTTTAAAAAAAATCAATTGCTGAGTCATTTGAAATTCAATCTTTATTCAGCCTGTTTTTTAAAAAGAATATTCTTTTCATTGAGCATGGCGCACGTGCGCGCACACACACACGTGTACACAATGTCTAGGTCACTAATCTGTATTTTCGTTAATGCTCTCGATATGTAAAAATTATTTTTATTACTGCTTTTACCTCCTGATAGAGGATATAACTAAAGAACCAAATATTCTAAGAAGCATAAAAACACAGATGCATTATTCTAAAAATTATGAAACAATGAAATAACTTTTTTTTTTTTGTAGACAGATGAACTGACATGTAGAACTTTCATGTAGAAGGGAAATAAGTGGGGGTTTATTATAATAAAATAAAAAATAATAAAATCTAACTTTATCATGTTGGCCCAGATGTAGATAAAGAGACCAAGGGAACAGAAGGGAGAGCTCAGAAAGAGGCTTGTCTTGTATGGCAGAGGTGGGATTAAAACATAGTGGGGGTAGGATGGACTCCACAGTAAGTGAAAAAATGGATAAATGAAATAGATGAGCAAAAGGAAGAAATTGTCTTATGGAAAATATCAGATTCCTACTTCGTTCCATATAAAAATATGAATTCTAGGTGGATTAAAATCTAAATCAGGAAAGCAAACCATTAAGATTTTCAATAAAAATAAACACATAGAGGGAAATTTCTTCAAAACTTCTGTATAGGGAAGGGTTTCTTAAATAAGCCATGGAAAGCAAAAAAAAAAAAGAAAATTATGAAAGAAAGGTGATGAAAAAATGTAAAAGGAAGGACCCATCCAAATTATTTTTATTTCTCTGTAGATTCTCAAGGAACAGTCTTACTTGTGTGCACAAGGAGGTATGTAGATGAAACCTGGCAACTGGATAAGTCAATTACAGTATTTGTATTCAATGAAATACACTAAATAAGAGTCGAATGAATAAAATAGACCTATGTACATATATCAACACTGATAAATCTTGAAAGCATAGTGTTGAATGAAAAAGGAAGTTGCAAAGTTATACTGATAATATATGTATCTACATTTTGAACACCTATGGATACAAATATTAAGAATGAAAGCCTGGATGAGAAGAATAATGTACTGATTTCAGCCTGCTGTTTTTTTCCAGGGAAGGAAAGAAGAGAATGTGAAAGGGAGACTTTAGTTATAACTACTTCTGTGTGTGTGTTTCATTATATATGCATGTTTCATAAATATATATGTGACAAATACAGCCTCTAAAGCTAGTATGGCATAATGTTCACTCTACGTGGTGTGTTCACGGATGGCTGTCATATTATTTGTTGTACTTTAAAAACTTCTGGTTTTAGTGTTTTACATTTTATAGTAAAATTCAAAAAAACAAAAAGAACATCAGATATGCTGAACATAACTTGGCCTTTGACCTGGATTTGCCATGCTGTGTTGTGGGTCCCTAGCCCAGCTTTTAGAATCTGACCCCATTATCTCCCTCTCAGCCACCAACCGTCTCTCCCGCTGCTCCCTCGCCCCACAGCCTTTGTGGCTGTGATCACTGTTCACCGTTGTGGAAAACAACCCTCTTTGTCTCCCTGAATGTGTGTTATTGTTACCAGTTTTAATAAGAAGTGTTCTATTTGTGAAACTTTAAAAAAATTGTATCGTGCTATACAAATGCCGGGGAATGGAATACTGAATGATGGTAGGATTTGGTCACTGGGGTCTCTATTTAACAATGAATGAGAACCCAATCGAAATGTTCAAAGAATATGATCATTTAAACGACATAGCTAAAAGGTGCTATCATTACATTTACTTGGAATAAATATTGGGGGGATTAATTAATGGCTGTAATCTTTAAATCCTATAAAGTAATTGTTATTATAATTGGATGTTTTCCTTAGTTCTCAATTATTAAAGAAAAAACTGTTACAAAAAATTATGAGAGTGAAGAATTAAAATGAAGGCATCTGTGCCTTCTGAATTTACGTATGCATGTTGTTGAGTATGACATGGTTGTATTTTTGACAGTTTTTTTAATGACCCATTATGACAACAAATATAGTATTAGCATGGAAGAATTAAGTAAAATAATTATAGATTGATTAAAATCCTGCCGTTTTCTTCCTTCAGTTATCTTCTGAATGTCTTCTTTTAAGGTGTGAGCTATAGTTTAACTGCAAATACACTCAGTGTGGTGCACGTGGACTTGGTCAACATCTGCTTTGCATTCCATGTTAGCTTCACACGACATATGTCTTTGAAGAAGGTGAAACTCAGAATCTAGATGTGACAATCGATACTTCTCTCTTTATGGGAAATGCAAAGCCGCCAAGGCTAAGCAGGAGGCAAAGGGATGCTGCATGTGGATGATGCATGCTCTAAGGATGTGAGCACAAACTCTAAGAGCTGTCTTATAAACTAAAGTGGAAACATGCCTTTATAATTTGGAGGGTGTCTTTAGTCTGGTTATTTGTGAGTCTCACAGTGGGGGAGGGCACAGTGACTGCAGACCTTGCAGGTGGAAGTGGGGTTCTACAAAGTTGTGTCTCACATATTGTGATTATAAAGAGCCAATCATTTCAGCCACAATTTCCTGGGTGTCTGTCCTGTGGGAGGTCTGCATGGGTCCAGAATCTCATTTGTAGCTTTGTAGGACAATCTGATTGTGGGGAATTAATTGGATTGCACCCAGAATGCCAATTTATGATTTTATTGCTGTTCAGAGAATGCTCCTGTCTGAATACCTTCTTTCTGGACTTAGGTTACCTGGGAAACCTATTCAGTTGGGTGTGTGTTGAAGATCAGATCAGAACAAAGGGGGTTATGAGCTCTCTTTCTTTGGGTATTTTCTTCAGGCTGTAACAGACTCTGAGGAATATACGGTTGCACAATGAGGTCATTGTTTTGGCAGGTTGTGTTGGACGAAAGTCGTGGGCTCTGTTGCTTGGAGATCCTATGGGGTCAGTATCAACATCATGCCAATACCCTCAAGTGAGCCAATTTAAGGTCCCTCTTGTAAAGTGTGGCCCAGGGAAGAGGATAAATGTTTTTGGAATAGGAGCATTTTTTCCCTCCATTGGAGGAAAACCGAGGCTTGGTTTTGACTGACATCTTCTCTTCTGGATGCCCCATCACTCATTATTTAACACATGCCCCAATGTGGGAACTTATCCTTTTAGTCACATGACATAATCAGAATCTCCAGCAGAGGTGGCCGGCAGCACCTGGAGTCTGTGGCCAGCAGGGACAGTTCAGGGCACAAGACCGCTCAGTTCTAAGCGCTGGAAACACTCCCATTGCGTATAAGCTGTTACTTAATTAAATGAGTATACTTTTCCTTAAGAGTCCATAAGATTTCTAATTAGTTCCAATTGAAAATAAAGGGCTCTAGGTGTAGTTGGAGGATGTGTCGACCATTAAAAGAACAGCTAAGGTTTCTGCCTCTTTTTCAGTACAGGACATTGGACATGTGTGGTCAGCAATGGGGCCTGTGCCATCCCAAACCTGGTGGCCACCCATGACTCCAGCTTCACTCATAACACTGAGATGTTTATGCCCAATGTAATTTAACAGCAGACACTTGAGCACTTAAAACTGTTAGACGTGAACAATGTCCTCAGATTGGCAAGTACTTTTTTTCTCCAACAGGTAATAGAATTAGATAGATTTCTGTAGTTGTAAGCCACTGTTAAAACTTTAGAAGCCTTTGGAATTCTCAAAGTTCTTACCTTGGTTTTTGAGAAATTCAGCATGGAATGGAAATGCAGTCAATCCCTGTTATTTGTAGATTCCATATTTGTGATTTTGGCTACTCACTAAAATTTATTTGTAAGCCCAAAATCAGTAGTCGAGGTCATTTGTGGATGTGCCTAGAGTGGCAAAAAATATGAGGTGCCATTGTGCATGTTCCCAGCTGAGGTGGAACAAGATGTGGCTCTGCCTTCTTGTTCCAGCTCTCACACTGTAAGCAAGTGTCCTTTTCATGGTCTGTTTAGTGCCATGTTTTTTGCGTTTTTTTGCTTTTTGCTGATGATTTCACTGCTTAAAATGGCCCCCAACCATCTTGCTGAAGTGCTCTCTAGTGTTCTTAAGTGCAAGAGGGTTGTGATGTGCCTCGTGGAGAAAATACCTGTGTTAGATAAACTTCGTTCAGGCTTGAGTTATAGGGCTGTTGGTGTGAGTTCAATGTTAATGAATCAACAATATGTAGTAAATAAGATGTCTTTAACAGAAACCTGATAAAACAAGGTTATGTGTTGATGGGTTGATGAAAATGTGGTGACCAGGGGTACACAGGAATCTGGCCCTAAATTTAATGGTTTGGTATTTGCTAGTTCCATGCCCATGGTGACATTATAGACATAACCACCATGAGTAAGGAGAATGACCATACCTTCCCTTGGGAGGAGTGAATAACAGCAACATTAATGCGGTAACCTACGGAGATGACATTGGAATTGCCGGTCTCATGTTTCCGTCCTTCCCATTGCCTTTTCCGTTTTCATAATCGTGTATTGAAACATTATGTGCCCTGGCTTTGATATTTCTGTGAGTTGTATTTTGGTCCCACTCAATTTCAGCCCATCCTTGAAATATCATGAACCGATGATATTATTAGAAAACCAGAAAAACAGGTCCATGGAAAGGACTAAGGAATTCCGAGATTATCATTCTGAAACAAAGGTCCTTGTCAGAACGTCGTGTTGAGTGATCCCTGGGTGTTGGCGGTGACGTCTCTGGTGCGTTTGGCAGCAGATTGACCACAGGTGCCCGACTGGGTGACGTGCCGTCCCCAGCGCTCTCATGGGCTCCTGAACGACAACTGTGCAACAGAGAACACAGGACTGCACACCAGGTGGGTGTGGCTTGTCGGGGATGCTGCTGTGATGGGGAGGGGCTCTGAGTGCAGATGAAACAGCTGTCGCTTCCTCAGGGAGTGTCCTGGGAAATCCTTGACGCCAGAGCTTCTCCACCTTCACAAAGCTTCACAAAGGGCCATTGTTGTACCTGGAGTGGCGTTCAGGCAGGAAGAGATCCTCTGAAGAGTATCTTGAGATCAGGCACAGCCCCACTTCGTAGGTACCAGCTGTGGAAGCAGTGCTGGCCTCCAACACGCTGATGGCTGCAAGACCTCAGGCCACGATTCTCATCAAGTTATATTAGAACAGGACTCTTACAAAATGCCAGTGTTCCGTGGCAGCTACGGCACATCCAAGGGATTGGCTTGGGGTGCTCAGCCTCCCGCATGATCTCCATCAAGTCCCTCAAGCCACCACAGAGCCAAGGAGAAGGGGTGCTGTTGCTGTGCAAACCCGGCTTCAAGACTTGTCCCCCAGCCTCCCCACCGGAGATGGGCTGCCCTAGGCTCTCCATGGGGGGCAGGTGGGGCTCCCCGGATCATGAGTACTAATGCATGCTGCTGCGAGGAGTGTGGAGTGGTGGATAAGTCACTTGATGGGGTCACTTGCAATGTCACTGCGTACAAGTTGTGAGACCTTGATCAAGGGAAATAACTTGTTCAGTCCTCAGTTTCCCCATATGTAAAATGAGAATCATAGCAGCAGCTCAGAGGGCTGTGGGAAGGATAGTAAGGATAATTCTCAGCTCAGTGCCTAGCCCACAGTGATAGGTGCTCGGTAGATATTAGTGAGTATGCTCAGCCTTGCAACATCCCGGGGTATCTCTTCCTGAGCTCTGCACGTGATGCGGCTCCTTTGTTCAACTGGTGAATAATAAAGATGCTGATACCAGTGGTCCTAGGCTGCATTTAGGTTAATATTTAATTAGCATTTTGAACATTTCTTTTGGCAAAATTTATGTGCTGAAACCAGCAAGCACAGGAGGGTGCAAACTTCTGCAGTAGGCATGGTGGTGTACAAATTTTGACTCGAGCACACATCTCAGAATATTAAGTAAAGAGAACAGGTTGTTGGCAGTTTCATATAGTTCAACCCACTGTTTAGAATCTATTTATTCCTTTTTTGTGTGGTAGCCTGGATAGCTAGTGGCTTTTCTTGCATTATTATAAATGCCAAGTCTGGTTCAGCCCACTGGAGGACTCCAAATGGGAGGACGGTCTACAGATATTTATGAAAGCCTCAGATGACCTCTTCTTCACCCTATTAGGGAATTATGCTTCCCACTGATATTCATTTCAGTTCAACAAATAATTATTTATTGTAATTTGTATTTGTTGTAATAAGCGGAGTTAGACCAGGGAACAAAAGAGGTAAAAACTCTTGCCCTCGTGGAGCATACATTCCAGCAGGGCAAGAAGTAAACATCATACACAACACATCACAACGCTAAGTTACAGTCTTTGTTAAAAAATGGAGGTAGGAGAATAAGATGAGGGAGAGGAATGTGCTGGGCTGGAGTTGCAGTGATGTGGTGAGTGGTAAGGGAGCTGGATGGGCCACATAGAGAGAGGGGGCTGCCAAGGAGAAGCCCAGCAGTTTAGGGGAACAGCAAGGAGGCATGAATGTCGGCCAAGCATGAGCCAGAAACACTGGACCTCTGAGTCTGGCTTCACCACTTGCTGGCTGCAAGGGACTTTATTTCTTTGAGCCTCAGTTTCTTCATGAGTAAAATGGGTATAATGATCCTTGACAGGTCAATTTCCAGAATTAATGAGTAATAAAGCCTTAGTACTGCAGCTGCCAGATAGTGAAGAACAGCTGGAGGTTCTCTTAGGAGCTGAAGGGAGGAGTTTGAGGTGCATGATTCTGCCCTGTGGTATGAGGCTGGCTGCCTGCTATTACGGGGAGCTCCTGGTGGAGAGTGGACACGGCGGCCGTAGCACTTCTTTTGGGCCAGCTCACTGGGAGCAGTGGAAGGGAGTCATGTCTTCATTCCCTCTTTTTCCCTCTTTTATATTATATATATTGAAAGCTATCAAATGTTCTTCATTAAAAGGCTAATAATTCATTAGGCTCTCACAAAATAAAATGAAATCATCATGTCTGCTATTGATAGGAAGCTGTCCCCGAAGGAGACGTTCCAGGGCCCACGTTTTATACAGAAGTCAGTCTAACTGTAAGAGACACTGCAGAGGAAGAACCCAGGCACCTCATGTCATGAGGAAGGGTGAGGAAGAGGAAGAGGAGCTAAGCCTGGCTGCCAGGTTTGAATCTGGGGGTGAAGAGAAACAGGAAGAAACTCAGGTGCGTGTGAAGGAATGTTGAACCGTCCAGGTGAGGATGGAGGGGAGTCAGGTGAGAGTTTGGGGCCCAAGAAAAAGGTTAGTTTCAAAATAGAGATGATAGCATCGTTCTGGCCAAGCTCCGAGCTGTGCGATAGGACGGGTGAGAGGTAGAAAGAATAGGACAGATAGCGACCACATCATGGGCATGGTCAGAGAAGTAAAAGAACTCTCAGATCTCTACAAGGTTGCAGTGACCTCGGGGTCACAAACGGAGGGAATTCAAAAATGGAGAGACTGTGGACAGATGTCAAGAAGCGTAAGGAGTGAAACTTTATGCCTGTTGACCAGCTCCCCAGTCACGCAAGATAAATAGGTTCTAGAGATCTGCTGTACAACACAATGCCTATAGATAACAATAGATAACAATGCTATGTTGTGTACTTAAAATTTTGCTAAGAGGTAGATCTCATGTTAAGTGTTCTTACCACAAAGACGGGGCGGGGCAGGAGGAAACTTTCGGAGGTGATAGATTTGTTTATTACTTTGATTGCAGTGGTGGTTTCATGGGTGTATGCATATCTCCCAACTCATCAAACTGTATATAGTAAATATGTGCAGTTTTTTGTATATCAATTACACCTCATTAAACCTCCTTAAAAACAAAAAAAAAAAAGTGTAAGGACTGAGGAAAGGCTGCTTTTCTTTGCTGTGCAAATTTGAAACGAAATAGAAAGAACATTTATCCAGTCAGGATGAGATTTCCGCCATGCATCGCTTTTTTATTTGCTTAAAAATGAGCCCCCATATAGAGATTGCATGAAAATAGTTTAGCAAAGGGTGTTCTTGATTTTCTTTCACAGGAAGATAGATGATTCACTGAGGAAATGCAATTTGTGGGCACAGTTTTTATGATTATGCCCCAAAATGTTTAATTACAGAAGCCTTTTGAGTTTTTTTTTCCTAGGCTACTTTTTTTAATCTTTTCTTTTTAGCTTTCCAGAGTTAAAGTGTGCATTTTAAAAGATGAGTTATTATCTGAGCCTCTTTTAACCCAAACATCTTGGACTCAGTCCTTCCACACCACTCTGTGTGGAAATTGCATTCTTGGTGTCTTTTGTGTCCTATTCAACATGCCCTTCTAGAGTACCTCAAAAACCAAAAAATTGGTTTAAAAGAGAAAAATGCAGTGATAGCTCCATTAATGAGGATCACAGATTCCAGTGGCCCTTCATTGTGAGAAGTTTCTTAAACAGAGAGAAAATAATCTCGGCAGTTAGAGATGAGTTTCTAAATGTCAAAACAAAACAGAATTTAGGATAAACAGAGATCAGTAAATATTAACTGAAACCTGTCAGATGAGCCAGAAAATAGAAGCTTTGCCCCAGAACCCTGTTATGAGGAGGCAGGCCTATTCAGGTTGGGGGAGGCTGGGCGTAGGCTAGAGTCATCACAGCCCTTTGAGGTGAAGATGCTGCCACTTCCACATGGCAGGTGAGGGGACTAGACCACAGGAACCCAGCTCAGCCGCATGGCTGGGAATGGAGCTGTGCGGCTTGAACATGGCTGTCTGCTTTTGGAAGACGTGAGCTCAGCCAGAGTCTAAGATGAGGATGTAGAGGCAGCACACTTATGGAGGCACAGTTCTATTAGAAGAGGGGTTTCGAATGTCCTGGAAAAAAATCAAGTAACTAAAGGACACACACATCTTAACTTGCAAGAGCTTCCGAGGTTTGGAGGTGAGGCTTCCAGCAATGTCACTGAGAGCAATTTTGTGGACTGATGCATGAGAGACAAGGAGATAGAATTAAATCACTGGGCAATGTTGCCACCTGCTTTCTAATGGCTGAACTCCCTAAACTCAGGAGTCTAACGTTCTATGATTATAGATTAGTTGCCTTAGAGTGAATATGCTTAGTTGAGTGATACTACATGAAGTATTGATGAAATTCAGCCTAATAAAAAGATAATCAGTCAGTCAGTTCATCTAAAAGTTAGTGAGCATGTATCACACATTTTCTTGACTTGAAAAAGAATGACTAGACCACTAGTGTGCTGCTCAACTGTTGGGGAAAAAAAATAAAGCCCTGATTTGTAGTGTTCGCCGATTTCAACCCCCATGGTTGATTTCAAGCTGCCACCAACTCGCAAAATTCCTGAATCTTTTCAAGCCTCTAGGGTCTGGCTTACCGCACCATTGAATGGAACCAATGGGCGTCAGAAGGACCCCACTGAGAAGAGTAAGTGGATGTGCAAGTCTTTTAGCTTCTGTTTATCCCAATCTTCATGGTACTAGTGACAGAAGATAAACAGTTTCACCAAGACTGTGTTGATTTAGATGTTTTCTTAATTGATGAAATTTTCTCATTTTGTGGTGGTCTGTCCATTTCATCTCAGCATCTGTCTTTTAAAGATTTGTATTATGAAAAATTTCAAATATACCCAGAAATGGAGAGATAGTATAATGAACCTTCATATATCTATTGTCTAAATTTTTCCTTCATGTTTCCTCCCTTTATTTTTAAAGAAGTCTGTCTGAGACATCTCTATGTCTCTACACTCTTACATGTGTGTATAGTCTTATACTCTTACACCTAAAAATCTACGTACCTGACAACCTTAAAAAAACCACCATGACGTTTGTGGTGGTTAATTTTACGTGTCAACTTCGCTAAGTTATTGTACTCAGTACAGTCCTGTGCCACATAATGACGTTTCAGTCAATGACGGACCAAATATACAAGAGTTGTCTCATAAGATTAGTACCATAGGGCCTGGTGCGTAGTAGGCTGTACCATCTAGGTTTGTGTAAGTACACTCTATGATGTTTGCACAATGATGAAATTGCCTAATGACATTTCTTAGAACATATCCCTGTGGTTAAGTGATACCTGACTGTAATGCAGTTAAACACTAACCTAGGTGTTGCTTTGAAGGTATTTTGTACTTGACTTCAAGGAGATTGTTTTGGTAATCTAGGTGGGCGTCACCAATCATTTGAAGGCCTTTAGAGTAAAACCGAGGCTTCCTGGAGGAAGAAGAAATTCTGCCTCAAGCTTGAAGCATTAGCTCCAGCCTGACCATTTCCAGCCTGCTGGCCTGCCCTATAAATTTCAGACTTTCCAGCCACTAGAATTGCGTAAGCAAATTCCTTGAAATCTTTCTATCTCATATATAGATATATGTGATACGCCTATCTATCTGTCTATCTATCTATCTATCTATCTATCTATCTATCTATCTATCTATGTCTATCTTTCTCCTATTTATCTATCTCCTATCTATCTTCTGTCTGTCCGTCTGTCTGTCTATCTATCTATCTATCTATCTATCTATCTATCTATGTCTATCTTTCTCCTATTTATCTATCTCCTATCTATCTTCTGTCTGTCCATCTATCTATCTATCTATCTATCTATCTATCTATCTATCTATCTATCTGTCTATCTATCTTTGTAGATCTGTTGACATATCAATATCTAGATAGATAGATCTAGATAGATATCATTTGGATCTATTTATATGCTCTACTGATTCTGTTTCTCTGGGAGGACCCTGACTGATATACCACTATCACACTTAACAAAATTATCAAGGTTTTCTTGCTATAATACCCGTCTATATTCAGATTGTCCAAGTTGTCTCAGGAATGTCTTTTTTGCATATGGTTTGATGTAATCAGGGTCCACACAAGATAAATGAATTGCCTTTCGTTGTTGAGTCTTGTATGTGTCTTTTCATCTATACTAGTCTCTCTCTCTTCTTTCTGATTCCTTTAAATTGTTGAGGTAGCTTGGTCTTCTGGCCTGAGGAGTGCCCCATTCTGGATGTGTCCCTTTGCTGCCTCCTTGGGTTGTTTAGTTTATACCTTTGTACTGAATATTGTTTGAAAATTGAAAGTTACCTTTAAAGGCTTGATTAGATTTAGGTTTAACTTTTGTTTTTTTGGAGGAGAGGGCAAATAAACTGTGTTGATGATGGTGTCTGTTTCCTATTGCATCACATCAGGGGTGCCTAGAGTCTGTCTGTCCCGGTCTTCATGGTACCAAGTTATCAGTGGATTCAGAGGGTGACCAACTGGTCCCTCCACTGGGTCCTTTCCCATCAATCTTTCCTCTCTTGGTTTCATCTGTGGATGACCCTGGCCTGGATTCATTATTTTGTTTTCCTAATTCTAACTTTCCTGAAATTATCCTGTAAAGAGATTTCACTTATGAAGCAGGGCTATTTATTTTGTCTGCAATGAATTTTTAATAGAAAAGGAAGAATAAATTGCTTTTTTTTCCTGTGTACCTGCCAATTTTGAGAGTAAGAAATTTGTGCCCTATTATTTACAGTGGTGACCAGTTTGAGCTGGTGGGGGGTGCTTCCACTTTTGAGGTTATCATGTGAACTCTTGGATTCATACTCTTGAATATTATTATGAACATTTTTATGTATTTGATCTGTTTCAATCAGTGGGCATCATTATTTTTTGGTGCCCAAATTGTCCCTCCTTTAGCTTGCGGGAGCCCCATGATATTCATTCCTATATCTATGACATAAACTCATTAGTCTTTAATAGCTTTTTGGCTTTCTGAACTAGAAAATGCCCCAGACATACCTGATGTATTTCCTTCCCCACGATAGGAATGAGGAGGGGTGTTGAAGGAATGCTCATTGCTCCTCGTCATTGTTTCCAGGTTTTGTCAGGGGTCAGAACCAGAAACCATGTATTTTTGAAAAGAAAGAAACCATATATGGTGACATTTCTTATTTAAACTTAAAATTACAGGGTTGTTATTTTGATTTTATGCCTGTATATACTCTCCTTACTCTTATACTGAAAACCTATGTACCTAACAATCTGAAACAATTATTTACTTGTACACATACCAACATATATTTATATATAATGTAGATTTTAATAATACCAAATTTAATACTAATGATGAGACCACTGAATGGGTTTTACCTTTCTTTGTAGTTCTCTCCATTCTAAGAATATATCCATTAAGTACATCGAGTCAGAACGCTGTGTTCTAAAACCTCTTGAAATGTTTTCCAGTGTGGTTATGATTCTGCCTGATATACAGCTGGGTTAAGTTTATTTCTAATTTTCAGGGATTCTTGTTTTGTAAAATTTACTTGGGCTTTTTGAATATGTAATTACATAATTCCAAAGTTATAACTATACAGATATGTCTATATCTATCTCTGTCTGTATCATCTATCCAGCTATCTGTCTATCTCAAAGGAATTTCATAGAAGTCTCCCTCATCCCTGTTGCCTTTGCCCTGGTCCCTTTCAGCCCTTTTTGCTGACCACTTCTGCTGGGTTTGTTTTTTATCTTTTCAGTTACTTTTTTTTCTCCCCTAAATTACATTCTACAGTTAACACTTTATATCAGTACACAGTGCTCTTTTGGCTGCATATTCTATATCATGTGTTTACCTTAGTTTGTTAACTATTCTAATATTGATCGACCTTGGAGTTATTTTCAGTCTTTTACTATTAGAAATAATGCCACAATGAATGATTTTGTACACTTTTGCCAGTGTTTACTTTGATAGCCTCCTAGAAAGCGGACTTTCAAGGGAAACCATTAGCGCCATTTTGCTAGCTGTGGTCGCATTTCCTGCCTCTGCGCTTGGACCACCTTGCTTCCCCAGCCCTGCACAAGGATGCCCATTTTGGCACCTGCTCACCGACAGCGTGTGTTGTTGCACACCTAGAGAACTGGTGTCCCTGGGCCGTTTTAACTGGCATTCCTTTTGGTATGAGTGAGCTGGAGCAATTTTTCCTGTGTTCAGAGGACATTTTAATTTCTTCTTCTCTAAACTATTTGTTCATAGTTTCACCCATTTTTGTATTAGATTGTTCTCTATTTTTAGGAATTCCTTGCTTATTAGGGATATTAGTAATTTGCCTTTGATATAAGTTAGAAATACTTTCCTAAGTTTGTCTTTTGAATTTTTTGTGATGCTTTGCATGCAAAAGTTTTATTTTATATTTTTGTGTAGTTGAATTGGTCAATCTTAGTTTATTGCTTCTAGATCTGGAGGTGTATTTAGGAAGTTTCTCCCCATTCCTGGGTTATGAAGGAACACACCTTTATGAGATTATCTTTATATTTGGATTATTGATCCATGTGGTGTTTATCCC
The DNA here is from genome assembly GCF_057802395.1 of Ceratotherium simum simum. NCBI lineage: Eukaryota > Metazoa > Chordata > Mammalia > Perissodactyla > Rhinocerotidae > Ceratotherium > Ceratotherium simum. Next base: position 6,280,151 of record NC_141917.1, read on the forward strand.
GATGGAAGGTATGGTATGCTTTATCTTTTTCTAAGCAGCTACCCAGTAGGCCCAATGCTATTAATTGGAAGGATGCCATTGTTTTCGCATGCTAAATCTCCCCTTCACTTGGGTCTATTTTTCCACTCTATTCTCTTCCATTAGTCTCTCTGTGTGCCAGACCACTCTGTTTTAATTTTGGAGGTTTTATAATATGTTTTACCATCTAGTAGATCTTTTATAATATTATACACTTTATAAAGAATTTTTATAGCTCCAGGAAAAAAAACAAACATGTTGATATTTTTATTGGGATTGCATTAAATTATAATGAAACCCAAGGAGAATTAATGGCTTTGTGATTCAAGAACATACTATATTTTCCGCTTATTCATGTCTACATTTTTTTTCTTTCAGGAGTGTTTTAAGTTTCTCATATAGGTTTGGCATCAATCTCATTTATTTGTCTAAGTGTTGTGTTTTTTTGTCATTCATTCAATTATTTCCCATTATAATTGGGTATTTTTTTCCCATTGTGTCTTCTCTGTTTTTTTTCATATTTGTGTTAATAAATGGGGTTTATTCATTTTTCTGTGTTAAATTTGTATCCTGCTATTTAACTAAATTCTCTTTTTATAAACGTCATTCACACACTTTTGAATTTTCGTATACAGTTTTATCTGCATATATTTTTATGTCTTTTTTCCCCCAATTCTTATACCTCTAATTGCTTTCTCTTGTCTCATTGCATTGTCTAATATATCTATTACCGTATTTCACAGTAGTGATGACAGTTGGCATCATTTTTCTCACTTCAGTAGGAATGTCTCCAGTGTTTCCTCATTGAGTAAGATACTGGCATTTGGACTAAGACTTTTATTTACATAATTACTTTCAATGTCAAGTAAGCATCTATCAGTTCCTCTTTAACAGGATGTTTTTATAAAGACTCATTGAATTTTGTTAAGTGCCTTTTGACAGACATCTTTAGAAACGAATTCTATATATCTTTTAATATAATCATTTGAATTTAAGGATTTTGCTTGCTCATTGTCTAGCATCATAAAGTGCCAGCATTTGTCTGCTTTTAAATAATTGTTGTTCTGAGTTCTACTGTGTGATACCGAAATTGTAACCCTTGATTAAATTTTATTGCTTTTGCCTATCCTTTTGTATATTCTTTCACATCCTTTTATTTTTATCTTTCTGGGTTATTTTAAGAATCTCTTGTATATAGAATAGAGTTATTGTTTTGTAGCATGGATATATTTTTTAAATAGGTAAGTTAGGGCCATTGGCATTTATTGATATATGTTCAGTATTCTTGGCCTCAGTTCTGCCATGTGTAAGCAGACATGTGGGCCCACGCGTGTATGTGCACACTGCACCTACACATGGTCGTTCCCATGCTATCTGTTTGCTTTGCTTTTTTTCATTTTTCTTTCTTTCCTCCCTCCCTCCCTCCCTCTCTTTTTTTCTTTCTTTCTGGAGGGGAGATGGTTTCTTTTGGCAGTTAGAAGTGATTATTTTTCTGTCTTGGTGTTACCTTATATGAATACTGTTGTATAATACCTTTAGTGCCGCCCTCTTTCGTGGGTCTCCTGGTTTCCTGCTCTAATAAGCACCACTGAAATTCCCTGGCAACCACAGGCCCAGCCCTTTCATTTCATGGTTCATCGTTGCATTCTTGAGGGTGCTAAGTTTCCGCCACTTGTTTTGTTAGCTGCCGCTGATATCTATTTCTTCACTTTTACAGCACATCATATTTACACATGCTATCTTCACCTTTTCTGCTGTCTTTTAGTCCTTGTGCAAAAGTTAAACATATTCAGTGCCTACCACCAGACCTTCTCCAGTCCTGGATGCTTGTTCTCAGGGAGATTCCTCCAAAAGTGCTCATGGGAACAAAACTCCCCAAGCTCTTCAGCGACTCTTCGCTGTCTCCCATCCTTTCCATCTCCGCTATTGTAACTTCTGCCCTAGTTCAGGCTCTTGATGTCTCTGCCCTGGATTGTCCTGTACGCAGAAGATTAAGTGCCTATTTCCCAGACTGACCATTGTCGTTTCTGCCTCTGAAGATGAAGGGGCTTGTAGCACATTTCCTAACAGTGGGAAAGTAACTATCTACAGGGATCCCTTTACTTCTAGGGGCTGGTTCGGGGAGAAAGGAGAGATGGACTTTGCCAGTTCTGTGCTGGTACAGGGTGAGTTCTGGGGTCTGTCGTCTCTAGGCCCATCCCCAGTCTCATTTTCTTTTCATTTTTCGGCTTTTTTGTTTGTCTATTTTTCTTCTAGTAGGAAGTTTAACTCCAGCAGGCCTGCAGCTGGGAGATGAGTGATGGACAGCCAGAGGGTCTTCAGGAGAGGCTAAGAGCATGGGACAGTCTTATCAGAGGGAGAAGAGGGTAGGCTGCAGGGGGAGGCTGGAGCCTGCAGAGAAGGGACTTCCTGTGGCGGAGGTATAAGGTGCTGTTGCTATACCAGACCTTCAGCAAAATCTCTTGGACTCACAGTTGGCTCCAAGGAGTGGCTGGAGGGCAAGTGGAGAGGAAAGTGCCCCAGGAGGCGGGAGCAGAGCTGGAGAGCCTGGGGAGGGAGAGGTGTCAAGAGCGAGGCCTGCCGGTGCTTCAGAAGCTTTTCCAGGAGGGCCTGGGGCTTCCCCAGAAGGGAGATGGGAGGTGGGAGAGCTTTACTGAGACTGCAGATGTGAAGATCAGAGGATGACCCCTTAGGAGGCGTCTTGGCCCCACAGTGGGCACAGGCACCCTCCCGAACCCGCCTATTCATAAGGCCTGTCTCTCCCACAAATCCTGTGTCCTGCCTGGGAATATCTGGAACTGTGGTTTCCACTGGGGCCTCAGGAACCTGAGGTAGGGATGAGGTCTTCCTGGTCGTTGTTGTCTGCAGCTGCAGATCTATTTCCATGGGGATTTAAAAATTCTGTCCTACCTGGCTCAGAGGTGTCATGAGAATAAATTAAAGACAGAGAAGAATGCCACACACACAGCCCAAATCAGGTGAAAGTGTCTGTTCTCTCCTTGTTCGGGGTTAGTGGAGCGGGGGGACCCTCCTCCCAGCACCCCCTGGGCTGGACTTTTCCCATTTATCAGCTCTCTCTGACTTAGTTCTACCCACAGCCTCTCACAGTCTTGGGTCTTGGTGTTGAGCAGATTCATTCATTATTGATGGTCATCTTCTAAAGTTCAGGAAGAAATCCACTAATTCACACTTTCTATCGGAAAACAGCCGAGCCCTCTTTCATTTTAAAATGTAGCCCCCAAGATAGGCTGAGACCATCTTTCTTCTTAAAACAAGAACTTCAAATGTGTTGTCGGTGTATTTGATACCTGTCTTTATACTTGGGTAAGCAGAAGTGCTCCTCTGTCTTAGCTCTTCACATGCGGGACTCTATCAGCATGGTGTTAAAAAGCTAAACAAAACAAGAACAACAAACAGATGCCAACTCTACTCCCAGGCTGTACCACTGAACATGAATAGCAAAAAAATGAATAAAAGTTAAATGGAAAATCTTTATTCCCCTGTTGAGATACATAATAACTGGCTGTAGAAACTGGGAGGAAAAGGTAATGGACTTTCCACGTTGGAAATAGCCAACTCGATGTAGAGTATTTAGTTTTCAATTTCTTATAAAGAAAACAGTTTTCAGTTATTTCAGAATTTGGGGTATAAATTTCCCCTCCATTCCTACTGTACTGCCTTGTCCCTGTGGGTTTCCATCTACCACTTCCCAACTCTTCTCACATAATCTGGCAGAAGACTTATGTAGGAGAGGTATTCAATCATGCTACATTGTAAAATAATGTTTTGTTATGAAAATTATGATATAATAAAAGTACATTCAAATGCAATGAAGAAAATGAAATTCACAGATACTTTGCAGAGCTGGCACTGTGCCCGTTCTGGAAGTTTCTGTTGGATGTGTCCTCTGTAATAACTTGAGGTCATATTTTATCTTAATTTAAGTAGCTTGCCCTTTTCACATGTATTTAAAATGCTTCATAAGCATTCATTTAATTTCTTGTATAATTTACCTACCTCTTCCTCAATTATTAGATATTTAGGTTATTCCAAATTTTCTCATTATTATAATCATGCTGTGATAAATCCCCCTTATGCAAGGAGCATTTTTTGTGCTTTTTATAGTCATTTCTTAGTATAGATTACAAAAAGTGGACTTGCAGGTCCAAAAGAGTATTTATAAGGTTCTAGAGTCTACTTCTAAACAGTATGGCAAGGAAGTTTTAACATTTTATACCCCCACCTATGAAATAGGCTCCCTTCTTTTTTAGCCACAAGAACTTGAACCATACCTGCTGTCTTTCTTGGATGATATATAATGTAATGAATGTTCATTTAAGAGTAATACAGAAGAGCAGAATTAGTTATTACAGCCATGCTTACATTGTTGCTGTTGATACTCTGTCCATGTGGAGAGGCTCAACTTACCTGCCGCCATGTGTAAGAGAGAGATTGGGATCTGAAAGCCAGTCTGAGATGAGAGCTCCATGATTATATGCTGTTCTGCTAAAGTTTGTAATGCAGCTGAGGACAAGGTCCTGAAACTATGCACATTTGAGGGAAGAGTCACCAGTAAATGTGATGATGGGATTGAAATATTATAAACACCTATTCAATTAAAAACCATAATCACCAATTTATATAATATATAAATTTTACATTATAATAATATGTTATGTTATAATATATATTATATAATATATGCAATATGAAATATGTTTTACTTATATTTATACTTATATATTTAACTTAAACATGTATTTCATATATTATATAACATGGATGTTATATTATATGTAACTTACAAATATATATCATTATAACAATATTATTTATAATATTTATAATAGTATTGCATTATAGTATATTGTATTATAGTTGTGTACTAGTATATAATTATACAGTGTAATAATATATAAATATTAGATTTATATATATATAAGTTATATAAGTGATTAGGAAGCTTTTAGTAACAATAAAATGTAAGATAAATAAAAATTCTGTCTGTTACTCCCATGTTGAACAAATGAGGCCTTGAGATAAAATATTTTATAGTTTCTGTGGGAAGTAGAGGAATCCCATTATACAAACATAGCATTTGCTTTGAATTTATTCTCTAGATATATTTATAGTGTATAAAATTATGAAATTTAAACCTGCCTTAAATTGGAGTATTAATCATTAGTTTGAAATGAAAACAGAACACAAAATGTTTGTTTTTTAAGTAAGTCAGTTTTCTAAATTATAAATTATGATATTGATTTGAACATAATTCATTTTCCTCAAAGAGTTGTTTGTCTTTAGGGATTCAGTGTGCACTAATGATCTTTTAAATGCATAGATTGAAGGAGACTGGATGGAAATAGTTTTATGTGCCTGAAAAAAAGTCAGTAATTTCTGCCAATGAAACTCAGAGCTTCAAGAGTGCAAATATATTTCAGTTACTGAAGTAAGACGTTTGAAATGAAAATGTGCACACTCCATAAACCATGGATGGCAGCAGCAACATGAATAATATCTGAAATATTGTTGTGATCAGGCTCAAAGAAATAAATACTCCGCTTGCTATGATTTTCAAAATTTAAATGTTAATAGTATATAGACACACTGTTTATTCCTGCTATAATTTTAAATATGACTCATATTCTTTAGACTGTAAGAAAAAAGCCTTAGTTTAAAATACAACTGTAAATTGTTTCGTTGGAGTAATTCGTGAAGTGTTGGCTGCCCTAGGTGGAATAATCTACTGTTTTTGATTTTCATGTTCATTCTGCCCAGCACGTCTGAATAATAAATATAATTCCTTCTCTCTTTATGTTGAAATCTGATAAGATTAGTCTAATTGGATTTTTTAAAGAGATGTCTTTATTTTTTACTTTAGTAGGATGAGTATTCTTGAAGGGAATCTTTTATTTGCAATGTACTTGGTCATGTAGAAGAGCGATTGCAATGTGTGGTCTCATGCCCATAACATTAGCAAAAGCTGGAAACTTGCTGGAAATGCAGATTCTCAGGCCCTACCCTCAACAACTGAATCAGATACTCTAGGGGCGGCCCCAGCAATCTGTGTTTAACAATCTCTCCAGGTGATTCCGGTGCATGCTACAGTTGGAGAACTGTGAATGTTGTATTTTTTTAACAGAATATTCCTACTTGAATTGCACCTTACTCATCTTCTGTATTGATGTTTCGTCATGTTAGGAAATAGATGATATTTAAGGTTTTGGATGAAGACCTGGCATATCAGTAAGCTTTGGTAGTGTGACAAACCATTCCAGAATTTAGTGGCTTACAACAACCCTGTGGGTTCAACTGTCCAGTTCTTCTGGTCTTGGCTGGGCTCCCTCATGCATCTGTGGTCAGCTGCTGGTCGGCTGGGGACTGGGTGGTGTGGGATGCCCTCAGCTGTGGTGCCTTGTCTGTCCTCTTCATGATCTTCCTGCCTCCAGCAGGCTGCTCCAGGCTCATTCACAGAGTTCCTGAACGGACAGGAATATGACCTCAGAGGCAGCCCAGCACCCCTTGTGCCATTTTATCTCGAGCACCCCAAGACTCAAGACCAGCCCAGCTTCAAGGGATGGAGAGAAGGACTCCACCTCTTCATGGGAGGAGACACAAAGTTAAACCCTAAAGGAGAGAAGATACAGGGAGGGGACGGCAATGTGCAGACAGTCTACCTCCACCCCCAGGTGCAGGATCCAGATGGAAGATGTCTCTGGCCCTCCTTCCTGTCCATTCACATCAAAAGCTTTCTAACTTTTCTCTGAAGCTGAGAAGTGTGACACAACTGATAAAGAGAGCACAGTACGTTCATAGTCACCAAGTCCTCACTGTGATCAGAGAGAATACCACTTTTGCAAAAGTCAAATGAACCTCAAAATTTGACTAATAAAAACATATAAAACAAGTTAAGTAGAAATAAATAAAAATACACATTTTATTTCATAGTAGAATCCTTACTTTCAGCTCTAGATTTCCTATGTGATTTCTAGAATGTACTCTTCTAAATGATGTCTTGCATGCTGTGCACGAAGGCCCCGCTGTTTTCACATACAGCTGATTATGTCCTCAGGGAAGCAAGGGTGATGGTGGTAATAGTCATGGACAGACTTGAATAACATATAGTACTCTGACGTTGTTCTGCAGCCTATGTTTTGAAGGTGTTTATGATAACTATAAGAGTAGGAAAAAGAAGTATGTTCTTGATCAATAAGCTTTGGACCAAAAAATAATATAGTCCTTTATCTTATTTACAAGAAGCATAGCAGTTTTGAAAAGTTCATGTTATACTTTAAATTATTAATGGCAGTAATAAACTGTTGTGTACAGTAATATTATGTAATGAGGAAGAAATATTTACTTGCATTTTCAGATAATTTGCTAATGTGGAATTAAAGCAGCGATTAACAAACTGTGATCAGATGTATTCAACTACCACATAATTTATATTTTTAGAGAAACCGTTTTATTTTTTTTCCCGTATATGTTTAGGAAAAATACGACACGTGTTCTATGGTATTATCAATCTGCTTCGAACTTCAGCTCTCTAGTTCACAGGTTCTGATCAATTCCAGCCAGCATATGTTAAATGACTTTTCTGTCTAAAATTGTTGCTTCCTAAAAGAAACATAAGAAAAATTCTGTGCCCTCAGGGAGCTTGATAAGATACAACATGGATAATTCCATTATCAAACAATCACAAAAGGCTAGATATTATGGCAAAGACTGTTTACCTAAGACTTGCTGGGACACAAAGCAAAGAAAATGTAGGTCATTTGGCAAAGAGTTGGATGGGATTGATTTTGAAGTAGCCTGAAAAGAAGTGTTCAGATTGAAGGAATTAGACTTCATGCCAGAATGGCTGATTGAGTGCAGGGCCATGATGATGCTGGTGTGGCTGTAGTAGGACAGTCACTCCTAGGGTTGGCCAAAATGGCTTTGAGTAGTGTATCAGTCAACCATTGCCACAGTGATACTAAAAACCAAATCATCCCAAGCTCAATGGCTTAAATCATGAAGAATGTGTTTCTCACTCAGTCCTGTGGGTTGGCTGGGGTTGGCTTCTCTCTGCTGGCCTGACTCCAGGCTGCAGGTGGGTCCAGACCTGCTCCACATGCATCCATCTAGGTTCTGCATGGATCAGGAGCTACTCAGGGATTTCTTGTGGTGGATTATCTGAGCGCAATGACCAAGCCAAATTTGTAAGCATCTCAATTTAAGGCCACTGCCCTCATCATGTCCAGTAACAGTCGATTCATCAAAGCAAGTCACGTGGTCAAGCCCAACACCAATGGGGCTGGAAGTCTCCTCTGCCCACAGGGGACACGGAGCAGAGTGAACATTTGCTGAACCACAGTCCAAACTACTTCAAGTGAGACAGAAAGAGTTGGGGGTTTCATGAAGCTAATGTTTATTTCCATAGAGGTACCCCTGCTAATGCAAAATTTATTGTCATTTCTCTTTCCAGTTGTTCACCACAAACCCTTAGCTCACATTTTGAAGAGACTGTGAGATTCATTTTTTTCAACATAATTAGCCTGCAAGCAAGTGGTCTCTTTTAGTAGCAATTTTGAGATGGCTACATTTTTGTTAAGAATGGTATTGGTAGCTTCCTAGTTGAGATCAGCGTATGTTCTTGCTTTGACCACCAAAATTGAATGGGCTGTCGTTATTGCTGTGTTTATTTGGGAATGTAAATTAAAAATAAATAAAAATCTCTAGACATGGCATATAATGTTAACAACATGTAACACTAACAAGTTAAATAGCTTGAATGCACCACCCTAATGCAATTTAAGAGAGAAGTTTTTCTTTGCAGAAGTGAAAGTATAATTCCATTCCATCTACAGCGCTATCTATGCCTTCTAAAATTATAATTAGCACAATTGATAAGCAGGGACTCTTTATATACAGTGCTAAGAATGCTGGAAACATTTACGTGGCTCTTTTTATGATAAAATATAAAGTATATTAACTATAAAACCATAAAAACTTTGTTCTCCTTTTTAGCTTAAAAATATAAATATTCAGCATTATCAAAATTAGAACTCTTGAGTTACAATCTTTAGAAGTTTATGCTTAGCAATGTCCCAGAAGCATGATAGTAATTAGGTAATAATGATTAGCATGTTTCTTAAGAGCATCTTGAAAATGAAGGTGTCAAGAAGAACAACCTAATTAGGTTCACTTGTGGTTGATTTTTTCGTTTTGTACGTCGTTTTTCTTTTTTGTACATTTATTTTTGTACATTCAATGTCTTTTACTCGTATTAAATTTTTGTTGTTCTTATTATAGACACGACGTCCTATACCTGAGTCTGTATTTCTTATGGGATTATGTGGTAATTATAATGTCCCTTTTTCTTTAGAAGGGGGCCAGGAGGAGACACCGGCTTGATAGAAGGGGTTGGACATGGTGAGGAGAGGTGTCTAAAAAGATGATGGGGGTTCCGGCCCGGTGGCACAAGCACTTAAGTGCGCGCGCTCTGCTGAGGCGGTCCGGGGTTCACAGGTTTGGATCCCGGGTGCGCACCGACGCACCGCTTGGCAAGCCACGCTGTGGGGGCATCCCATATAAAGTGGAGGAAGATGGGCACGGATGTTAGCCCAGGGCCAGTCTTCCTCAGCAAATAAAGAGGAGGATTGGCAGATGTTAGCACAGGGCTGATCTCCTCACAAAAAAAAAAAAAAAAAAAAAAAAAATTAGAATTACTATATGATCCAGCAATCCTACTTTTGGGTATATATCCAAAGAAAATAAAATCAGGATCTCAAAGAGATATCTGCGCTCCCATGTTCATTGCAGCATTATTCACAATAGTCAAGATATGAAACAACCTAAGTGTCCATCTATGGATGAATGGGTAAAGAAGATGTGATTATATGCAATGGAATATTAAGAGCCATGAGAAAGAAGAAGATGGACATTCAGGGCACCATGCTAAGTGAGAAGCCAGACAAAGACAAATTCTGCATGGTATCACTTATATATGGAATCAAAAAAAAAAAAAAAAACAAGAGAGGGCTGGAGGGTGGGGGAAATAGGAAGAGATTGGTAAAAGGATATAAACTTTCAGCTATAAGATGGATAAGGTCCAAGGATCTAATGTAAAATGTGGTGACCATAGTTGATAACAATACACTGCATAATTGAAATTTGCTAGAAGAATAGAACTTAAATATTCTCATAAAAAAAAGATAAATATGTGAGGTCATGGATGTGTTAATTAACTAGATGTGGGGAATCCTTTCACAATGTAGACATATATCAAATCACCACATTGTACACTTTAAATATCTTAAATTGTATATGTCAATTATACTTCAGTAAACTTAGGGGGAAAAACAAAAAACGGAAAGATGCTTACATGGAGAAAGAAACCTTACACTTCTGCCTGCCTTTCATTGGCCGACAGACCACATCTACCTGGAAGAGAAGTGGAAAATGTAGTCCTCTGGCTGGGTTAGCAAAGAATTGAGGTTCTTCTCCCTTTTCTAGAAGGGAAGACTTGATACTAGGAACAACTAGCAAGCTTTGCCTGAGTACACATCTCCCAATTGGTCTTGAGAGGCCCTTCTGAATGTGTAGTTATAGACGTGCTTGTGATAGATGAAATAGCAACTTTTAGTTACATTCATAGTACCATAATAATTCAGCATAATCTCTTGCCTTCCCGTAGCTTTTATTTATTTTATAAGCTGCCTTGAGGCTATGATTATGTTTCCACATATGTGCCTTTGGCACATCTTAGAATTAGACATAGCTTCCAAGCTAATCAAATCTGGGAATTTAGTTGAGTTATTCCTTTGTGTGTTTCTCTTTATGGAAAAATTAAACTTGGATTTTAAAAAATTTCCTCCAAGCTTTGGAGTGGGGATTTATTAGGTAAATCTTTGAGTTTATCTTTGTCGTGAATTTATTTAAGTAATGAATGCTGGTTCTGGTGTCCAAGCAATTTAAAAAATGTTTCAGTGTTATTTCTAAAGTCACATTTTAAACATTATTTGATTGCTAATCAAAAATGAGTTCTATTAAGATCTCATATTTTAGAGTCTATGATATGAAAGCTCATTAAACGGAAACCATCATTCTTGGGTATTTGGAACATTGTCACAATTTCCCAGAGAAGGAAATGCAGTGAAGGGTGAGGTCGCTTTCTTGTCTATGATTTGAACCATTAATGGAAAGGAAGGATGGATAGTTACCGTAAAGTCGCCTTTCCTGTTGGCTGGATTATGGCGTCTGCAGGCTTTGATGGCAGTTTGTCGACATTCCCTGTTTATTCTTTGAATAGAGCAAGTTGACTAATAGATGGAGCAGCACAGCCTTGTCTACAAAATGCTGCTTGAGTATTCGATTAGCCCTAATGTGTTTTAATTAACAACAGCATAAGAACCCAAACACTGCGTCTTAATATGTCTAACCTTATTATTTTCAAGTAGCAGTTGAATAACACTTGGAAGAGAGTCATAACTCTCTCAGACTAATTAATGGAAATGTTTTAAAAATACTGGCAGATGAAAGTAACAAACGTGTCAGTCCCCAAATTGTGTTTTTCAGTTGCTGATTGATAATACTGTCAGTCGCCAAGTTTTAATTTCTTGATTAAATGGCATTCTCAATATTGCTATTTTATTCACATTTACTGAAGTTAATAACTAATGTATTTGACACTTCATATCTCTCATAGGAAATATTTTCCCTCATTATTAAAAAAATGCAGATCGTCAAATGTAGGTACAAAAAATCAAATTATTTGGCATTTTATTAATGATAACTTATGACTATAGTAGTAACTGTAGTTACTGGCAGTTCTTACCAAAATTACCTAAAAATTCTGAAGTGCCTTTTGAATCATTAAATTGGTGAACTTATATTTGGCATATTTTGAATATTACCTTTGCTTCGTTTAGTTCTTTTTAGTGTCAAGTGGGCATTTGTGGTGTAAATGGCAATTCTCTATTAAGCAGGATTCTCTATTTGATCCCATGTGTGGCTGGGATTAGAAAATAGACATTAGATACATTTTTTGGTACCTGTGGGCCTTTTCATTGGCAGAGTGGATGCCAGGTGAGAGGCTGCTGCAGTGGTCCCGGTGATGAAGGAGACAGTGAGTGGGTAGGGACCTGCCTAGCAGTGTGGAGTGAGTCTGGGAGGAGAGGGGATGGATTCCAGAGATGTGTCAGAGCGGAACCCAGCAGAGGGCTTTGTCATCCCCACTCGGAGTTGGGCTGTCCATGAATTTGAGATTTAAACTCGGTTTTAACATCTGCTGCCAATCCTTCTCTTTTTGCTGGGGAAGACTGGCCCTGGGCTAACATCTGTGCCCATCTTCCTCTACTTTGTATGGGGGACGCATGCATGTGGGATGCCTGCCACAGCATGACTTGATAAGCGGTGCTTAGGTCGGCTCCCGGGATCCAAACCTGTGAACCCCACACCGCCGAAGTGGAGTGCACAAACTAAACCACTGCACCACTGGGCCAGCCCCTGAAATTAGCTTTTGTTTTTTTGTTTTTTTCCCCCAAAGCCCCAGTAGATGGTTGTATGTCATTGTTGCACATCCTTCTAGTTGCTGTATGTGGGACACGGCCTCAGCATGGCCAGAGAAGCGGTGCGTCCGTGCGCGCCCAGGATCGGAACCCGGGCCCCCAGTAGCGGAGCGCGTGCACTTAACCACTAAGCCGCGGGGCCGGCCCGTGAAATTAGCTTTTGAAACTAAGTACACTACTTATATTTATGGCCTATTATATGCCATTTTTTGGTTTTCCCTCATCGTATGGACTGCCAAAATCCTTTTTAATCTTGGTGCTATCATCATATCCCTTCTAATACAGCCCTCAATTCTGTGAGGACTTTTTCAGTATCCACTGCATTGTAGTGAAGACAGCAATGAGACCGATGCTTCCATGGTGTGGTGAGCACCATTCTGTGTGCCTTCTCCCTTATAAAGTACTTATTACCACTCCTTCCATTTTACAGTAGAGGGGACTGAGGCCCCAAGAGGTTGTATAATGTTCCCAATGAAATAAACCACTGCTATTTGAGGCCACTAACTTCAGGGGTGGTTTGTAATGCAGCAGTAGAGATCTGGAACAGATAGAGTCAGTTCACTTCAGCATGGGGCATGGATGGGAGTGGGGGTGAGGTGCAGGGCCCTCTGTCACACTTGATATGCGGTAATAGAAGTCGCTGATTGTACATTTGACATAACTGAGTCACAATGACCATATCAAATGGCGGGAGTAAGTGGTGTGAAGAGGAAGTGTTGGGTGTAAAAGTTGATGGAATATTGAGTTGACAGCACTAATTAGATATCGTGGTGTGAAAGTTGATGGAATATTGAGTTAACGGCACTAATTAGATCTAGAATCCTGAACCACCCCCTGGATGTCTAAGAAATATCCCCAAATTTAATTTCCGATCTTTCCTCCAAGAGGCACCTTCCTTCATACAGCCTTCCTCTCATGTAATGTCAGCCTCTGTCTCCAGTTGTTGGGGTCAAGCCCTTGCAGTCCTGCCTGCTGGATCTCTGCTCTCTCATCTCATATGGATGTTTCTTTGAGTCCAGTAAGCTCCACATTAAAGCATAATCAGAATCCAACTACTTTGTTGTTCAAAGAAAGTCACCTCCAGGACATCAGCTTCCTTCTCCTGTCCCCAAAGTCCTCCCAAGGCCACTCTCTAAGGTACGCTTCCTTGTCTAACAGTGAGTCCACAGGGATCACAATTGTTGGTGGAGGCACTGCAGGTAACCTAAAAATTATGTTTGGGACAACGTCTGGGAGATGCAGAACCTATGGTTTTTCAGATGGAAGCTACACCAATCCTTTTTATTAACATTTCTTTTATCGAAATGTAACTTACATGCTGTAAAGTGCATGATTGTTAGGATGACAGCTTAACAACTTAATGAAATTTTACATATCTGTATATATAGATAGATATTGATCGATAAGTATATATACCGATTCTATATTATTTTAGAAAATGTCCTCTTCCTCTTAGCTTGAAATGTGAGTGACAGGGCCAGCTGACTTCTGGCTTTACACAAGGAGTTTTCTTGAAGAGGGTGTGTTATGTCTGCGTGGTTTTTCTCATGTTTGTTGAAAGGACTAGCTAATTCTGGGTAAGAAGGTCCTGGACATCTAGACAGTCCTCACTGATACCTCATTGGAGAAAATCTTATCAAATAAAAATCTATTTTCTAGCCTTGCAAATTACCCCAAATATATGAGTGCCTGTATTTTTTTTTATATTGACATATATTTGACATATAAAATTATATTAGCTTCATGTGTACAGCATAATGATTTGATAGTATTTGTATATATTGTGAAATGATCACCACAATAACTCTGGTGAACAATCATCACCATACGTAGTTATACATCTTTTATTCTTATGATGAGAACTTTTAGGATCTACTCTCTTTGCAACATTCAAATATGCAATATTGTATTGATAACTATAGTCACCATGTTGTACATTACATCCCCAGGACTTATTTATTTTATAACTGGAAGTTTGTACCTTTTGACCCCCTTTAACCATTTCACCCACCCTCCACCCTTCGCCTCTGGCCAATCTGTTCTCTCTATCTATGAGTTCAGGTTTTTGGCCTGTTTGTTTTTATAGATTCCACATGTAAGTGAGATCATGCAGTATTTGTCTTTCTCTGTGTCACTTATTTCACTTAACATAATGCCCTCAAGGTCCATCCTTGTTGCAAATGGCAGGATTTCATTTTTTTTTTTTTTATGGATGAATAATATTCTATTGTGGTGTATATATATACCACATTTTCTTTATCCATTCATCCATCAATGGACACTTAGATTGTTTCCCTATCTTGGTTATTGTAAATAATGCTTCAATGAATATATCTTGTGAAGTTAGTATTTTTGTTTTCTTTGGATAAATACCCAGAAGTGGAGTTGCTAGGTCATATGGTAGTTCTATTTTTAATTTTTTGAGGAACCTCCATACAATTTTCTGCAGTAGCTGTACCAATTTATTTTCCCACCAATAGTGCACAAGGGTTCCCTTTTCTCCACTTTCTTTCCAATACTCGTTGTCTCTTGTCTTTTTGATAATAGCCATTCTAGCAAGTGAAGTGGTGTCTCGTGGTTTTGATTTTCATTTTGCTGGTCATTAGTGATGTTGAACATCTTTTCATATATTTGCTGTCCATTTGTATGTCTTTGGAAAAATGTCTATTCAGATCCTCTGCCCATTTTTAAATTGGATTATTTATTTTTTTGCTATTGAGTTGTATGAGTTCTTTATATATTTTGGAGATTAACCCATTATCGGATATGTGATTTGCAAATATTTCTCCCATTTGGTAGGTTGCCTTTTCATTTTGTTGACAGTTTCCTTTGCTGTGCAGAAGCTTTTAGTTAGATGTAGTCCCACTTGTTTACTTTTGCTTTTGTTGCCTTTGTCTTTGGTTTCAAATCCAATGAGCGCCTGCCTTTTAAAATAGCTTTTCCTCCTCTGAGAACTAAGAACCCCTGTCATGTACAATGAATAAAAGTGAAACTTTTTAAGATGAAATCTTTATTATTGATGCTATGATAAATTATTAGCCATGTTGGACAAATGTGTATCCATGACTGCTTTGAATGTTCCTTCCAGCCTGATTTTATTTTTTTCTAAGTTGTCAAGCTATGCCTCCAAGTTTTCTTTCGTATGTAACCTCATGCAGTGGCCTGTATGAGATTATTTTCGTTTTTCTTGATATAGTTATAGACTTGTTTGTATATAGCAAATAATATCTATGAAACATTTTCTACATGCCCAGTGCATCCTAAATTCCTTACATATATTAACTTATTTATTCAACAGCCCTAATGAGAAAGGTTATGCCATCATCCCCTTTTTACAGGTGAAACTGACACAGAGGCATTAAATGACTTGCCAAAGTCACACAGCCAGCACGTGACAGAAGCTGCATTTCAACCCTGGCAGGCGGGTGCTAGAGCCTATGCCCCTAACCACTGTACATACCAACCCTCGATGCACGGGGAGAACACCAAAGTTGCAGAAAGCCACAGCCTAGTTGCCATAGCCCAATATTTAAGAAGGCTGATGAATTTAATGATTGGAGTTTCTCTTAATCGTATTTCCTTGGGAAAGATGTACATAATAGAGTCCACATCATTTGAACTTGAATCAAGGCCAACCATGTTTAAGGAATGGAAAATAATAACAAGAATTAACATCTGCAGAGTGCTTGTTGTGTGCCCAGCCCCATTCCACCTGAGCATCTTCACTCGCTTACTCCTCACAACCACCCCATGGGGCAGGGACTAGTTTGGAGATGAGGACACTGAGGCAGAGAGAGCTTAACTAAATTGCCCAAAGGCCAGCTAGTTAGTGACAGAACCAGGCTGCTAACCCAGATAGTGGCTTTCAGCATGTCCTCTTAACCACTAAGCTATATTGCCTCTCAAAACAAACTACAACAACACACAGGTTTGTAGCTTTCAGGGAAGCAGAATTCTTGAATCCAAATAACCCTAGAAGTGCAGGCCAATCTTTATTTTTTGCCAAGCCCCCTCTTCTCCTATACTTCCAGGCAATCGCCTTTTTCCTCTGTCATGAATTGCACCTAATAAGCCCTGAGTGTCCAGGAAGCTTCCGCCATTCATTGCCACGGAGACGTGTCATCACATTGCCATGGGTTGGCGGGCCATTTTGTGTGTAAATGAAGCTCCTGCTAACTCACCTTGAAAGGACTGGGAGTGAATTTATCCGGCCTTGAAGCCTCAGATCTCAGAATTCTTCAGGAAAGAATGCTGTGATTTGGCAGTGTTTCCTGATAAATGAATTATGTTTCCACTGGAGAAGAGAGAATTCATTTATAAGGTCTTTCTAACAAAAATATGTTGAATTTCTAAAAGAACAGTTTCATTTTTACATCCTATTAGATTATAGACTCCTTGATATGACTGTGTCTTGTTCATCTCTCTCTATAATCACTCAGAGAGCTTATGAATAAATAAATCATTACTTCATGGATATTTCCTTGATGATGTTTTCATATGCATATGGGAGGTGGTATTTCTAAAACCGTCTTGATATTACAGTAGTTAAATGATAGTGCTAATTACTAACAGAGAAGTCCAGGTAAGAATGAACATGGGTTAACTAAAATATCGCTGCTTCATGAGAATAAAAAAGAAAAGAAAAAAAAACACCCTACTTCTCTGTAACCATAATTCTATAAAAAGGACAGTTGAGTGAACTTCCCATTTTCTTTAAATATTATAAAAATAGTCATGAGTGATCTGAGTGTGGTGGTGGTTATAATGAGGATGATGATGGTTCTTCAGGAGAAGAGTAAAAATATCAATCAGCTCTATATAAAATAGACCTGATTTGTATGATCAGGTTCTATTGATCAGAAATAGACTTGAACTTATATACAAACAAATCAGTCAGCAGCCTTTTGAAAAATGTACTGGAGATGGATTAAATTTTGGTGGGATAGTATGATATTGGAATTAAAAAAGGAGAAAGAACATTAGAGACTTACAGAATGTGGAGTATGAGAATCGGAATGCATGACTCCAAGTGAAGCTCTCTCTGTCTGAGCACCGAGAGATGATGGGCCCTCGCTAGGTCAGGCATACCTAGAGAAAAGATGCTCGGTAGAAGGGAAGAAAAAGCATTCTTAAATAATTTTGCCAGATTTCATATCAATTGGACAACCAAATGATATAAAATATTCTCATTTGTATGGCTTTTGCAAGTATGATTTTGTGATTGTGTTTTAAATTTTATACAGTATTATTATATTTATGCTTTTGCTGTTATAAAATTTGCCTGTTTTGGAAAACAGTATTATGTCGCCAATAACAGAAAATTGTTAATTGAAAAAGGGAAAGGTTAACGGGATAGGAGGTGGAAAATTACCGCTTTGAATTTGTATCTTGTTGCTTAGCTAGAAACCTCCTATTTATCTATCAAGTCTGGAAGTTAGCATCAAAAACAAGAACCCAGAAGCTGTGAATTTAGACCCTATTGCAGAAACTCATACTTTGTGACTTCAGGCCAGACATTTAAACTCTTCGTCTCTTAAACAGATTCATTGGAAACCAAAAGCTAAAATGACTGCTTAAATAAATAACACCTTCAAAAAATGTTTGGATATTTCCTGTCCAGGAAAGGTTACACGGTTTTTTTTTTTTTTTTGAAACTTAATTCTGCCCCCCCCCCCAAAGCCCCAGTAGATAGTTGTATGTCATAGCTGCACAACCTTCCAGTTGCTGTAGGTGGGACGCGGCCTCAGCATGGCCGGAGAAGCGGTGCGTCGGTGCACGCCCGGGATCCGAACCCCGGGCCGCCAGCAGCGGAGCACGCGCGGCCAACCGCTAAGCCACGGGGCCGGGCCAGTTACATGGTTTTTAAGCAGCTTTGTAAGTAAGTGCCAGAGCTGAATCAGCCCCCAGTATTGACTATCCCATATTGTCCCCACAAGGACAAGGCATAAAAAGTGAGCAAATACGCCTTCTTCTGGACTTCCTCTATTCAAGCAGAGCCACTTTCATGACTGAATTTGCATTTTCTGGGAATTTTGATAATTAGCATTCATTTATTTCCCACGTACAAAAGTAATCTGGTTTTTTTTGCAGAGAAATTGGAACCCAACCAAAAGGCAGAGATTAAAAAAATAAAATGACCAATTACCAATCATCTATGCGTAACTACTATTAGCTTTTGAGTGTAAGACCCTGAGTGTCTGCTTTATACATAATACATATGCTTATGTGTGTATGTGTGTATATACACACACACACTTTTTAATACATTTACCAAAACGTGATTATAAAATTCATATAGCCTTAGTTCTATTTATAATAGATGATAATCTTAATATTCTATCAATGATGGCTGCTATATTGCTCCATCCTATGTGTTATAACTTAATGTTCTCTTTTTGTGGATCATCTGAATGGTTTCCAGTCTTTTACTGTTTTAAATATATATATATATTCCAGATCATTTTGTAGAATAAAATCCTCTAAGTGCTGTTTCTAGGAGAAAGATCTTGTATGTATTTTAAGCTTTGGTTTTAGTTTAATTTTTCCTACTTTGATTTTTGACAATTCAGATCCTTTCTCACTGTTCCATTATTACATGTTTCTTTGCCTGTTTATTCTTCCTGGATAACTTGAAAAATGTTTTCCCCTAAATTCCTTTCTAAGTTTTATTGGCTCATATAACAGCTACATATTAATTTGGGAATAATAACAGATTCACCATAATAATCTTTCCTGTATGAGAACACAGCGTAGCTCTTTATTAATTAAGTCCATTTTTTTATGACCCTTCATAAGGCTTTGTAGTTTTCTATGTATCCTTCCTGTGTATTTACATTCTGTTTATTTCCTGACATGTCTTGCTCTTGAAATTCGCTTGAAGAAATTTTAATCAGATTTTCTATATCATTAATTATGTGTATATGACAGTTTTAATTTACTTTAGTTTAAGTAATGATCAGCTGAACTCTATTGATTCTAATACTGTTCACTTATCTTGGTTGGTCTTCTACAAAGGCATTTCTCCACCCACTTTCTGATAGTTATATCTCACAATTTTTCTCATCCCATTGCTTTAGCTAGACTTGGAGGACAATATAATTAACACAACCGCTAGTGGTGTAAAAGGCTTGTGGTAACTTTAATGGATGGCCTCTAGAATTTCATTGAATGTGATTAGGATAGTGGTTGTGAATTGTAATTTAACGTAGAGACTCTTTAGTGTGTTATTTTCTCTGTCATGGCTCACGTTTTGTTTCTGAACGCTTCTCAGCTTCTCTCTTTTCACCTTTTGTTTTGATATTTTTCATCATTATTATCCAGTTTCATAGACTGCATATTTTCATAGATTGTACTGAGTACAAAGTAGACATGGAGATATATATGTATAGCAATAGCATTTTTTCCACAGTAGGCTCCTCCATTTTTCAATGTCACATTTCTCTCCCTTTGTATTCTAGATAATTTTATCATTACATAATTATTTTCTATATATCTATATTCTATAGCTTTCCTTTTGATTTCTAATTCAGTTCCTTTATGGTCAGAGAACATGCTTTACATAGTTCATGTGATTTCAATTTATTTAAATTTTTCAGGTTTGCTTTATGGCACAGAATATGTTCTGTTTTGATAATATTCCGTGGGTTATTGAAAAGAATGTGTATTCTACCTTTGTCGAATGGGATGTCCTATAAAGGTAAGTTAAGGCAAGATGGTTGATAGTGATTTTTAGGCCTTTTCCTCATTACTGATTTTCTGTCTACTTACTATATTACTTATTAAGAGAGAGGTATTGAAGTTTCCAACTACAATATGGGTTTATGTACTTTGATAAGGGTAGATAGTTTTTCCTTTATGTATTTTGAAACTTTGTTGCTAACTGCATGCATATTTCAGTTTCTTATGCCTTCTTCATGAATTGACTGCATTATCATTATGTAAGGTCCTTCTCTATTCCTGGTAATATTCCTCATTCTAAAGTATACTTTGTAGATAAAATATAGCCACTCTAGATTTTTTTTCAGTTAGAGCTCATATAATGTATCTTTTTCCATTTTTTTACTTTTAATCTATCTGTGTCTTTATATTTAAATTGGTTTCTTGTAGACAGCACAATGTTTGGTATTACTTTTTGTCCAACATGACTATCTGTGTCTTTTGACTGGTATGTTTAACCATTTGCCTTTGACATAATTATTGATAAGGTTGGATTAAAGACTACTGTCTTACTAGCGGTTTTCTATTTGTTCCATCTGTTCTTTTGTCATTTAAAAATATTTATCTGCCTGCTTTTCGCTTGAGTATTTTTTATGATTCTGTTTTTGTTTCTCCTATTAGCTTATTACTTATACCTCTTAAAATTTTTAGTGTATGCCCTCATTTACAGTCTACCTTCAGATAACATTATACCACTTCACATGTATTGAAGGCACCTCTAACAGTATACTCCCAATTCCTCACTCCCATTTTTTGTGCTGTTGTTTTCATTTATCTTATTTTTCCATGTACTACAAATCCACAGTATATTGCTACTATTTTTCCTTGATAAAATAAATTATATTTTAGAGTGATTTTTTTTAACAAAGGAAAAATGTATTTTAAATTCACCTTTATTTTAATTATTTCTGGATATTTTCATTTGTTTGTTTAGATCTAAATTTTTGTAGTGCAGCTCTGCTGGTAATGAACCCTGTAAATTTTCATTTTTCTGGGAATAAATATCTTTATTTCTCCTTCACTTTGAGAGACATTTTCTCTGGGTATGGGTTCTGGTTTGACAGTTTTTCTCTTTCAACATTTTAAAGATGCCGGTCCATTGTGTTCTGTCTTGCATAGTTTCTGACCAGGAGTTGGCTGTAATTCTTCTCTTTGTTCCTCCCTGAGTGATGTGTTTTCACTTTCTCTCGAGGCCTTTAATGTTTTCTCTTAGTTTTTGGATTTCAGCAGTTTGAAAAATAATGTGTCTAGTCTAGTTGTTTTGTTTTTGTTTTTAGCATTTATCCTGGGGTCCTTGGATCTGTTGTTCAATATATTTCATTATTTGTGGAAAAAGTCATTGCCACTATTTCTTCTGTCCCAGTCTCTCTTCTCCTTGTGGGATTGTGATCACACATATATTAGAGGCTGTTTGCTATTGTTTCACAGCTCTGGGATGCACTCTTCTATTTTTTCCCCCTCTTTTTCCTCCTTGTGTTCATGTTTGGTTAATTCCTATTGACCTATGTTCAGTTTCACTGATTTCTGTCTGAGCTTTGTTGAGCCCACTGATGAATCTGTTGAAGGCTTCTTCCACCACTCTGCTTTCATTTCTGTTTTACTCTTTCTTATGACTTCTCCCTCACTGCTGAAATTCTCTATATGTTCATGCGTGTTGTCTACCTTCTCCACTGGAATATTTAATATTGGAATTATAGATATTTTAAATTCCCTTTCTGGGTCATCCATGTATCTGGATTTATAGCCTGCTTTGTCCCTTGTTGGTGTGTTTCTGCTTGCATTTTTGTGTGTCCCATGAGTATTGATTGGATGTTGGGCTTCATGAGTTGGACAGTAGAGACTGAGATAGATAGAATTCATGTCTAGAGATGGGCATGTGTCTCCTTCAGCTAGGTTGTTAGTGTGGAGGGTTGAGTCGATCTTGTCAGGAGTCGTGCTGGGTTTGGGTTTTTTCTTGCAACATCACTGCACCGCTGGTTTCTAATTCTTTACTTGTCCTTAGGCTGTGTTCTTATTTGTTGGTGGGTTTTTCTCAATGTTCCTGCTCCACGCTCAGTTTTAGGCCTGTCCTGTGTGCCCTGTCCCCCAGAGAGGGTCTCTCTTTTCACTCTTGCCCTGTCCCCCAGAGAGGGTCTCTCTTTTCACTCTTGCCCTGTCCCCCAGAGAGGGTCTCTCTTTTCACTCTTGCCCTGTCCCCCAGAGAGGGTCTCTCTTTTCACTCTTGCCCTGTCCCCCAGAGAGGGTCTCTCTTTTCACTCTTGCCCTGTCCCCCAGAGAGGGTCTCTCTTTTCACTCTTGCCCCTCCCCCAGAGAGGGTCTCTCTTTTCACTCTTGCCCCTCCCCCAGAGAGGGTCTCTCTTTTCTCTCTTGCCCCTCCCCCAGAGAGGGTCTCTCTTTTCACTCTTGCCCTGTCCCCCAGAGAGGGTCTCTCTTTTCTCTCTTGCCCCTCCCCCAGAGAGGGTCTCTCTTTTCTCTCTTGCCCCTCCCCCAGAGAGGGTCTCTCTTTTCACTCTTGCCCTGTCCCCCAGAGAGGGTCTCTCTTTTCTCTCTTGCCCTGTCCCCCAGAGAGGGTCTCTCTTTTCACTCTTGCCCCTCCCCCAGAGAGGGTCTCTCTTTTCTCTCTTGCCCCTCCCCCAGAGAGGGTCTCTCTTTTCTCTCTTGCCCCTCCCCCAGAGAGGGTCTCTCTTTTCTCTCTTGCCCCTCCCCCAGAGAGGGTCTCTCTTTTCTCTCTTGCCCCTCCCAGAGAGGGTCTCTCTTTTCTCTCTTGCCCCTCCCCAGAGAGGGTCTCTCTTTCTCTCTTGCCCCTCCCCAGAGAGGGTCTCTCTTTCTCTCTTGCCCCTCCCCAGAGAGGGTCTCTCTTTTCTCTCTTGCCCCTCCCCAGAGAGGGTCTCTCTTTTCTCTCTTGCCCCTCCCCAGAGAGGTCTCTCTTTCTCTCTTGCCCCTCCCCAGAGAGGGTCTCTCTTTTCTCTCTTGCCCCTCCCCAGAGAGGGTCTCTCTTTTCTCTCTTGCCCCTCCCCAGAGAGGGTCTCTCTTTTCTCTCTTGCCCCTCCCAGAGAGGGTCTCTCTTTTCTCTCTTGCCCCTCCCCAGAGAGGGTCTCTCTTTTCTCTCTTGCCCCTCCCCAGAGAGGGTCTCTCTTTCTCTCTTGCCCCTCCCCAGAGAGGGTCTCTCTTTCTCTCTTGCCCCTCCCCCAGAGAGGGTCTCTCTTTCTCTCTTGCCCCTCCCCAGAGAGGGTCTCTCTTTTCTCTCTTGCCCCTCCCCAGAGAGGGTCTCTCTTTTCTCTCTTGCCCCTCCCCAGAGAGGGTCTCTCTTTCTCTCTTGCCCCTCCCCAGAGAGGGTCTCTCTTTCTCTCTTGCCCTCCCCAGAGAGGGTCTCTCTTTCTCTCTTGCCCCTCCCCAGAGAGGGTCTCTCTTTCTCTCTTGCCCCTCCCCAGAGAGGTCTCTCTTTTCTCTCTTGCCCCTCCCCAGAGAGGGTCTCTCTTTCTCTCTTGCCCCTCCCCCAGAGAGGGTCTCTCTTTCTCTCTTGCCCCTCCCCAGAGAGGGTCTCTCTTTTCTCTCTTGCCCCTCCCCAGAGAGGGTCTCTCTTTTCTCTCTTGCCCCTCCCCAGAGAGGGTCTCTCTTTCTCTCTTGCCCCTCCCCAGAGAGGGTCTCTCTTTTCTCTCTTGCCCCTCCCCAGAGAGGGTCTCTCTTTCTCTCTTGCCCCTCCCCAGAGAGGGTCTCTCTTTCTCTCTTGCCCCTCCCCAGAGAGGGTCTCTCTTTTCTCTCTTGCCCCTCCCCAGAGAGGGTCTCTCTTTTCTCTCTTGCCCCTCCCCAGAGAGGGTCTCTCTTTCTCTCTTGCCCCTCCCCAGAGAGGGTCTCTCTTTTCTCTCTTGCCCCTCCCCAGAGAGGGTCTCTCTTTCTCTCTTGCCCCTCCCCAGAGAGGGTCTCTCTTTTCTCTCTTGCCCCTCCCCCAGAGAGGGTCTCTCTTTCTCTCTTGCCCTCCCCAGAGAGGGTCTCTCTTTCTCTCTTGCCCCTCCCCAGAGAGGGTCTCTCTTTTCTCTCTTGCCCCTCCCCAGAGAGGGTCTCTCTTTCTCTCTTGCCCCTCCCCAGAGAGGGTCTCTCTTTTCTCTCTTGCCCTCCCCAGAGAGGTCTCTCTTTCTCTCTTGCCCCTCCCAGAGAGGGTCTCTCTTTCTCTCTTGCCCCTCCCCAGAGAGGGTCTCTCTTTCTCTCTTGCCCCTCCCCAGAGAGGGTCTCTCTTTCTCTCTTGCCTCCTCCCAGAGAGGGTCTCTCTTTTCTCTCTTGCCCCTCCCCAGAGAGGGTCTCTCTTTCTCTCTTGCCCCTCCCCAGAGAGGGTCTCTCTTTTCTCTCTTGCCTCCCCAGAGAGGGTCTCTCTTTTCTCTCTTGCCCCTCCCCAGAGAGGTCTCTCTTTCTCTCTTGCCCCTCCCCAGAGAGGGTCTCTCTTTCTCTCTTGCCCCTCCCCAGAGAGGGTCTCTCTTTTCTCTCTTGCCCTCCCCAGAGAGGGTCTCTCTTTCTCTCTTGCCCCTCCCCCAGAGAGGGTCTCTCTTTTCTCTCTTGCCCTCCCCAGAGAGGGTCTCTCTTTCTCTCTTGCCCCTCCCCAGAGAGGGTCTCTCTTTTCTCTCTTGCCCCTCCCCAGAGAGGGTCTCTCTTTCTCTCTTGCCCTCCCCCAGAGAGGGTCTCTCTTTCTCTCTTGCCCCTCCCCCAGAGAGGGTCTCTCTTTCTCTCTTGCCCCTCCCCAGAGAGGGTCTCTCTTTTCTCTCTTGCCCCTCCCCAGAGAGGGTCTCTTTTCTCTCTTGCCCCTCCCCAGAGAGGGTCTCTCTTTCTCTCTTGCCTCCCCCAGAGAGGGTCTCTCTTTTCACTCTTGCCCCTCCCCCAGAAAGGGTCTCTCTTTTCTCTCTTGCCCTCCCCAGAGAGGTCTCTCTTTTCTCTTGCCCCTCCCCAGAGAGGGTCTCTCTTTCTCTCTTGCCCTCCCCCCAGAGAGGGTCTCTCTTTCTCTCTTGCCCCTCCCCAGAGAGGTCTCTCTTTTCTCTCTTGCCCCTCCCCAGAGAGGGTCTCTCTTCCTCTCTTGCCCCTCCCCCAGAGAGGGTCTCTCTTTTCTCTCTTGCCCCTCCCCCAGAGAGGGTCTCTCTTTTCTCTCTTGCCCCTCCCCCAGAGAGGGTCTCTCTTTTCTCTCTTGCCCCTCCCCCAGAGAGGGTCTCTCTTTTCTCTCTTGCCCCTCCCCCAGAGAGGGTCTCTCTTTTCTCTCTTGCCCTCTCCCCCAGAGAGGGTCTCTCTTTTCTCTTGCCCCTCCCCAGAGAGGGTCTCTCTTTTCTCTCTTGCCCTCCCCAGAGAGGGTCTCTCTTTTCTCTCTTGCCCTGTCCCCCAGAGAGGGTCTCTCTTTTCTCTCTTGCCCCTCCCCCAGAGA